>NC_053025.1:617012014-617200487 GCF_003073215.2 Triticum urartu
GATAGAATAATCCGCCTTTTGGTACGAATTCAGCAAAGGCCTTCCAAATAGCGATATTCGGAAGGCTCTTGCTGAACTTTGTACCAAAAAGCGAATTATCCTATCTGGGACTCCGTTCCAGAACAACTTTGAAGAGCTTCGTACCATCATGCACATGTTACTTTCGCCTAATGATGAAGACATGGTTTTGTTGAATCCTTTGACACTAGGCAACCTCCCGACCCCTCGGCGATCCTCTCGAACATGAGAGGAAGAAGAGGGTCGTCTAGGGGTCGAGGGTTCCAGGGTCGTCGAGGGTTCGAGGGGTCGAGGATCGCCGAGGGGTCGGAAGGCTCTTTCTGAACTTTGTACCAAAAAGCGAATTATCCTATCTGGAACTCCGTTCCAGAACAACTTTGAAGAGCTTCGTACCATCATGCACATGTTACTTTCGCCTAATGATGAAGACATGGTTTTGTTGAATCCTTTGACACTAGGCAACCTCCCGACCCCTCGGCGATCCTCTCGAACATGAGAGGAAGAAGAGGGTCGTCTAGGGGTCGAGGGTTCCAGGGTCATCGATGGTTCGAGGGTTCGAGGGTTCTTATCCTCTATTCTTTCTTCTCCTCTTTTTTTTCTTCTTCTTCCTCTTTTTTTTATCGGGAACAAGGGTCGTCGAGGGACATAGATGTAGTGTCGTCGTTGTCGATATATACCCCCTCCCGATAGCTTACTATGATTAGGTAGCTAGTTCTATGTTTGGCACTAATATATCCATCTGTCATGTTTGAATAATAATTGCCATGTTGTAAATATTTGTAGAAACTATGGACACCTCCCTAGACGAAGCAACAAAAGAAGCGTTGTTGAGGGACATAATCGCAGAAGGAAGTGATGCCATCTCGTTGTTTCTCAACAAAACCGATGGTCTGGAAGGAGAGGGTGAACAAGCTGGCTACGGTGACCTAATGCCGGTGCAAGAAGAAGAACATGAGGACGGCTCCGGTGACCCAATGCCGGTGCAAGAAGGAGACCGTGATGACGGCTCCGGTGACCGAACCGAGTCTGGCCAGGTATATATATTAGTTAAGCCTATGCTGACTAGCTGATTGATGCATTCATTGTTTTGGTATGTACACATATTAATTAAGTCTTTGTTCTTTTTTCTAGCCCTCCGGATCGAGCACAACTTCGGTAAAGAGACGAGGCCCGAAGAAAAAGTTGAGCTCGGATGAAAAGTTTGAGATCATAGCAATCGCGCCCGACGGCCAACCTATTGAACCCCTCCGGACAAAGAGCGCATTTGTTGCTTAGTGCGGGGTTCTGGTTAGGGACAAGATCCCGATAAGCATCCAGCAATGGTTTAAGCCGGCTACAGAAGACCCTGAGGTGTCTTATGTCAATGATATGCAGAAAAATGATCTTTGGACTGAGCTGAAGTCAAATTTCACCCTACCGCCTGAGGATAATTCAGAGAACCCAGTTAAAGAGAAATTAATCAAGTCTTTTGCTCTGAAGAGGATGGCAGAACTATTCAGGAGGTGGAAGAAAGAGCTGAATAAGTTTGTCGAAAATAATGAGACACCAGAATTCAAGGGCAGATATGAGAAGATCAGAGATCACTGGCCCGCATTTGTGGCCCACAAGACATCGGAAAAGAGTCAGAAGATGTCGGCGACAAACAAGCAAAATGCTGCGAAGAAGAAGCTTCACCATCGCACGGGGTCAGGTGGCTACCTCGTAGCCCGACCTAAGTGGTCCAAGACTGAGAATGATCTGGTTCATAAAGGGTTCGAACCAGAGACAATTAACTGGCCAGACCGTTGCCGGACTTGGTTCTTCAGGGCTGGCGGAACCTTGGACCCTGTAACAGGGAAGTGCATTTGGACGAACGATCAAATGGACATACCAGTCAGTAAGCTTAAGCAGTATATCGAAGCAGCGCAGGAAGGGACGTTCTTTCCAGACAGAGAGAACACCGAGCTCACAATGGCCCTCGGGAATCCTGAGCACCCTGGACGGACACGAGGCACGCCAGGCTCCATTCCGTGGAAAGTTGGGTTTCCGGACGCAGGCGGTTACAAATCCCATGAGAGGAGGAAAAAAGTGCAGCAGACCCAAATGCAGGCGCTGCAAGCAAGGGTAGACGCGATAGAGGAATGAGAAGCAAATCGCAGCAAACGTACTGCCGAAGCCTCCCCCGAAGCTACCCCCCCCCATCTCAGCACAGAAGCAGCGTGGCTTCCACCGAGCTGCTTCAGCCGGAGCATGCCTTGACAACTCCTGCCAGCTATCCCGTGGATGCTATAACGGAGTCTCAAAATTGCCACCTTATGACGCAATGGATGAATTTGAAGGTCAAGGCGGCTGTTGGCTCTGTTTATCCTACTGAACCCGGCGCAACTTTTCACTGCCGGCCGATTCCAGAAGGATATGCTAGGATGATGGTGGATGAGATAACGGAGGGATTTGAGGACATCCAGCTTGACCACCCTACCGGTGAAGGGGAGACTCGGCTGGGGTCTTCTCTGAAGACTCCATGCCTATGGCGGAAGGAGCTCATCAACCTTCCGAACTGGACGCCTCCGCCTCCTCCTCCTCCTCCGGCAAGTCAGGGCACTCCGCCTCCACCGCCTCCTCCTCCGGCGAGTGACGATCAGGGCCCTCGGCCGGCTTCTTCTCCGGCGCGTGGCGGCACTCCGCCTCCTTCTCCGCCTGCGCCGACGCGCCCGAGCAGCCAGCCTCCTCCTTCTCCGCCTCGTCAGCAAGGGCGGAAGAGACCTGCCGCCGCTCCAGCTGCTCCGGCGCGTCGTAGTCCTTCTCCTCCGCCTCTTAAGCAAGTAAAGAATACAACCGCTCCGTCTGCTCGGTCGGCGTCTAGCAGTACAACCAGAGGCGGGAGGACATACAGATTCGGTCCTTCTCTGAAGACTCCAGAGAAGTTACCATATGAGAGGACCCTGGAGGAGAACGCCAAGATCGCGCGAGAAGAAGTGAGGAACTTCTTTGAAGGGGTGAAAGCAAAGAAACATCCACCTCCGGAGGAGAAGGTAGATCGGGTGAAAGTGAAGCGCACTCTGGCTGCCCTGACAAAACCACCGAAGTCTGATCCGCCGAAAGGAAACTATGACCGCATTATTGGAAAGGAATTTGCCAAAGCGGAGCGGTCGGGAAGTACTGTCAGTGATCAAAGGCTGAAAGAACGACGAGCTGGGAAAAAAATTGCCCAGCTCGGCGAACAAGCGAAGCAATCGTGCCCCCCGCTCAAGGTGCCTAGCCACAACGTCGCTAATGATCCGAGGATGGTGCCCGATTATAGCAATCTTGCAGATTACCTGCCCGACGAAGTACATTATGAACCCATGGACATGCAGATACAAAGATACGAGTACGGGAAGCCTCTCGTCAAAGATGAAAGATCTCTATCAACGATGATGCGAAGATTGCATGATTGGTACTTGAAAATCCGCAGAGACTCTGGGGGGAGGAGTACTTTGTATGTGAAAGTTAAAAAGGAGCATGACCTCGTTGGAATTGATCTGTTGCCTGTTCCATTTGAGGAGTTCTATCAGTTTTTCAATCAATTGGCCCTCGATAAAACAACGGTCGCCTGCTACTGTCTGTAAGTAGTACTACTTCTGTCATTAAGTTTCTCTATATAGCTTAGGTCTTTCATTGCATGTATTTATAATCATCCTCACTATATTATGCAGATTGAAGATCGCTGAATTGAAGAAAAGACAAGTCGCTGATATTGGGTTCATTAACACATATCTCATAGATGCAACTCAGGTTAAACTTCATGCCGCAGCTACCGAGGCCAACTTGCTACGATCGTTCGTAATAAATCAAAACAAAGATATAATACTCTTTCCTTACAACTTCAGGTGAGTGTTACTGTCTTGTGCGTATTCGGTTTCCCTTATATATTAGTCAAGGTTATAGTAATGTAATTCATGAGTTATGCATGCGTGTGCAGTTTCCACTATATTCTCCTAGAGATTAAGCTTGAGCAGGGACTAGTAACCGTCTTAGACTCAAAACGAAAAGATCTCCAGGACTATGCAGACATGACTCAAATACTCCAGAAGTAAGTTAAATCGATCATTATCCACCATATCAGCAACTTTGTTCATTTCCTGATATCAAGTAATTGTTTTTTTGTCCGGCAGGGTTTGGAGAAAATTCACCAAAACAGTTCCGGGACTGCCGAAGGAGCTGGAATTCGAAGGAGCTGGAATTTAGACACCCAAAAGTAAGTACTATAGTAGCATGTTCCGCGCATCTCCTAGTGATTCAAGCGCTAGTTTCATCAATACCATTTAACATTCTTGCTTATCAGTTTGATTGACCTCTATTTCTTGTAAAGTGGTTGTGGCAGGAACAAGGGAATGATTTCTGTGGATACTACATCTGCGAGTCCATCCGCCACACGACCTGTGAGCGGGGCGGGTACTCTAACGAACAATCTGAAGTACGTAAATAACAACATTCACAATTTTATTTTATTACCATCATTTGTGCTGAGTTTCATTCATTCATATATATATGTATTGACCCCCTTCTTCAAATTAGATGTTTCGGAAGCGGGATGAACTCCTAGCACCAGCTCGCATGCGAGCAATTCAAGAGGAATTGGCGGCATTCTTTCTTGACCACGTGATCCCTGAAGACGGAGAATTCTATGTGGACCCTGAGTCCGTATGATTATATTTGTAAGAGATAATTATTGTATATATGTAGCCGGTAGTGTCAGATAGATATACGAGAACTTGTTGTTCGACCAATCTCTCGGAGAAGGAGAGGTGGTCGATATCACTTCTCTCTGTATGCATATATGTTCATGACGATCTTCTGTTTCCTTCGTTTGCTTACTAGCTAGCCAGCGTGTCTAGTCCTCTCTATACGTATGTATAGTACGTAGCGTCGACCAAGCACGGACATAAGAGAGGACACTTCTCTCTATTAATTATAGCTAGCTAACACAATATATGAAACACCTAAATTAACCCCCCAAAACCCCCAACCCCCCCCCCCTTTCAAAAAAAACAAAAACCCCAGCCACAGAAATGCTGACGCGTGGATGCCTATTGGTCCCGGTTGGTGCCACCAACCGGGACCAAAGGGTCTCCTGACTGGGCTCTGCGCACTACCCACGTGGAGGCCCATCAGTCCCGGTTCTGGATTGAACCGGGACTAAAGGGTCGAGGCATTAGTACCGACACTTTAGTCCCGGTTCAGGAACCGGGACTAAAGGCCCTTACGAACCGGGACTATACGCCCTTTTTCTACCAGTGCTCAAAGAGATCATCAGTCCTCCTATTGATATCAAACCACATGCCATACACAACCGGGCGCCTCAAACCAGTCTCAAATGCTTGGACGAATGGACCAGTAAAAAAAACTGACCCAGTCGAGCGCTTTAAACTGGTCTTAAACGTTCGGTTCTGTCTGGCACCCCTGATATCCATCCAAAATTTAGGGCTGATGTGGGGTTGCCTAAGCGCATCCACCACGTAAGCCTAACCCACCACGACCCACTCGGTCCCTATAAAATCCTCACCCAGAGCTAACCCTATCTCACTTCACTTTGCTCTGCATTGCATCTCTTATCGCTTTAATTCTTCAACTCGTCCCCCTTCCGATCTACGATGGATCCGGCAGTAACTCTGACAGATCTGGTGACGAGTCGGATGCTGCTCCATACCACTGGCCTATCGACCTCCTCTCCACCGGCCGCTGCTCCTCAAGGGCAGTGGTGGGTATTAGTGCCTACTCCGCCAGTGCCGTGGACACGCGTGCCCGAATTGGAGGCACTCGCCATCCGACCCGAAAGGTAGCGAGCTAGGGAGAGGGCGGCAACGTCGGAGGCAGTCGCACAGTCCTCCCGTTGTCACCACGGGTTGCCGGTGGTGCCCGATGTGGAGGAGCGGCTTCTGGGTGGGTCTATCGCCGCTCACTTACAACGGCAGAGACGGACGCCTGCCGGCTCCGGAGGAAATACGCGAAGGTGCTCCAGCTAGGCCTGGAGCAGTCCGTGCAAAGGCTACAGTGGCGGCGAATCTCAAGAGGAAGCAGGACCGCGTAGTCCGGAGGTCGCTAGGCTACATCTAGTGCTCCTCCTCCTCTGACCACACCGGTGGCTCCGACGAACTCCCTCCAGCCACGGACATCTACAGTTGTGTTGGTGACCGGAAGGGCAAAGGCCCGACAAGGAAGTGGTGAAGAAGTTCTGCCCTCCATTCTATTTTTCCATTCTACAGTTGTTTTAGATTAGAGCATGTCCGACGATGAATTGTGGTGGTCTTTCGGTCGACATAAAGTGGATTATGTGCATTTGGGTGTCTGTTTGCTGCAGGGGCGGAGCCAGCCTAATGGCGTTGGGTTCAGTTGAACCCAACGACTTTTCCTGGCCGGGTATATGTACACGTATATGTACTTTTTTTTGAGACAACCTCGCGAAGCTTTTTATTAACCCGTCACAATGTTTACAGGGACAAAAGAAAGATCTCCAGGATGGCCTAACCAGACATGGCGGCCACCCCCGAGAGATAAATCTTGCTTCGCTAAGTTGTGGGCCTCAAAATTTGAGCTCCTAAATTCATGGACTATTTTACAAAATTGAAAGCTAGCAGAATGTTCTATGATTTCATGTATCACCGCGCCATATGAAGCTGAAGTACCCCTCTGTATATCTTCTACCACCGTCTTGCAATCGGATCCCACATGAATGCTTTGAACGTACAAATCCTCCGCCAAAGCTAGTGCTTCCCTTATGGCCAGGGATTCGAGTGTTTGAGGATCATTGATTTGCCTGAAACCAACAACCGAAGCTCCAAGGAACAAACCATTTTGGTCCCTACACACAGCAGCAACCGAACCATACGTGCCTCCTCTCGATAGCGCTGCATCCACGTTAACTTTGGCACACCCTTGGTCCGGAGGTAGCCAACGTTTTGGTCTCGGCGCTGGTACACTAACCGGTCTTGGCGACTTCTTGTTGATCTGCTGCATCTCTGACAAATAACTGAAGATGAAGCCATTAGTGGAGTATGGAGACTGGAAAATGTCCTCATAGATCGCCTTCCTCCTCGCACTCCAGATCGCCCATGCTGTCACCACAAGGCGAGTAAATTCTTCAGGCTGTAGCATATCATGTAGAGCAAACAACCACTGCTTCGGATTATCATGCTGGCAACTTATCACCTTTTCAACAAAGTCCTCGGGGGCTAAAGCCCAGATGCTCCTCGACATTGAGCAATTCAACAACGCATGTCTCCATGTGTCCGTGGCTCCGCATAAGTGGCATGTATTTTCATCGGCCATGTTTTGGTGATGGAGAACCTCACCCGTAGGCATCGACTACCTGGCTAGACGCCAAACGAACATCCGCAGCTTTGAGGGTACTTGTATGTGCCAGATTGCACTCCATTGCTTAGCTTCATGTAAGTTTGAAGTACCTTCTTCCTCATAAAGCCATCTTTCCCTGCTGATCTTCGTTCTTATCATCATACGGTAAGCAGAACGCATCGAGAAAACTCCCCGTCTCTCTTCATGCCATGCCCAAAAATCTGTTATATTCCTCGTGCATAGCGGTATTTTGAGGATCTCTGAAGCATCAAAAGGAGTAAAAACAGATCGTACCAGGTCTTCTTTCCATTGAGCCGAGGTAGCATCAATCAGGTCCGACACTTTTTCTGGCGGATTAGGAACAAGTGAAGTGATCGGCCTTTTAAAGTTATCGCGAGGAATCCAGTTATGTTGCCAGATACTTGTCGAAGCCCCATTACCAATTCTCCGAACCACTCCTTGTGCAACAATGTCCCTGCCATCAAGCACCGCTCGCCATATCTGAGAAGGGTGGGATCCTAGCTCAGCTTCCAGGATTGAGCATTGAGGAAAATATACAGCCTTCAACACCTTTGCACTAAGCGAGTTCTCATCGGTCATCAGCCGCCATGCTTGTCTAGCCAAGAGTGCTAGATTGAAAATCTCCAAATCACGAAAACCGAGACTGCCCAAATGCTTAGGCCTGGTCATCATATCCCATGAGACCCAGCTAGGCTTTCTTTTACCTTGTTTGCTTCCCCACCAGAATTGGCGAATTATGGATGTGATACTGTCACATAAACCCCTTGGTAGACGAAAACAAGACATTGAAAAAACAGGGATCGCTTGTGCCACTGCCTTGATTGAAACTTCCTTTCCGGCTGCCGATAATAGTTTCTCCATCCACCCTTTGATCCTCTCCCATACCCGGTCTCGCAAATACTTGAAAGTTCCATTCTTCGACTGGCCTACATCAGTTGGCATACCCAGATAACGTTCATTTAATGATTCATTTTGGACGTTTAAGGAACGCTTCACCTCTTCCTTTATAGAATCTGGACATCCTTTGCTAAAGAAGATGGAAGACTTCTCATGATTTATCCTCTGTCCCGAAGCTCTACAATAAATGTCAAGCAGGTTTGACACTTCCTCTGACCCCTCCACATTAGCCTTAAAAAGCAGCAGGCTGTCATCTACAAATAAAAGGTGGTTAATGGTGGGCGCCGTTGGTACCACCTTAATACCTGCGAATGATGACCGGGAACTAGATTTCAGGAGGCACGAAAGGCCCTCTGCTGCAATTAGGAATAAGTAGGGGGAGATCGGGTCTCCCTGCCGGATGCCTCTTGTAGGTGTAAATGAATCAAGTTTTTCTCCATTAAAGAACAGAAAAGGATACTGATGAGACCAACCCCATAACTGTGTCAATCCACTGTTGAGAGAAACCCAATTTGGCCATAATACCTTTCAAATATGGCCATTCCAATCTGTCATAGGCTTTCATCACGTCCAGTTTCAAAGCACAAAAGCTATTAGACCGTGACCGTGTCCTCTTCATAAAGTGCAAACATTCATAAGCACATATGATGTTATCTGTGATGAGTCTCCCAGGCACGAAAGCAGATTATTCCTCAGATATAATATTAGGCAAAATGATCTTTAGCCTGTTGGCAACTACTTTGGATGCAATCTTGTATAGCACATTGCAGAGACTGATGGGTTTAAATTGAGACAATTGAGAAGGGCTCATTACCTTTGGTATTAGGACCAACACCGTGTCATTAATGCATTCCGGGCTTTCCTCCCCTCGCACTATTCTCAAAACAATTCTTGTAACATCTTCACCACAAATATCCCAGTTGCGCTGATAAAAATGAGCAGGAAATCCATCTGGGCCAGGTGCTTTTGTTGGGAACATTTGGAATAATGCTGCCTTAACCTCATCAGACGTGTATTCGGCATTAAGGCGCGCATTCATTTCCTCTGTTACTTTCCTGGGCACATGATCTAGCACCGCATCCATATTTTCAACTCCCTCCGAAGTGTACAAAGTTTGATAGAAACTATTAGCCATCGCTTTTAACTCATTTGGGTCAACAACGATCGCTCCCAAGGAATTTTGCAATGCCTTAATCATATTCTTCTTTCGCCGCAAGCTTGCACAAAGATGAAAAAACCTGGTGTTCTTATCGCCCGCGGATAGCCACTGGATCCTTGCTCGCTGACGCCACATTAATTCCTCTCTGTGGTACATCTCAATTAGGCGCTCGTTGATCTTGAGTTCCACGTGTGATGGTCCAGTTCTAAGCGGGTCCCCCCGCAGCTGCTCTAGTTGTCCTTTCAAGAGCTTAATCTCCTTCTTCACGTTACCAAAAGTATCATTGCTCCATCTGCTTAGACCTGCCGCCAAGTTCCGGATCTTGTTCCTCATGTCCTCAACTGTCAGGCAGGGCACCGCCGCATCCCATCCATCAACTAAAGCATCATGGAGCCCCTCATGTGTCTCCCACATTACTTCATAACGAAACTCCGGTTTTTTGTGTTGCTGCTTCATATGGCCCATATCAACCAACAGTGCGGAGTGATCCGAAGAAGCAGCTATCTCATGGGTGACAGCTGCTAGTGGAAACCTTGCCATCCAATCCGTGCTGACCAATGCCTTGTCCAGTCTGCATCGTGTGTACGTTCCTCCAGTGACCTTCTCGAAAGTCCAAAAACGGCCAGAATAGCCCAAGTCTAATAACATGCAAACATCAATTGTATCTCTGAATGCCTGGATCTGTGCGTTGCTGCGTTGACCAACTCACTCGTGCTCTTCCGGACGTAAAACTTCATTAAAATCACCGAGACAAAGCCAGGGTAAGCTGCTTGTTGTACTGATATTTTTCAAGATTGTCCATGTTTGGTGTCGTAAGTGCGTCTGCGCCTCGCCGTAAACACACGTTAGTCTCCACATATCCTCACCCTGCTCCTCTACAGATACATCAAGGTGGTAAACAGAGTAACCAAGAATTTCAACTTTTATTTCATTGTTCCAAAACAAACCAATACCACCACTCCTACCTTGACTATCAACTGCATAAGCATTATCAAAACCAATGGAACTAGCTAAAGCTTCTACCCTAGAGCCTTCAATCTGTGTCTCAACAATACAAAGTAGGGTAGGGGCAAACTTCCTCGCAAATTCGCGAAGTTCTCGGGCTGCCACGGGTTTGCCCGCTCCACGGCAGTTCCAGCAAAGGGCACTCATTGGGCCAGGCGGCGCTCCTCGAAGGAGCCCGCCAAACTCTTCACTGCTGAAACCTGTCCATCACTACCATCATCTTCCTTTCGGGTCCTCTTGGGTTCTCTCTGTGGCGGGGGGCTGGACACGGAAGTGCCCACCGGCACGATAGATAGCTTATCTGTAGCATCACCCTCCAGCGGTAGCCCAACCAACCTCTTCCTCGTGAGATCATCCATATCAGCATCCTTACCATTGCCGTCAACTGCCATGTCATCCTCTCTACTTCCCATCTCCTGATAAGCTGGGAAGTTGTTCATGTCGGTCTCGCTTCGGTTGCCTGATCGTCCTCCTGTCCGGCCTCCCCTACGGCCACCTCTCCTACCTCGGCCCTCTCCAGGACCTTGGCTCGCACGCATAGCCCAGCTAGCTCGTAAATCCTTGAATACTAGAGCTGAAGGGGGATGAATCCCAGTACCGTGTTCCTTATAGAGATGACCCAACATGCCACACACGGCGCACCAATCAGGCAGCTTCTCATACTTTACCCTATAAATCTGTCTTTCCCCCCCTCTGATCATGGATACCGCGTTCTTCAGGGGCTTAAGCACATTCAGCCGGATCCACACCCTATGGAAGTTCCCAACAAAGTCATGAGACGGTTGTTCTATGAATAGCACTTCCCCCACCTTTGCAGCTAGTGGAGCGACCAGGTGAGCAAACAGATCTGGAACGTCATGTATCTGGATCCATATATCAATTGTCTCTAGCTTGATGGATGAGGGCTTGGAGACCCCATCATAAGGCGCAAGAAGCACTGCATCCCCTCGGAAATTCTAAGGTCCCTCATGCATAACTCTCTCCCAATCTCCTAAACAGGACAGTTGAACTGAGTACAGATTATCTTCCAAGGGCTTGAACTTGACCTCCTGCGCTGTATTCCATGCTGCTCGCATGTTTCTGTAGAACCATGTCTGACTGTATGATTTTGAGGTGTTTACCCTAGCCAGCGCAATCCATCTGGGTCCCTGTGGAGGCGCAGCTTCCTCATCAAAGATCACATCGTCAAGATCTTCTTCCTTCAGCCCAAGCTCTGCCATCATCCGTTCAACATCACTCGCGCCCGAGGAGCCCGAGGCCCCATCAGCCGCCATCAGAAGATCCTTACCCGATGCAAAACAGTGACCGGGTATATGGGAAACCCTAGACCCGCCGTTCCCCGTCAAGCCTCGCGCGAGAGGAAAGCGATGGAGGAGACGGAGAGGGATCGGCGGTAGGGAAGGAAACAACGATCTACTGCGATCTACTCGACGGCGTCGCAGTCGCCGCCGCGAGAACAAAAACCCTAACTTGAGGGAACCAGTCTCCTTCGCACAACAGTTCCTTCGTACGTATATGTACTTGCATGAACCCAGTGGAAAATAGGGCTTGAACCCATCAAACTTACAATGCAACACAAGAAGCCCAAAAGCCCGTAAAGTGAACTCCATCCGTGACAGCCTGCCAGGCAAGTTCGTGCCTTCGTGACCCTTCTAGGTATTCCTATTTTCCTGTAGACATGTACGCGTACATAGGCAGCCGCCATCAGCACGACCTTTCGCCGTTCGCTTCGTGGACTCTCTCCCAATCTCCTCAGCCGGCGACGAGCCCCACCGACAAGGGTAGGTCTGGGCGGCAACGGCGACGAGCCCCGCCGACAAGGGTGGGTCTGGGCGGCAACCTTGCCGCCTAATATAAACCAAAAATTCAAGGTACCGAGTCGCATCGTCAGATCTCCTCTCCGTTAAACATGGTGTAGTTTTCTAATTGCTATTCCCCGTATTTTGATTGATCTAGGCCATAAGATAGTATTTTTCAAATATAAACTGATCACTAGATTGAGGTCATCCATTAGAGGTAGGCAAAGTGCACCAAATACGACTCCAAGTAGTCTTCTGAGGCATTCTATACAAAGAGGAATTAATTAAGACAAGTTGCCTTATGATCTGATTTATAGGAAAAAAATTGAGTACACGAGAAATTCTAAGGAACTAGATGAGATATATTTATAACTATATAAGGGGCTTCAAATGTTACCGCTTAATTTGGATTATCCACAAAGAGAAATTGGAGATACTAAACTTAGATTTAGTCCAAACTAATGATGCGGACAAATAAGATATTACTTTTCCTCTGGGCTATCAACTTCTAAAGCTAGTAATAATACTGTTTGTTGTCACAACATATGTGGATGGATGCTTTTCAGCTACGAATGTTGTGAAGAAAAAAATTGCACAATAAAATTGATGATTGGCTCATCAGTGATTGTTTAATTTGCTATGTGGAGAAAGATATGTTTTCTGCCACTAGTAATGATCTGGTGTTTGATCCTTTTAAGTAGATGAAAATCGAAAGCGGACACTCTAAAATTTGAGTGACTTTACAACTTCTTTCGCTTGATGATACTTGTTTTTAAACTTCTCAAACTAACTAATCATTTTTTAATGTTTTTAGGAAGATGAGAAGCTACAACCAGAGCTGCAAACTATTTTTGGTATTACTCTATTTTTAATATGTAAGGAACTCAATTTATAATTTCATCCAACAGGTATGTCTTGCACTTCAGCTTTCAATGTAACCCAATTTGTGATAAGTAATAGCATATGTATGTTATTTTTAGTGCTATACTCTTGCTTAAACTTGTGTAAAATTAGACTTTACACTTAAATATAGCATACCAAATCTTTATAATGAGTTTATGAGTGAACCCAATGACAAAAAATTCTGGCTCCGCCCATGGTTTGCTGCCGACTTTCATGTCCAGTTTTTTATTGTCTGGCTGTTTCGTTGATAATATAGGTAGATTAGTTTCACGTTGAATGCGTACTATGGATTTAGGGTGCCAGGTATGAGGTACGTGGACGAAAATTTGAGGTGTGATCGCGGATGTATAGGATGCTTGGAGCAGTCCGTGCGTGAGGCGACGCCCGTGGCGAATCTCAAGAGGAAGTAGGACCGCGTCATCTGGAGGTCCCTGTGCTACATCTGCTCCTCGCCCTCCTCCTTCTCGCGGGTGAACACGGGCGGCAGCTACAGCTCTACTCCGTCCCTAGTCGCCTATCGTCGCAGCGACACCGCCGGAGCTGGCCCTTCTCGCTGTGCTCAATGCTCCATGGGGTCAGCCCGCTCCATACCGCTGGCCTATCGACCTCCTCTCCACCGGCCGCTGCTCCTCAAGGGCAGTGGTGGGTATTAGTGCCTACTCCGCCGGTGTCTGTGGACACGCGTGCCCGAATTGGAGGCGCTCGCCATCCGACCCGAAAGGCAGTGAGCTAGGGAGAGGGCGGCAATGTCGGAGGCAGTCGCACAGTCCTCCCGTTGTCGCCGCGGGTTGCTGGTGGTGCCCGATGTGAAGGAGCGGCTTCTGGGTGGGTCTATCGCCGCTCACTTACAACGGCAGAGACGGACGCCTGCTGGACTCCGGAGCAAATATGCGGAAGGTGCTCCAGCTAGGCCTGGAGCAGTCCGTGCAAAGGCTACAGTGCGGCGAATCTCAATAGGAAAGCAGGACCGCGTAGTCCGGAGGTCGCTTAGCTACATCTAGTGCTCCTCCTCCTCTGAACTCACCGGTGGCCTCCGACGAACTCCCTCCAGCCGCGGACATCTACAGTTGTGTTGGTGACCGAAGGGTAAGGCCCGACAAGGAAGTGGTGAAGAAGCTCTGCCTCCATTTTCTATATTTCCATTCTAACAGTTGTTTTAGATTAGAGCTTGTCGACGATGAATGTGGTGTCTTTCGGTCGACGTAAAGTGGATATGTGCATTTGGTGTCTGTTTGCTGCCGACTTTCATGTCCAGTTTTTTATTGTCTGGCTGTTTCGTTGATGATATATGTAGATTAGTTTCATGTTGAATGCGTACTATGGATTTAGGGTGCCAGGTATGAGGTACGTGGATGAAAATTTGAGGTGTTATCGCGGATGTATAGGATGCTTGGAGCAGTCCGTGCGTGAGGCGACGCCCGTGGCGAATCTCAAGAGGAAGTAGGACCGCGTCATCTGGAGGTCCCTGTGCTACATCTGCTCCTCGCCCTCCTCCTTCTCCTCCAATGGCTCCGAAGACCCTCCCCCCCCCCCCCCCCCCTCCGCCCCCCAGCTGCGCACGCCTACAGTTGCGTCAGTGACCAGAAGGGCAAAGGCCCGGCGAGGGAAGTGGTGAAGAAGTTGTGCCTCCATTCTATAGTTCCGTTCTTTAGTGGTTCTAGTTTAGAGCATGTCCGGTGATGAACTGTGGCGATCTTTTAGTCAATGTAAAGTCGATTTCTTTTTCCGTTGTTTGAATGTCCGTCCGTTTCGTTGATGATCTACATAGATTACTTTCATGTTGCATGCATAGTATGGATTTAGGGTGCCAGGTATGAGGTATGCAGCTATACGGATGAGAATTTGAGATGTGATCGCGGATGTTTAGGGTGCCGAATTTGGTAGATGCTCTTAGTTTGTGCGTGCCTAATGAGTGTTCACTCTTTCTTTTTCTCGGCCATAGAGGAGCTTTGCTGAGTGATATACAGTACGTACTATGCATGCAGATGCAGTGAGTTGAACTAGAGCTGGCGTGCTACACATGCACGTCACATGGTCCTGTTTGCCTTCTCTCTCTACTGTGCACAAAGGTATAGCTAGCGTATCTGCACGGCAGAGATGTGGGCTTTTGACCCATGCATGGTCCAAGCAATGCATGCGCGCTAGTACAACTAGAGAGAGAGGGTCTCTCTCTGTTCCCCGCTGAGCTAGAGCTGGCGTAGTGGCGTGCTACACACTCCCGTGACATGGGTGCTGTTTATCTTCTCTCTCCACTGTGCACAAAGGTATAGCTAGCGTATGTATCTGCATGGCAGACATTCTGTGGGCAGTAGCACTAGTCCATGCATGTGCGCTAGTAAAACTGTAAGGAGAAAGAGCTTGCTGGGTGCACACCAACTTGCTGGGTGCATGCATGATTAGATAATTAAGGCATGCACGTCGAAACATCTCATCATTTTTCTTGTGCGTTCATGGGCAACAAACCCATGCATACTTCTATATCCACCGAAATCGACCGATACAACAACGATTTCGTGATGCATTGCACATTGTATGACATGATCCTAACCCTGAACAATCGATGTAGTGTATGTGTTTCTCGCCAAAAAAAAAGTAGTGTTTGTGTCATAACAAGCCCTGGACCTTGACAAACGCGGCTTTGTTTACCAACGAAATATCGGCAACAGCAAAGTTGATGGATATTAGCCCAGGAAAATGATGTGGTAGCTGCTATAAGAGGGACATTTAACCTGCGGTTCTCATCGTTGATAAGAAAGTTGAGACTATAAAAAGAATTAGGCTCACAGACACTGATTAATAAGAACGATAATAGTAACACGATTGATGTCTTTGTCCAAGCGCGTCACACACATCATTTGGGTAACACCACCGCCACCCTAATCAGCTGTTGGCAAGCTAGCTAACCATCCACGTCGATCATGCAAAGATGCGCGCACTTCCATTTACACACATCAGAGAGTAGCATGGATGCACATGAAGCCAACCGAACCACTAACGCACAAGAGAGAAATTAATTAAGCCAACACCGGTGGCACGGTACACAGATTTCTTCTTCTTGCTAAAATAAACTAAACGCACTCCCTAAGATTAAGAACAATAAGTTGATTGATGTCTTTGTCCAGGCGAGCCGGACACATCATTTGGAGATCGAACACCACCGCCACCCACCTTAATCAGTTGTTGGCTAGCTAGCTGGACGGAGGTTCAGTGCCCGGTGACCCTGAACCAGACGGTGACGAGGTGCGGGGCAGCGACCGGCACGGACGCGAGCACCACCCACGGCCAGCAGGCGTCGACGCAGTAGAGCTAAGGCCAAGGCCACGACGGCGAGGATCGAGGACGCGGCGGAGAGGCCGACCCCGAGGAGGAACAGCGCGCGCAGCTTCCTCCCGGTGACGCTCATGGAGTCGTCCGCCTTGCCGACCAAGAAGAGTATCCCGGCGGCGAGGGGCGCGGTGCGGACGAGGAGGTAGCGGGCCAGGACCACGCGCTCCCGGAGCTCCATCGCCCGGTGCCCGCAGCCGCAGTCCACGAGATGGCTCGTGTTGGCCATCCCGACGAGGAACATGCACCATAGGCAATGGAGCGTCACAGGAGCCAATGCCTTGACGATGGCCATGGTTAGCTTTACCTACCCGTCGTCTTCTTCGCTCTGCGACTATGCTGCCCTACTGTCTCTGTGTCACTCGCTCTAGACGAGTGTTGGGACTTGGGACGAAGGGGGTATTTATGTAGCCAGGCTCCAGTCCACGTAGGCGTAGCACACTGGCTCTTCTCAGAGTACTCCTGCTCCTGCACAGATTGTAATCAAGTTCTGCATGGATCATGCACGCTGCCGTGCCGCAGGATACAAAATATATCATGTGTTAGCGCCGCGGTATTGTGCATGATAGATCACCACATGTTTTGCAGCAACATAGAGTACTCAGCAGCAGCATATCTTGTGCAGCATAGATCACCGATTTGCAAACATGCATGGTAACCCCTGCAAACTGTACTAGCTAGCTACGTCCTGACCTCTGTGGCTGCCGTGCATGGTGATCAATCAGTGGTCAAATGGATAGAAGAACGCAGGGCATGCATGGACCGCTGGCAAAAGGACTACCGGTTAAAGATTCTCATGCGTTGGGTGCTACAGTGAAGTGAGATATACCAAAAACAACAACACTCTGCCTTTACAATGTGTGAAGAATTTCATTGCATGATACAATAATTTGTAGGCCACAAAAAAAAAAGACACAATTCTGGCCTCAAAACAACATAAACAAAGGCCCATTATGATCCATGCATGTATCTGGTTTTTGTATACACCAGATATAAATACATATAGAATTTCATGAACACATACTTCACATCTATGTATATGTACAATGTTTTCCAGAATTTTCAGGTTATAAAAAATTAATCATCTTTGCTTTTTTAAGGGCTACCAGGAACCCGAGATTCGAATCACTTTTTCGGAACACTCTTCATAGCATAAATATACAATTTTTATTTATTACTTTGTAACAATTTTTGGAATAACCAATGATGCCTTCATATCTTCAAAAATACTATATTCATTACCATGGTCCGTAAGATGAAGCATTTCCTTTAAATCCTTCCAACTTGCTATTTCAATACTGTTAAAATTGTTATTATATATTCTAAAAAAAATTGTTATTATATGAAAGCATTTTTGCGACATTTCTATAAATTTTACTTATACACTAACAAGCAATACACCATAAAAAAATTGTTGCCCAAGATTTTGTAATTCTTCCTGCTAAAAAACTAAAATATTGTTCCCAAAAAATAAATACGATGCCTTTATAGACATGAGGCATTAGTTGTGAATTGGAAATAAATTAAGACATGTTAAATGAGCCAAAGAATACTTTAATGCATCTTTGGTAGGGGAGAGGCTTATCACACACATTTTGTAGGTTGGTCTCTTCATGTCGAGCGACAACTTATATTTTAAGGTCTTGATATGTTTTTCCAGTTGTTACAAATCTCTAAGGTCAAGATGAACATGTGTCTGCTTTGTTTGCGTCTGTGTGTTATGTAGCCTTGATAGGTTTCCTGGTGTTATGACAGCAGAGGTTACCAATCTCATTAGCTAATCATTAAGTGCAATTAATGTTCTGCAAGCAATTAGTGCTTCTTCTCAGGGGCGATTTTACCGTCTGGGCACCCTGGGCACGTGCCCGGGCTCGACGTCGCTACTTTCCAAAACGTTCGTGAGCTTCCCAAGCCGCAAGAATCGTAATAGTTGCTCTTATACGCTGAAAATTCGTGAAAATACGCTGCAAAAAGGAGAAGTGCTCTATAACTGGGCCAGCATGGTCAATTTCTTTTCTATTGGGCCTTCCTGCACCCTTTCGTAAACATGGGCTACAACTAACTCGAGAAAATTGGTTGTTTGGCTGTTGAGCAGAGACGAAGAACTCGGGGAGATGGGAACAGGCGCTCGCGCGGCACACCCAAACCCTAGCTCGGTACTCCAGTCTCGAAGATGATCTGGCCACTCGTCGAGAGCGGACTGCCGGAGGGCACCGATGAACGGAGAGCGGCAAGAGTTTCGTCGCGCGGAGGGGCCACTACTCTGTCGGGCAAGGCCGGCGAGGCTCACGTACGATTGAAAGTGCAAGCACCGAGGCGGCGGCTCCTCTCCCGTGGAAATTTCACTTAGGCTCAAGCGGACGGTGACTCTTCCCCGTTCGCAGTAGCCGTGCCACGCTCCCAAGTGTTCGAGCTGCAGAAAGCCACGACTAAGAGACGGCTAGCACCAAACTGTCAACGAGGGCTACCGCAACATGGGATAACTAGGTGAGTTATTCTCTGTAATTTATTGAAAAACTGTGCAGTTTAACATTGATTGTGTCTATTCAAATTATGTTTGTTCAAATTTCAGTATTGAGCACATTTTCATAGATCAGACATGTGATACTTGTGGTTTCTTAGAAGGACAAAATATACTCAGGCTTACATTGTCCCGGGCTTTAGAAATTCAGGTAATACCACCCCAGGTACCCTAACTTGCATCCAATGTGATGATCTAGTCCCAAACTTGCAAAACTAGACCAAGCCATACCTCAACTTGCATCCAATGTGATGTTTTAGTCCCAGGCCAATGAGAACTCGCCAATTGGCTGCCAAGTGGCTGGGCCGGTCAGCGCGTGCAGTTTTGCACAAAACCCCCCGCCGTTTGCCTGATTCAACCCGCACTCAACCCCCCCACCTGAATTAAGGGTGTGTTTGGATCGTGTCCTCACTGGTTTGCCTGGGCAAAATAGCTGCCTGGGAGTTGCCTGGACATCTCAGCAAAAAAAATGCCTGGCCAGGAACGACCATGTTTCTAGGCTGCGTTTGGTTACTGACCTGGGAACGTGCCTGTGTGGATAAATGGCCCAGGCAGTGTTTGGTTGCTATATTGCCTGGGATTGGAGATCACCGATATGCATATGCTAAATATAAATATAAATAAATATGGTCGGACTTTTCAAAAGCATAACAGAGCCAAATAATTTGATAAGCAAAAAGTAATAATAATATGAAGTTTCATAAGCATAACACTGAAGGCAAATGATTTTATAACTCTGACGATACACAACAACATTGCTGTTGAATAACCACAGTGCATTACATTTGATTAATACTCATTGTCCAGCACATCTGGAATGCAAGAGATACACAAATTATCCTTATGGGATTAACATAACCAGAAGTCTAATTATGTATTCATCCTGATACTACCTAGAAACTTATCCAAAGTCAGAAAGCAACACAGCTTTCACATTAGCATCTAATAATCATACCATGCATGCCGATACTACTTGGAAACTAAGCAGAAGGTTGTAGCAAAATAATACCACCATCAGCCATTACTTAGACATCAGTTGTGCATAGCCAAAAGCTAGTCATTGACTACTTAGAAACTAGTGTTTTGCAACCAAAAGGATCCAACAATATGGTAGACCACCAATCAATCTTACTCAGAAAGGGGTAGAGTTAACAACAGGATCATCGCCAAGGTTACTAGCAGGATCTTTGTTTCCAAGGTTACCAACAAGATCATCGCCGACACGTTTGCCAGCAGGATAATTGTCAGATAAGTATGTATACACCCAACGCTCTAGGTATTCTTGACCCATGCTGACAAGAAAACCTCGATGAACTGCAAATTCTGGCTTGCATAGATGCATCCCGACCGACATCCTCTCATCAGGTGGCAACGGAATCTTCTTGAGCATGTCCCATAAAGGAGCATTTGGGTCCTTTGGGGCTACCGTCTGTACTGGACTTGCAAGGGTTTCTCGTATGCCCATCAAAGTACTTGTGAGCAGCACATCCATATTAGTGTCATCTTGTGATGCTTGAGATGATCTTGGCTTTGACCTTTTAGCTTTATCATTTTGTGGTGGTGGCAGAGTATTTGGCTTTGCACTTTTTTTTGAAACTTTTCTTGTTAGGCTTTAGAGCCGCAACATTGGACGAGGAAACTTGACTATCAGTTGCAGCAAGAGCAGCCACCGCTTCACAATCATCACTATCTGTATCTAATTTATCCGAGTCATGACCTGTTGGACCCTTCGCTTCAACAAAGGTGGACATATCATTCATCATGTCATCTTTTACCTTATCATCATTGTCAGTTTCAGCTGCAGAGAAAGGGTCTTGCATAAAAGAGCCATCTGCCGACGAGCCACTAAATAATTCCTTCAACTTGTCATAGAACTGAATCGGTTTAGAGAGAATTCCACGATCATTGGCCTACATGAATTTTATTGTTAGTTCCACATCAGTAGTTGAACACTCGACAAATAGATAATTTATATGAGATAATTACCGATAAGCCATCTAGAGTAGATTGGGAGAGCATCACTTGTTTGTTCACATCATCAAACCCACTGCGCAGCGGCCCCGTCGTCCGGAGTTGACTGATGCAATTTTTATCGGTTGAATTGTACAGGTCATTCAACTTTTTTTGCCTCTCCAGATCTCTATCAACCAATGGCCCATACTTTCTTCGAGACATTCTAAGACTGTAATGTCTACGTCGACGACGCCACCGGACAATGGCCAACATTACAGCTAGAACACCTAACGTCCGTCGTTTCTTGATAACATAATGGACAGATTCTGTATACATCTGAATATTAGATGAAATAAATGTATAAGAAACAAGTGAGATGTACGTATATGTAGTCAGTAGAACCAATAATAGAGAGATTGTTCTATGCTAGATTTAAGATTACATGCGTGCACACATATATGCAAAGTACTGCTAGATTATTACTCTAGTAAGAGGTTTCTTCAGATCTGGAAGGTTGTAGCTTCCAATCAAGTAAAAAAAAGAAGCCAAATGAAAAGAAGCACTAGATGCGTTCATGCTAGCAAGTTCTAATCACAAGAACAAATAAACAGAGAAGGGGGCAGCAAATCGTGGCACACATGATAGGGTAAAAATTGCAGTCTCATCTTCACGATTTCACCAGATCTGACTAGGAACTAGAAATATTGTTGGGGGAAAGAAGAAGCAAAGCCAATAATCAATTTCCCATGCAATTCCTTCTCCCCTTCTCTCAAGAACAATCCCAGAGAGAGAGAGAAGATTGTGAGCTATGGGGAGGGGAAACGTGAGTGGAGGTGGAGGGGAAAGTGCTTTGCCCATATATTACGGGGTATAGTAAATTATAAGTGGGGCCATCTTGCCCAGGCAGGTTGGGGAGAGGGCCAGGCGTCCGATTTGCTACGCCTGGAGCCAGGCAGCGTACCCAGGCAACTTCACCAGGCAGAAAAATCCCAGGTCACTAACCAAACACACCCAGGCAGGTTCCAGGCAAGCGGGTTGATTCAGGCAAACGGCAGGGGGTTTTGTGCAAAACTGCGCGCGCTGACCGGCCCAGCTAATTGGCGAGTTCTCATTGGCCTGGGACTAAAACATCACATTAGATGCAAGTTGGGATATGGCTTGATCTAGTTTTGCAAATTTGGGACTAGATCATCACATTGGGTGCAAGTTAGGGTACCTGGCGTGCTATTACCTCTTAGAAATTCGCTAGCTTTTCATACCAAATCCACAAGGATCAATAGTATCATGTATTCGTTGTTTCCTTTTTGTTGTTCTTGGCGTGCAGGCTAGTGATATATGCAGGAGCTTTTACAAGAAGCAGGCTATAGGAGTACATGCAAGCGTACAGTAGTTTGACCAGAGGACGGGTTTGAATGGAATCACTGGCGGAGCTCCCCGGTGGGCAGGGTATGGCGCCTGCCATACCTTGATTTTGAGCAAAAAAATAATTAATACTAGTATGCATCGATGATCGATCTGGCTGTCGCTGTTAACGGGCTAGCGACCTGATGGGCCAACAGGCAACAGAGGCCCGAGGCATCGAGCGAGCGAGCGGCGGCCACGAGCAGAACGCACACGCAATCGACCAGACCAGAGGCGACCGCTCTGTTCTATCCCCACCCCACGAGGCCACGCACACCCTAACCCTAAGCTAGCGCGGCGGCGGCGGCGACGGCTGGCCAAGTCACCAGGAGCGGGCGGGGCAGGCAACGGCGGGCAGGGAAGGCAACGGCGGCGGCTGTCTAGGGGGCTAGAGGAGGGCGGCACCGCGGCAGCAAGCGGCAGCGGCGCTCTGGGCACAAGCGGTAGCGGCGCTCCGGGGCTCTGTGTGCAAGCGGCGTCTCCAGCCGGGGTGAAAAAGATTCAGGTACGAGAAAGTCAAGTGCCAAGCTAAGCTTAACATTCAAATCGTTGTGAATTTCTTTTCCACTGAAGCTGGATACTCCTTTAATCCTTTTAGTCCTCTATATTCTAGAAGAGAAAAGTGCCTGCTGCAGAGTGCAGATGCCGAGCACCTAGCAGCAGCGGCAGGCCAACAGCAGTCCGGTTGTCCGACCGTCCGGCCACTTCTTAGTCCAGCACAGTCCCGGCCAGATTGCCCGAAGATGGAAAGGAAGAGGAAGGGAACAGGAAACCCAAATGAAAGGGGAGGAGGTGATTTCTCAACTTTCCTGAAATTTTGTAGCAAATTTTAACAGTAGCTTGACGCCTCAAATTCAAGCAGATTGTAGTGACATATTAATGTTGTGAACATTCTTGTTGTGAATTGCAGATTTGAAAACATATTTTGAAGTGCTTGGTAGTGGCAGCAGCTCGAAATCGAACCCAAGTACCCGTGAAAGTGTCAATGTTTTGGCACATGCCACTCATCAAGATCAAGTGAGTTCGGTGGAAGTAGAGCATGAGAATTTGATGCAAACTGAACAAGTGGAAGAAACTACAGACTCTCTTGAAGCTATAGTGGAAGAGAATGTTGAAGTTCATGGAGTTGAAGGTATATCTGTTTTTAGTGAAGATTATATAAATGGTGATCCTGGACTTCGCATCCCACTTGATAGATTTGCCCCCAACATTAGAGATGATGTTAGATTTGCTTATATACGAATGGGTGCAACTCGACCAACTAGTTGCACTTTCCCCCCAAATAAGGATGGAAGATGCTTCCGGCCACAATGGTATAAGAACTTTGATTGGTTGGAATATAGTGTAACAAAGCATAAGGCCTATTGCTTCTATTGTTATCTTTTTAAGCATGACCGAATGGATGATAAATTTGGGCATGACGTTTTCTCCAAATTGGGTTTTGACTGTTGGAAAAATGCGGTTGCGGCATTCCGTAAACATGTTGGTGGGCCATGTAGCATCCACAATATTTCAAAAACAGCATGTGATGATTTTAAAAATCAAAGGTCAAGTGTGAAAAGTAAAGTTACAACTTACAGCAAAGGTTCACTAGTCAAGTATGAAACTCGTGTGGATACATCTTTGGGCATTGTAAGTTATCTAGCATTGCAAGGTGAACCATTTCGTGGGCATGATGAATCCAGTACTTCTTTGAACAAGGGGAATTTTTTAGAGTTACTTGATTGGGTGAAAGAAAGAATTCCAGAAGTGAAGGTTGCATTTGATGAGCTATGCCCTAAGAATGCCAAAATGACTTCCGGAAAAATTCAAAAAATCCTTACTTCTCATTGTGCACAAGCGGTCACCAAAGCAATCAAAGAAGAGATGGGTGATTGTCTTTTCTCCGTTCTTATTGATGAGTGCCGTGATATATCGGTGAAAGAACAAATGGCCGTGGTAATCAGGTACGTGTTTAAGTTTTTGAAATGTCTATGTGCTTTTTGATCATTTTGTTCCATGTAGAGTGGTCAACTAATTATATGATTTTCTGTAGGTATTTGAGCAAACAAGGAGAGACTATTGAACGCTTTTTAGCTATTAAGCATGTTCCGGACACAACATCTGCTTCTTTAAAGAAGGCATTGTTGGAGGTTTTTGCTAAAAATGGTCTAGTTGTTGCACGACTACGAGGGCAAGGGTATGACGGGGCATCTAATATGAGAGGAGAATTCAATGGCCTTCAGAAGTTAATTCGAGATGAGAACCCATATGCTTTCTATATCCATTGCTTTGCCCATCAACTGCAGTTGGTAGTTGTTGCTGTTTCGAGATGCTGCAAGGGTGTTGAGGATTTTTTTGAATATGTGACCATGATTGCTAATCTCAGTACTTCATCTTGCAAGAGGAAGGATAAATTGCTTGACAAGCAAAAAGAGGTTCTTTTGGATAAGATTCAGAGTGGTGAGATGCCGACGGGAAGAGGGAAAAATCAAGAAACATCCTTGGTCAGACCTGGAGATACAAGATGGGGCTCTCATTACACAACCTTATCTCGCATTGAATCAATGTGGGATGCAGTCATAGAGGTTTTGGGCATTGTTGAGGATGATGTGCGTGTTCCATGTAGGGCTGGAGGTTTGGTTCATCAAATGGAGACTTTTAGCTTTGTGTTCATCCTGAAGATGATGCTAAAAATCCTTCGCATGACAAATGATTTGTCTCTTCTATTGCAAAAGAAGGATCAAAATGTTGTTCAGGTATGTGATGGAACATGCTATATGTATCTAGTCTGCTTGATATGTTTTGTTCATGTAAACATACATGCATCTAAATTTGTAATTGTCTCATTTCAGGCAATGTCATTGGTTACGGATGTGAGAACACGTTTGATCAACTGGAGAAATAATGGTTGGGAGCCACTCTTGGAAGATGTCAAAGCCTTTTGCGCCAAAAATGACATTCCCATACCAAATATGGATGACATCTTTACAAAGTGGGGGAAATCAAGAAAAGGTGGACGAAACAATGTCACAGCTGACCATTTTTTCCGCGTGGACACCTTCTATGCTGCCATAGACTCCATCATCACAGAGTTTGATCATCGTTTTAATGAGGTATCTTCAGAGCTGCTCCAGAACTTCGCTTGTCTTGACCCTAGAAACTCCTTTTCTAGGTTCAATGTGAATAAGCTTGCTAGACTTACAGAGATTTATCATGAGGATTTCTCAGATTATGAACGTGAACATATAGTTGATAACCTAGAGCTATTCATTATCCATATGAGAAGAATTGAAGACTTTAGAGCTTGTCATGATATTGCAAGTCTAGCAAAAAAGATGGTTGAACTTGAAAGGCATGTCATGTTTCCTGCTGTTTATCGCCTCATTGAGTTGGCATTGCTACTACCGGTAGCGACGGCAACAGTTGAAAGAGCCTTCTCATCAATGAAAATCATCAAGACTGAGTTGCGCAGCAAGATGTGTGATGGCTGGCTAAATGACTTGATGGTGTGTTACATTGAGCGAGAGATCTTCAAAAGTATTGATCTCAATAAAATTAAGGAAGATTTTCAGAAGGAGGGTAGGGCACTGCCATTGCCTGGGTCTTCTACACGCCACTAAATGCTTCATTATCGGTATGTTTTAGGTTGTTTTTTATTGAAACATGTCTGCAATTTCATTGTATTTGGTTATTCGTTTGTAGTGTGCCCTGTTAGTGTGTATTGACTTCTTTGATTTGCATAAAGAAAAATCTTAGTAAGACTTCGCCCCACCTTAAATTTTTTTCGTGGTCCGCCTCTGAATGGAATACTAGCATGACACGCTATGCATGCTAGCGCTGTCGTGCTACAGACTCACGTGACATGGTCCTGACGATATTCTCTCTCTACTGTACGTGTACAGCGACCGTATCTGCACGGCAGAGATGGACTGGAGGCAGGAGTATTAGGCTTTTGACCTATGGCAGCTATAGCTAGCGTATGTCCATGGCAGAGATGTGGACATTGGCGTGCGCTTTTGACCCATGGTCCAAGCCTATGCATACGCGTTTAGTAGTACAACACACCGGTAAAAGGATGGGCATGCAATAGGATCCCCAAGACTAGTGCCTTTAGCTAACTCTGCCCCACAGGTCAGGATCCCCATGCATGCATGATTAGCTGATCAAACGTACGGTAACTAAGTGCCTTTTCAAGCATAGACATCGCCACATCTAATCGTTTTTGTTGTGCGTCCATGGATAACAAAATTGACCAATACAACAAAGATTTCGTGATGCACCATAATATATTAGTGGACAATCAATCCAATGCATGTGTCATAATATATAAGCCCTTGAGCTTGAGTCCTTGACAAACAGGGCCTGTTTATACCAACAAAATATCGACAACACCAAAAATTGTGGGCTGAAGACCGTAATGGTGATATTCGATGCTGTGCTAAATGCTATGAGAGGATCATATAACCTGCGGCTCTCATCGATGAGAAAAACACTGACTATGAAAAAGAAGTTAGGCTCGCAGTGCATGCTTTGAGAATTGAGACCACACCATCAACATTGAACTATTTTGGTTGTTCACATGACTAGTTTGTAACCACGACATGCCCTAGCTAACCATCCACGTCACATAAGCATGCAACAGCAGGAGGGTCACACACACTCTCCCTCTCTCCATTTAGGACTACTTGCTTGGGGCTTGGGCAGAGAGTAACAGGATGCGAAGTTTTTTCTTTCTTTTTTGCAATTTGCAAAGGTAAATCTGTTAAGCAGCAAAGACGAGTCCAAGGTTATTCAAGGCATTGCATCATTCACAACAGTTAAAAAAATGAAAACAATAGGCTCATGCTATAGACCAGACAGATGCTAACATGCATCGATCTAAGTAGAATGCTGTGAAGTAAATGAAGGACCAAGGCAGCCAACAGAACTAACTCACAAGAGATAATTGATTAAGCCAACACCGGTGGTACAGTTTTTCTTCTTCCTAAAATAAACTAAACGCACTCCCTAAGATTAATTAAGAACAATGACAGAAAGTTGATTGATGTCTTTGTCCAGGCGTGCCAGACACATCATTTGGAGAACACAACCACGACCCTAGGTAATCAATGGAGATCGAGAGACAATCCCACCGGCTTGTTGTTGGCTACCTAGGTAGCTCGACGGAGCCTCACTGCCCGGAGACGACCACGGACTGCCCACGCGGCTACGAGATGCACGCCGATGAGCCCCGCCGCGATGCAGTAGTTGACGACGGGGTCGCAGGAGAGCTCCAAGACGAGGGCGGAGAGGGCGAGGAACGACGAGGCGAGGGAGAGGTTGACGCCGACGATGAACATGGCGCGCATCTCCCAGTCCCACCCAGCGGCGCTCAGGTCGTCGGCCACCTTGCCGACCCAGATGAGTATCCCGGCGGCCGAGGAGGCGGTGCCCACGAGGGTGGTGCGCACCTGGGCCGCGAGCTCATGGAGATCCATCCTCGTCGGTCTTCCGCAGCCGGGGAGGCCGCTCATGTCAGCCATCCCGACGAGGAACATGACACCTAGCACGCAGAGCGCCACAGGCGCCATTTCCTTGACGACGCCCATGGCTACCCGCGCCTTCTTCT
This sequence comes from Triticum urartu, assembly GCF_003073215.2. NCBI lineage: Eukaryota > Viridiplantae > Streptophyta > Magnoliopsida > Poales > Poaceae > Triticum > Triticum urartu. Next base: position 617,039,917 of record NC_053025.1, read on the forward strand.
TTCTACCACTACTACTACCTCTAGCTCTAGCTCTAGATGGCTGGCTGGCTCGCTTGGTTGGAGAGGAGAGGAGTGTTGGGAAGAAGAGAAGGGGGGTGGGTGTTTATGTAGGCACAGTCCAATCGGCGCAGCACATCACTGGCTCTTGTTGGATGTTGGGTGGGAGAGAAAATTGATTGATGGATTCATCGGGTTTGATGCTTCTTTTTTTTTTTGAATTTTCAGGGTTCGATGCATTGTGAAATCGAGTGTTCCTGCCTCCATCATCCATGGCGTGCAGCAGGATACAAAATATATGATGTGCTAATGCTGCTGTAATGTGCATTGATATGGTCACCACATCCACATGTTGTGCTACAGCGTAGCAGCAGCATATCTTCTGCAGCATGGGTCACAGAATTCCAAACATGGTAACCCCTAGTCACTAGTAGCTAGGACCTGGCCTCTGTGACTCTGTGCTGCCCGCCGTGCATGGTGATCAATCAATGACCAAATGGCCAGTACGCAGGGCATGGACCGCTGGCCAGAACGCAGGGCATGAACACATCATGTGGTGATGCCGTAGTGTTATGCGTGATAGTAGATCACATGCAACAATGCAGATTAATCAGCAGCAGCATATCTTATGCAGCATACTTCTCACACTTCCAAACGAACATAACGCAGGTAACCCCTAGTAGACCTCTGTCCTGCCGTTCATGGTGACCAGTCAAACCGCTGGCGACAAGGATGTGTATTGTATGGCTCGGACTACGCTTTAAAGAATTCCAATGCTTTAAGTAATGTACCAAAAAAAGACATTGCCATTGTGTGTAAAGATTTTCATTAAAATGATACAACAATCTGTAGGCTAACAAAAAATAAACACAATTCTGGCCCCAAAACAATATAAACAGAAGCACTTGTTGATCATGCACTTTGGTTTTGTACTACACATCCATGCTCTCTAAAATGTAACATTTCCTTTAATGGCTACTAACTTTCTATTTTTCACACTATTCAATTTGTTATAATATGAAAACATTTTTGAGATATTTCTATAACATTTTAACTTATCGTTTACAATCGGTACTCAATTTCTTTTTATGATGCCAAATGAAGAACCAAATATTCTGCCAAAAAAAATGTCACCCCTTCGTAGAACCAAAATATGAAAACTTTTGTGTTAGATTTACATACATTTTATTTCTACACTTACATTCGGTGCTACAAATTTTGCAATTATGCCTAAAGAATAGCCTACATTTTGTTTAAGAAAACAAATATCACACCTTTGTAGAATTGGAAATGTATTAAAACATGTATATTAATTTAAAAAAGCCAAGAGAAAAGAATACTTCTAAGGCTTGTTTGGTTCCCAAGATACTTTTAGGAAAAAGATAGGAATGCCATAGCAAAACATATGATGAGAAATCACAAGATTTTTGTCAACTTGATTGTTTTTCTCGTAGGAATTTTTTTCAACACACTAAGCCAAAAAAAGTGGTAAAATCGAAGTCAAACCACATGAATTTTTTTAATTAGACTAAAGATCTTATTCGTTATTTGTGCATATGAATCAGAAAAAGATGTCCAACTGGATATCTGAATTCCAGCATTTTTCCTTTGAAACTGAGGCCAAAGTAAAACTTCGTCCATTTTTACTTTGCCACGTTCCCTTGAATCAAACTCATGAATGGTGTCAACAGCAGCTATCTTTTGCAGGACAGATCAGAATTGCAAACATGGTAACACCTACTAACTAGTAAATAAATTGCGCGATTTCTATACATTTTTTTGCACGTAAAATCGGTGCCCAAAATTTTGTAATTCTACCAAAAGAAGAACTAACATATTATTGAAAAAAAAATCATGCATGTATATACAAGATCCATTTGTTATGAACTGGAAATGAATTAAAACATGTATAATAAAGGGCCCAAGCGAAAAAATACTTTTAAGGCTTGTTTGGTTCACATGATTGTAAAAATGTAGGAAAATGATAAGAATGCATGAGGAAACCATATGAGAAGAAATCAGAAGAATTTTGTCAACTTTGGTGTTTTGTTCACATGAATTTGGTCAATACGGGAGTCGAAATAAACTTGGTCAAATCAAAGTCAAACCATATGAAAATCAAGAACTTATAATTCCACTAAAGATCTGACTCATTCTTCATGCATATGAATATAAAAATGGGGTCCATGTGGATGTTTGAATCTCCATTTTTGCTGTGAAACTGAGATTAAAAGAAATTTCGTCCATTTTTATTCTGCCACATTCATTTGAACCACAAACTCCTATTATGAAAACACCACATACATGCACGCACATGCACGTCGATCATTTTGCCCGTGTTGGGCCAGCCGGCTTGTTATAAACACCAAATAAATTATTGTGCTTAAGATTTCCAGTGTAGATGTAACATTTTGTCCGTGTTAGGCCGGCCGGCTTGTTATAAACACCAAATAAATTTTTTTGCTTACGATTTCCAGTGTAGATGTAACATTTTGTCCGTGTTAGGCCGTCTTGGTTGGGGGCTTAGTCCCACCTTGCCGCGCGAGGAGCGACGCGACCGGCTTAAATATCTGCGTACTCCAAAAGCGGTAAGCTTCGGTCATTAACATATCCTTTTTGAAGGTTGTGGGATGTCGTTATTATTCTTCTCTGTCACCATGAATAAAGAAGATTCATCATGACTATCCATATCCCTTACAAAGCGATCATTGACGGCCTTGCTTTTTTAAATTTTATTTCAGTTTGGACTTCTTCATCTGAATCCGAAAGTGTAAATCGATGGCCAAACTTTTTTTTTAATTCCGGTGGCAGTGCCCGATGGCGCTGACCTTGAACGGCAAAGAGAGGGGACGAATATGGGCCAATTGGCGTGGACCCTCCCGATCAGTCTAACTTTGTGGGCGTGCCCGGGCTCGTCTGGGTCTCAACTTATCCGCCCTAGGTTTGGACTGGATAAAGCAAAAAAAAAAAATTGCGTGTCCGCCTGCTCCCGATCATGCGTATCGATCTTGCATGTCATTTTAAAGGCACTCAAAAACATTTATCAATGTTTTCCAAAAAAATCAGAATTTTGGGAATTCATTTTCATTTGTTCCTGATTTTACTGTTCATCTCAAGGTCATTTGAGGTCGGGACCAGAATGTTTTATTTTTGAACAACTGAATGTTGTTTCTGGTACATCTTCTCACCCCACTTTACTTTAGCACCCAACGCATTGGAATTCCTTCGCTACCAGTGCGCGAACCCTACACAATAGTGTACATCGTTTTTGTCCAGCGGTCCATGACCTGTGTTCTGCCCATTTGACCACTCCACCGAGCAGAGTACCCTTTGACCATTGACTGATGAGTACACAGGCCGTCTCCTACTGTTGGCGCCGCCTCCTCGCAGCGCCGCTCTTCTTCCTTGCGCTGTCACACAGCTCTCTCACGGTCTCTTCCTCGCCTGTTTTGTCTCACACAAGAACACACACGCAGGGAGAGGAACTCCACACATACGCACACACACACACACACATACACCAAGAGAAGACAGCCGCGGCTTTGCCAAGAGGGTCTGCTCCTTGGTGAACACTAGTGCTACATCTTTGGTGCTCGGCCCTCTCGACCTCTTTTTTCATTACTGAATCAGATGACTATTTATACAAAGTTTGGCACTCAGCCAAGACCCACGCACTCACGCCGTACTCCACTAACTCCACTAAACTCTCCATGCACTAACCACTAGCTAACACAACGGCCACTAACTTGACTCGGCCAAATCACTTGGCTGGTCACTCACATGATCCTACATGCATGGAAACTAAACACTTTTGTGCTGACCGAATCACTCGATCCACTCCTCGGTAACTAACTACGACGCAACCAAGCTAGCTACATGCAGACGCAGCCACTAATTATGTACTAACAAAATGACAAGATTAATATCTCACACCTACTACCTAGTGGAGTACAACATGTGATCTATGCTGTTGAGTACTCTATGCTGTTGCACAACATGTGATCTACTATCACGCACAACATCCACCATCCACTGGGGAACATATTGTGTAGAAATACGGGCCCCAGAATGTGTAAACAAGAATAGAACGAACCTCTGGAAACAACATATTGTGTAGAAACAAGAACAGAACGAACATATTCTTGTTTCCAGTAGGATTCCCATGAACCTCTCAAAGGGGAACATATTGTGTAGAAATACGGGCCCCAGAATGACAACCTCGTCGACTAGATGAATTAGGACGTGCGTCATGATATTGAAGAAGGATGGTGGGAACACCAGCTCGAAACTGACAAGACATTGCGCCACATCACTCCTTAGCCTTGGTACGATTTCTGGATCGATCACCTTCTGAGATATTGCATTGAGGAATGCACATAGCTTCACAATGGCTAATCGGACGTTTTCCGGTAGAAGCCCCCTCAATGCAACCGGAAGCAATTGCGTCATAATCACGTGGCAGTCATGAGACTTTAGGTTCTGGAACTTTTTCTCTGGCATATTTATTATTCCCTTTATATTCGATAAGAAGCCAGTCGTGACCTTCATACTGAGCAGGCATTCAAAAAAGATTTCTTTCTCTTCTTTCGTAAGAGCGTAGCTGGCAGGACCTTTATACTGCTTCGGAGGCATGCCGTCTTTTCCGTGCAAACGTTGCAGGTCCTCCCGTGCCTCAGGTGTATCTTTTGTCTTTCCATACACGCTCAAGAAGCCTAGCAGGTTCATGCAAAGGTTCTTCGTCACGTGCATCACGTCGAGTGAAGAGCGGACCTCTAGGTCTTTCCAGTAGGGTAGGTCCCAAAATATAGATTTCTTCTTCCACATGGGTGCGTGTCCCTCGGCGTCATTCGGAACAGCTAGTATGCCGGGACCCTTTCCAAAGATTACGTGTAAATCATTGACCATAGCAAGTACGTGATCACCGGTACGCATGGCGGACTTCTTCCGGTGATCTGCCTCGCCTTTGAAATGCTTGCCTTTCTTTCGACACTGATGGTTGGTCGGAAGAAATCGACGATGGCCCAGGTACACATTCTTCCTGCATTTGTCCAGATATATACTTTCAGTTTCTTCTAAACAGTGCGTGCATGCGTGGTATCCCTTGTTTGTCTGTCCTGAAAGGTTATTGAGAGCGGGCCAATCGTTGATGGTTACAAACAACAATGCGTGCAGGTTAAATTCCTCCTTTTTGTGCTCATCCCACGTACGTACACCGTTTCCATTCCACAACTGTAAAATTTCTTCAACTAATGGCCTTAGGAACACATCAATGTCGTTGCCGGGTTGCTTAGGGCCTTGGATGAGAATTGGCATCATAATGAACTTCCGCTTCATGCACATCCAAGGAGGAAGGTTATACATACATAGAGTCACGGGCCATGTGCTGTGATTGCTGCTCTGCTCCCCGAAAGGATTAATGCCATCTGCGCTTAAACCAAACCATATGTTCCTTGGGTCACTTGCAAACTCATGCCAGTATTTTCTCTCGATTTTTCTCCACCGCGACCCGTCAGCTGGTGCTCTCAACTTCCCGTCTTTCTTACGGTCCTCACTGTGCCATCGCATCAACTTGGCATGCTCTTCGTTTCTGAACAGTCGTTTCAACCGTGGTATTATAGGAGCATACCACATCACCTTCGCAGGAACCCTCTTCCTGGGGGGCTCGCCGTCAACATCACCAGGGTCATCTCGTCTGATCTTATACCGCAATGCACCGCATACCGGGCATGCGTTCAGATTCTTGTACGCACCGCGGTAGAGGATGCAGTCATTAGGGCATGCATGTATCTTCTGCACCTCCAATCCTAGAGGATATACGACCTTCTTTGTTGCGTATGTACTGTCGGGCAATTCGTTATCCTTTGGAAGCTCCTTCTTCAATATTTTCAGTAGCTTCTCAAATCCTTTGTCAGGCACAACATTCTCTGCCTTCCACTGTAGCAATTCCAGTACGGTACCGAGCTTTGTGTTTCCATCTTCGCAATTGGGGTACAACCCTTTTTTGTGATCCTCTAACATGCGATCGAACTTCAGCTTCTCCTTTTGACTTTGCATTGCGTCCTTGCATCGACAATGACCCGGCGGAGATCATCATCATCGGGCACATCGTCTGGTTCCTCATGATCTCCAGCAGCTCCCCCCGTTGCAGCATCATTGGGCACATCGTCTGGTTCCTCTTGATCTTCAGCAGCTTCCCCCGTTGTAGCATCACGGTATTCATGGGGCACATAGTTGTCATCGTCATCTTCTTCTTCACTGTCTTCCATCATAACCCCTATTTATCCGTGCCTCGTCCAAACATTATAGTGTGGCATGAAACCATTGTAAAGCAGGTGGGTGTGAAGGATTTTCCGGTCAGAGTAAGACTTCGTATTCCCACATTTAGGGCATGGACAACACATAAAACCATTCTGCTTGTTTGCCTCAGCCACTTCGAGAAAATCATGCACGCCCTTAATGTACTCGGAGGTGTGTCTGCCACCGTACATCCATTGCCGGTTCATCTACTCTTTCCTTACAACTTCAAGTGAGTGTTACTGTCTTGTGCGTATTCGGTTTCCCTTATATATTAGTCAAGGTTATAGTAATGTAATTGATGAGTTATGCATGCGTGTGCAGTTACCACTATATTCTCCTAGAGATTAAGCTTGAGCAGGGACTAGTAACCGTCTTAGACTCAACACGAAAAGATCCCCAGGACTATGCGGACATGACTCAAATGCTCGAGAAGTAAGTTAAATCGATCATTATCCATCATATCAGCAACTTTGTTCATTTCATGATATATCAAGTAATTGTTTTCTTTGTCTGGCAGGGTTTGGAAAAAAATCTCCAAAAAAGCTCTAGGACTCCCGAAGAAGCTGCAATTTAGACACCCGAAAGTAAGTACTATAGTAGCATGTTCCGCGCATCTCCTATTGATTCAAGCGCTAGTTTCATCAATACCATTTGGCATTCTTGCTTATCAGTTTGGTTGACCTCTATTTCTTGTAAAGTGGTTGTGGCAGGAATAAGGGAATGATTTTTATGGATACTACGTTTGCGAGTCCATCCGCCACACGACCTGTGAGCAGGGCTACACTGACGAACAATATGAAGTACGTAAATAACAACATTCACAATTTTATTTTATTACCATCATTTGTGTTGAGTTTCATTCATTCATATATATATATATATATATATGTATTGACCCCCTTCTTCAAATTAGATGTTTCGGAAGCGGGATGAACTCCTAGCACCAGCTCGCATGCGAGCAATTCAAGAGGAATTGGCGGCATTCTTTCTTGACCACGTGATCGCTGAAGACGGAGAATACTATGTGGACCATGAGTCCGTATGATTATATTTGTAAGAGATAATTATTGTATATATGTAGCCGGTAGTGTCGGATAGATATACAAGAACTTGTTGTTCGACCAATCTCTCGGAGAAGGAGAGGTGGTCGATATCACTTCTCTCTATATGCATATATGTTCATGACGATCTTCTGTTTCCTTCGTTTGCTTACTAGCTAGCTAGCGTGTCTAGTCCTCTCTATACGTATGTATAGTACGTAGCGTCGATCAAGCACGGACATAAGAGAGGACACTTCTCTCTATTAATTATAGCTAGCTAACACAATATATGAAACACCTAAATTAATCCCCCAAAACCCCCAAACCATTTTCATCCCGCAAGAGGATGCGCCTAACTAAAACGCCGAAAGGCAGTGCAGCCCAATCCGTTGCTTTGCTTGTTGGGTCCACTTTTTGAAAGTTTCTTTGTTCGTAACATTAGTAGTTACTCACTGCATTAGTAGTTACTCACTGGGTGGGTGCACCAACAGCTTTCTAGGAATTTGAGTTGCTCAATACGGACGGAAAGATTCTTTCGTGAAATAAAAGAACGGCAGCGGCAGGTTGATGAGGGAAAGGAAACCAGATCTTTTTTCTATGGTATGGCCTGGGTGGCCTAAGCGAAATCCCGAGATATGAAGGAGCCGATCAATCTACCCGCCCGAGGTAAGCTTGGTCCTCACTTGAGTTGAAGCTGCCCCTCATTGTCCAACCTGTCTATCTAGTGAACTTTCTCCTTGCTCTAATGAACTGAACCCCGACTTATTTTGATTGTTACAGATCTAGCTATTTCTCTTACAAAGCCCCCGCTAAAAAGCTAGGAATCTAATGAGTTACGAAACACGAAAGTCAGAAGGACAGTAGGTTTAGTGAACCCTCGGCGCTAACATAGTTCAAAGACTCGCTTCCCTTTCTTCCCCTTTCAAAAAAAAACAAAAACTCCAGCTACAGAAATGCTGACGCGTGGATGCCTATTGGTCCCAGTTGATGTCACCAACCGGGACCAAAGGGTCTTCTGCCTGGGCTCCGCGCACAGGCCACGTGGAGGCCCATATGTCCCGGTTCTGGATTGAACCGGGACTAAAGGGACACGGCATTAGTACCAACCCTTTAGTCCCGGTTTAGGAACCGAGACAAAAAACCCTTACGAACCGGGACAACAGGTCCTTTTTCTACCAGTGGAGAGTCAGCAGCCTAGGGGTAGTCTAGGGCCGGCAACAACACACCTTGCGTGGGTGCACCGAGCTCAGGTGTACTCATATGAACAGTTGTACTTCGATTGTACTTCGGGCCGGTGGAGTGAATAAGTGCTGCCTGAGAAGGGCACCTCATTCAACCAGTGAACAGTTGTACTTCGATTGTACTTAATGGGGCATCACAGTTACGGGTTAAGTAGGCTCAAAATTCCTAATCACGTGTTGACGGTTGAGTGACCAATCCAACCTAGCTAGCAGCAGAGATCCGATGAAGGTTAGAAACTAATCAAATCAAACCAACCTAGCTAGCTTAAACACGATGATAATCAAACAAACTTCCTAGCGGTTAACCAAATCCTCGGAGATTACACACATCAAATCTAGCTTAATTAAACGCGATGGATTAATTCCTAGCTTAATTAGCTTACACACGCGCGCGCACACACACTTGTTGATCACTGTCCAGCAGAAGGCCGGACACCAACTTTGGAGACTTGTAAACAAACTTGCACAATTAAGGCTCACTACAGACATCAAATAAGTTACTCGGTCGACTACTAATCAATCTCTAGCCAGCGGTCGACTACTGATCTCTACACCCCAACGACGGCAGTCCATCCGATGGGGAGGTGCGCGGCGACAGCAACGACGGCGCTCGCCGTGCGAACCGAGCCCAAGGAGAGGGAGGGCCCCTTGTCCATGCGGAAGAGCTTGTCGGCGACGGTGCAGAGTGCGAGGAAGGAGCCGACGGCATTGAGGCCGACGGCGAGCAGCAGCCCGGCACGGATCAGCAGGCTCTTCCAGCAGACCATGTGCGTGATCTCCCCTCCGTTGGCGTCCAGCACCGCCTTGACGAGCGAGATGACCAGCGTCGCCGCCAGCATCGTGGGGAAGAAGAGCTTCCGCCGGGCGGCGTCATGCTCTCCGCGGCTGGCCGCCAGGACGAGGTAGGCCGGGAGCAGCAACAGGATGGGCATGATCTCCAAGCTGAAGAAGACCATGACGAAGCTAGCTAGTCTCTCCGCTCAATCTACGTCTACTACGGAAGGGAAGCGAAGGGAAGGGAAAGGAGCTTTGGTTTGCTTTGCTGGCTGGTGTTGATGCTGTGTTGTGAGCGACACCATTTAGGTATGTGGGTGTATCATTTATAGTCCGGCCGGCTTGTGCCTTCGTTTGCGTTCAGGCGTGCAGTGCACAGACAATGCGTCTTGGCGTCTCAAAATAATTTGATATTTTCAAAGTGGGCTTGCTTGGCACAGGAGTGAAAGCATTCAACATCCGAGAAAGGATACTTCTAGACCTACGTAAGTTTTACGCAGCTCGACGTAAATCCTTTTTACGTATGTCTACCATTGCCGGCCGAGAAATGTGGCATCTTTCATGTGCAGCTCAGCTACAATCTGTACATTAGTACATGTGTGTTAACGCAGGCTGTCTCACCTCTCTCGAGCAACCAACAAAAAAAAAAGCAAGAGCAGACTGGCATGGCACGGCGAGAGAGAGAGAGAGAGAGAGATGCGTTACTGATGTGCATATACTAGTACATGAAGATACACTGGGGTATGCATGCATTGACCTCACCTCTCTGCTGCCGTGCAATGTCGGCTACATTTACTAGTCTCAATCCTATAGTTGGTACAGTAATAAATTGAGGTTATTTCAAAACCGCCATCAAAGGGATAAAATTTCATCACGTATCGAAGGTTGTCACACATGCAAAAAAAAAGGTTTCAAATGCACACACTCAACGTCGAGGAGTCTAATCCTACAACGGCACACGGCGCAAGAGGGGGGCAAAGGGCCAGTTGGCTTACAGCAATAAGGGCAAGTTATATCTACAAAAACAAAGAAGAGATAGATCGCTAAACTAGAATTTTGGATTGCACCAATAAACCTACAAAACCTAACAAGGACAACCAATTAGTTATTTGGACTCTACATAGATCAATCTGAGAATTGATTCAATAAACATGTCGGAACCCCGATCCTAAGTCACACAGATCTAGCACATAACACATCATATCACTTTGCGGCCTCATGCACGGTAACCCACAACGGCCACATTTATCTTGGTCGGGACCGTTTGCGTCTTTTGGCTCACGTATATGATTATGTTGCTAGTTTTCATGTGACAGAGAACCAAGGTCGACATGACTAGCCATAAAATAAGGTGGCACAAATAAATGTACAGGGACAGGCATACGTAACCAAACAACGCACGTGTCGGTTATCAACATATGAACCCAAGTCGTAGCATGCTCAAGGACTTAAAGAAACAACGCGTGACATTTCCCCATAGGGACAGACACAAAAGCAAAGAAGGATACATGTTGGTCAATCCATGTGTTCCAGAGCAATAACGAACTACCAAGTCTCAGTTGAAGCACTAGGAGGTATTTCCATGTAGGAAAGGCTTCCAAATGCAGATAACTAGGTGTCGAATCCCACACATACCAATGCATTTCAAAACATACACACAATATGCACAATATGTATAGATACAACATGATATCAGAACATAACTCTTCGACTCAAAGTATTTATTTAAGAGGCTCCAAAGAACCATACATAACATGATATTACAAATATGGATCTCATGACCCCGCATACGAAGTCATACAAGCAACAAGTGGAAGTATAACTTGTCTGAGTATAGATAGCTAAAAAAAAGGCTAAAAAGTCGGTCTAGCGAGAAGACCCTCCATAGGCTAGAAAGAAGGCACCATGCAAGTTGTTTGTGATTTAACAAGTTTGGTATATTCTGGAGTTTTCTCGGTGAAAAAAGACCGATAAATGGACGGACGTGTCGCAAGATGCATACGGTGTGGGAAGTCATTCAAATCAGACATGAATGCCTAGCATGGGCTTTCCCACATTCTTGCTAATGTCGGGGTCAGTCCCGAGATTTTTATACGAAAAAATTGGAATCATTCTAAAAAACCATGAAAAAAGGAACGAAAAACCAAAAATAGAAAAAACACAAACCGAAAAAAGGAAAAACAAATAGTGGGAAAAAGACGGTTCGCTACCATAAACCGGTCGCTTAGTTAGTTCTAGCAGTCTATGTTTCCTAGTTACACACTGATGCTTATCAACTCGTTTGGCTAGCGACGAGCGGTGAGCAGCGGGAGTTGGTTTGATCCCTCGCACAACCATCCCTCTTTTGATGAATTTTCCCAATTTTCGTCTGCGATAATTGGCTGGCCTAGTCAGGCGGCCTCATCTTGTGTGTGGCGCTGTCTATTTGACGCATTCTGCGTCAAACTATTAGAGAAACGCACACACGAGCGACCCATGCGAGCGATTTTGGGCCGGCCCATTTAAAAGCTTGGTGTTTTGTGAACCTTTTGAGGGTTCCCAGCATGGGTTTTCCTAGTTTTGGGAACCTTCTAGAGGTTCCTAAATTGAGTTTTTAAATTTTCATTTTCATTTTTTACTTTTTTCATTTCTTTTTGCGTTACAAGTTTAATTTTTCAGAAAATGTTTGTTTTTCAAAAAATGTGCGGAATTTTCAAAAAATGGTTGTGTTTTCAAATTTGGTCACATACTAAATAAAAGTTCACATTTTTCAAAAAAATATTCAGGAATTTCTGAAAAAGTTGGTGTTTTGAAAAAATTGTTTACAATGTCTTTGTTCAAGTTGTCATAACTTTTTAGAAAAATGTTTGGGATTTCAAAAAATGTTCATGTCATCAAATTTTGTTTGGCAGTTTCAAACAATGTTTCCATGTGCAGAAAATTGTTCAGAAATTTCAAAAAATGTTCATTTTATGTTCTTGGTTCAGAAATTGTTCGCAAACTTTTTTTTTGGTATTTTCACAGTCCGTCCGGAGTTCCAAAAATTGTTCATGTTACCCAAAAAAATTGGAACTAAAAATGTTCGTGTTTTAAAAAAAATGATTGTGTTTTCTTAAGATGCGTCATTTGAAATATATTTGGATATGCGTTCGTGTTATCTTTAAGGGTTTGCGCTAAACCTAGAACTCTTGCTAGCTGAACTGGTTGTAGCACGTCCTTTATATCAGGAGATCCTGGATTTGATTCTTCGCGTGCCAGAGTTATGTTTGGAGCGCTACAGTGCGTATTCACTGTGAGCACTCGGCGTATACGTTCCAATGAGACGTACCTATGCAACAGACTACGTTTTCATCATATTTTTCTCTCTTCTGCTAAAGGACAAGGGGGCTAGCTACTTGGCACATGGATGGCTCGTTGTTCGTCCTTGCTGCAGCAGCAGCTCTCATACTCATAAGAAGGAGATGACGAGAAAAAAAGATTTGTCCAGTAGTGCCTATGTTTAATCTCTCTCATGTGCTGTGCCCAATATCAAGAGCTAGCATAAGAAGGTGATGATGACAAAAAAGAAGAAGATTTGTCCAGTAGCGCAAGGGTGCCTATGTTTAATCTACTCCCTCCATTCCAAAATATAGTGCGCCCGCGCTTTCTGAGGTCCAACTTTGACCATAAATTTAACCAATGAGACCAACTGCGGCGGGAGAAAAAAAATTATATAATTGAAAAATTCTTTCGAATACGAATTCACTGATATAATTTTTGTTCCCGCCGCAATCGGTCTTGATAGTTAAATTTACGGTCAAAATTGAAGCACGGAGATAGAGGAAGCACTACATTGTGGAATGGAGGGAGTAGCAGACAAGCACAGAGAAAGCTCATACTCATTCATAGTAAGGAGATTGCAAATTTCCGGTTGGAGAGAGGCCCTAAGGAGATTGGCTTTACTCTCTCCCTTGCTTGCTGTGCTCCTCCAGTTTCCTCTCTCGTGCAACGCCAACGCCAATTTGCTAGCAGACACGCACAGAGAGGGGAACGTAGAGTAGTACTAGTAGTCGCTTGGGCAGCTCAGCTACCATATAGCTTTTCTTTACTCTCTCCAGTTTCCTCTCTCGGGCAGCCAACAGCATAAGCAAAGCAGAGCGGCACATAGAGAGACATGCTGCACATGCACATGCAGAAGCAACACGCCTTGCATTACTCCTATGCGACAAGATGTACAGCACAGCGGTACAGTAGCCGGTACGTACCGTCGATAATCCGGCCTCGTACCTAGGTCACATAAACAAGATTTCCTGGTTGAGCTTGCTTCCTTTTGCATTTCACTGAATATTTCTTTCATTATCAGGGGAGACCTTAATATCTTGAGACACTGGTTCACTCTCATCGCACTGATGTTTTTAATTCAGTGATTAGTACTCCAGGCTTGGGGGAGGAGATCTATATTACTAATGGGGGTCCAATAGCTACACACGTCCGGTTTTCCCTTAGTAGGGGTTACCAGGTTTGCACTTGCGTGACCTGTGCTGCATAAGATATGCTGCTGCTGAGTGCTACAGTACGTTCGTGCACAGCATGTGATGTACTACTATAGTGTATCATTCATAGTACTGCAGCTATAGCATATATTATCACAGGATTTATTTTGTACTCGTCTTGCAGCACGGCAGCGTGCATGCAGGAGTACTTGATTACAATGCATCAAATCCAATGGACACACCAACACGCTACCCACCCGAGAAGAGGTGGCCAGGACTCTGGCTACATAAACACCCACACACCCCTTCTCTTCTTCCCAACACTCCTCGCCAACCAAGCCAGCCAGCTAGCTAGCCAGAGTGAGTGAGTGAGAGAGCAGAGCATAGCAGTAGCAGAAAGAAGAAGAAGAAGCCATGGGCGTCGCCAAGGCAATGGCGCCTGTGGCGCTCGGCCTCCTAGTTGCGGTGCTCCTCGTCGGGACGGCGGGCACGAGCCTTCTCGCCAGCTGCGCAGGACCACAGAGGATGGAGCTCCAGGAGCACGAGGTCTGTGTGCGCTACCTCCTCGTCCGCATCGCCCCCGTGGCCGCCGGGATATTCTTCTGGGCCGGCATGGCGGACGACGACCTGACAGCCACCGCGTGGGAGCTGCGCGTGCTGTGCGTCGTCGGCCTCAACCTCTCCTTCGCCTCGTCGCTCCTCGCCCTCGCCGCCCTGACCACGGAGTTCTCCTGCGACTGCGTCGTCCACTGGCTAGCGATGATCGTGGCGCTCGTCGCCGCGTATCTCGTCGCCGTTTGGGCAGCCCGGGGTCGTCTCCGAGCACTGAACCTCCGTCGAGCGATCTAGAGTAGAGAGCCAACAACAGGCCGGTGGGATTGTCTAAATTGATTAGGGTTGTGAACTTGTGGTGGTGTTCGATCTCCAAATGATGTGTCCGGCTCGTGCTTGGACGAAGACATCAATCTACTTATTCTTGTTTTCTTATTATTAGGGAGTGCGTTTCGAAGAAGAAGAAGAAGAAGAAGAAGAAGAAGAAGTGCGTTTCGAAGAAGAAGAAGAAGAAGAAGAAGAAGAAGAAGAAGAAGAAGAAGAAGAAGAAGAAGAAGAAGAAGAAGAAGAAGAAGAAGAAGAAGTTGTACCACCGGCCGGTTGCTCTCTTAATCCCAGTGTTGGGTAACTCTGTTGGCTGCTCGATCCTTGAGTTACACTTCACTGCATGCATGCATTCTAATTTCTCTCTCTCTCTAAACACTTGGTGATTGGTGCATATGTAGTTGTGTAACTCTGTTGTGAATGATGCAATGCCTTAATAACCTTGGACACCTTTGTTTGATACTTATTTTTGCGGGAATCCTTCGTTTGATGCTTGATAGATAAGGAGGATAGTATAGACTGTTTACTTGCGCAAAATGCAAAAAATAAAATAAATGTCAATTTCCATGGAGACGAACTAAAAATGTGTGAGAGACAGACGTTTCATTGAGAAATTACTAGATCTCTTCCTGTCGTGCTTTCTAACTCTCCCCGGGCTTCTCTGCCACTGGTCTCCAGAGTAACATGGTAAATGGTTAAAGCAATTTCAATGGGCGCTTTTGTCCGTCTTTTATCTGTTTAGATGAGGTAAGCGGATGCTCATGTCTGCTTTTTGATTTGGATTGGCGCTTGCACCCAATGTTGGGCCGACCTAAATAGACGCTGACTTTTTGTCCGTTTTTTATCCCTTTAGGTGAGCTAAGCGGACGCTCATGTCCGCTTTTTGATTTGGATTGGCGCTTACACCCAATGTTGGGCCGACCTAAATAGACGTTGACTATTTGTCCGTCTTTTATCCGTTTAGATGAGCTAAGCGGACGCTCATGTCCGTTTTTTGATTTGGATTGGCGCTTGCACCCAATGCTGGGCCGACCTAAATAGACGCTGACTTTTTGTCCGTCTTTTATCCATTTAGGTGAGCTAAGCGGGCGCTTATGTCCGCTTTTTGATTTGGATTGACGCTTGCACCCAATGCTGGGCCGACCTAAATAGACGTTGACTTTTTGTCCGTCTTTTATCCATTTAGGTGAGCCAAGCGAACGCTTATGTCCGCTTTTTGATTTGGATCGGCGCTTGCACCCAATGCTGGCCCGACCAATATTTCATAAGCGCGGACTTAGAAAAAATACACGTGTCCTGATTTATGGATTAAGTAGGCCCCAAATTCTTAACCATGTATTCACTGAAACCATGTAAGAGAATAAGTGAGCTGAGCATGGCTCATGCATGGTAGTGTGAGCCAACAAAGTGCACTTTCAAACTATCGGTATGTACTTCGTTGATTGAGTAAACGAAGAAAAGAAAAAATAACAATAATTAAGCCCACTTATAAATTAGGAGTAGTACGTAAATTAGGAGATGATAATCCATTTCCCTCAAAAAAAAGGAGATGATAATCCACGAGCCGGAGCTTGGTTAACCTAGCGATGTGAACCGGGTCCAGTGTAAGCCCACTTATCGTGTAACAGTTCAAGAAAGTATTTTTCCGAGGAAAATGAATTATCTAGCTAGTTAAAACTAACAAACAGAACTTGTGCGCGCCGTTTATTTTCCATTTATATCCCTAATTAACCGAATTCTTGGAGATTATAAAATACACCTAGTTGGCCAGCTAACTAGCTTAAACAAGTAACATCACGGGAATTAGTTTCCAACATTGAAAACGTCAAGCTAACATGGCCAATTAATAATGGTTCACTACATGAAAATATTTTTCTCCTTGTGTTTGGCCGTTTGCCTGCCGAGTGTGTTTTCATGGGCACTCGGCAATGAACCTTTTGTTGCCATGTGTCGCCTAAAAAACACTCAGCCTATAACGGCTACACGGTAATGCGTAGGCTTTGCTCAGTCTCACAAGAGAAACACTCATCTCTATTTCCGCAAAAAAAAAAAAGAAACACTCATCTCTAGACATATTTCGACCTAACCAAACATGTGTACGGTAGACAAACAATAGCCTTATTTTATGAAAAGGAGGGCAAACCCCTGGATTAGAAGGAACCCTATGAACTGAAATTAACGTTGGAGAAGTACTATATATAGACCCCACAAGAAAAATCTCAAATCAATTATGTAACATGCTAACCAGAAAAAAGACAAATAGGATTGAAAATCTCACAACAATCAGGAACATCTAGCCTTATATTAAGTGGACCGTTGTAATTAAGTTTAAAACAACGGACAAGAGGTACTTTTTTTGCAGGTAAAATAATAATAAGAGAAGATATACTTAATCTAATAGATATGTAAAAACATCAAGGGAATAGCCTATAGGGACCTGCTGCTTGGACTCACATGGATGTCTCGTTGAATAAAATATTTCACGATGGGGTGTCAAAAAAATTCTCACGGTATTCTGCTTCTTACCAAACCCTAGCACAATTAGAGATCTCACGATGTGCTGCCTCTCCAAAGCCAACGGTGTATTCAAAGCCCACTCACCGTCGTTCTCATCGTCACTAGGACACCGCCGCTGTCCTCTCCGAGCAACGACTCCCTCCAGAACAGGGACGACGTGCGAACTGACGGTGCAATCTCCACCGGCGACTCCCTCGACAACGTGCCCGGCTGTGCAAACCCGGCAACTCCATTCAGGATGACGACGAACACTCTCCGCTCACAATAACGACGTGTTGGGGCTGCCGTTCGTGCGTAGCCCCGTGCACTATCGGCCGCGCGGCTTGCCGGCAACTACTCCCTTCGTTCCTAAATATTTGTCTTTCTAGATATTTCAAATGGACTATAACATAAAGATGTATGTAGACATATTTTAGAGTGTAGATTCACTCATTTTGCTTCGTATGTAGTCACTTGTTGAAATCTTAGAAAGACAAATATTTAAGAACGGAGGGACTATTACATTATATCTTTTGTATAGGAATATCTCCATCTGCTGAATATTGTGTGATTCGCTTGAGCATAATCAAACAAACTTGCAACTGACTTGACAGTGGTTAACCAAATCATTGGTGATTACACACACACACACTACCTAGCCATTGCAAAGAGAGCCTTGGCTCAGTGGTTGGGCATGCGGTTGTGCAGCCTAACGACCCGAGTTCAATTTCTAGAATTGACAGGTGATGCACAGGGGTTTTCCCCCGTTTATTGAGGATCAAGTTTGGTGTGTGGTGAAACCACTCATTAAGAAATATCTTGATACTCATTTAAAAATATCTGAGGACCATGTTTATCTCGGTACTCATAGTAAAATGGCCGTATGCATCCCTAGTTGGTGCAGAGGCCGGGAAGTGAAATTCTCTCCCATTTTTTAGGTTGTGTAAGACTAAGGAGTTTCATTGTTTAAGAGGGCCAAGGGTCATGACCGAGCGGGCGACAGGGCGGGCGCCTGTGCGCGCGTGATACGTCCATTTTGCATCATGCTTTTATATCAATATTTATGCATTATGAATTGTTATTTCACATTATGTCACAATACTTATGGCTATTCTCTCTTATTTTACAAGGTTTACAAAGGAGGGAGAATGCCGGCAGCTGGAATTCTGGGCTGGAAAAGGAGCAAATATTAGAGACATATTCTGCATGACTCCAAAAGCCCTGAAACTCCACGGAACACCTTATAATAAATAATGAAAAATGTTCGCCAAAGATGAAGACCAGGGGGCCCACACCCTTCTCACGAGGGTGGGGGCGCGCCCCCTACCTCATGGGCCCCCTGGTGGCTCTCTGATGACCATCTTCTCCTATATGAAGTCTTTCATCGAGAAAAAAAATAAGAAGCAACCTTTCGGGACGAAACTCCGCCGCCACGAGGCGGAACCTTGACGGATCCAATCTAGAGTTCCGGCAGAGCTATTCTGCCGGGGAAACTTCCCTCCCGGAGGGGGAAATCATCGCCATCGTCATCACCAATGCTCCTCTCATCGGGAGAGGGCAATCTCCATCAACATCTTCATCAGCACCATCTCATTTCAAAACCCTAGTTCATCTCTTGTATCCGATTCTTGTCTTCAAGTCCATGATTAGTACTAGTAGGTTGCTAGTAGTGTTAATTACTCCTTGTAGTTGATGCTAGTTGGTTTAATTGGTGGAAGATCATATGTTCAGATCCTTTATGCATATTAATACCCCTCTGATTATGAACGTGTTTATGCTTTGTGAGTAGTTACGTTTGTTCCTGAGGACAAGGGAGAAGTCTTGCTATTAGTAGTCATGTGAATTTGGTATTCGTTCGATATTTTGATGAGATGTATGTTGTCTAGCCTCTAGTGGTGTTATGTGAACGTCGACTACATAACACTTCACCATTATTTGGGCCTAGAGGAAGGCATTGGGAAGCAATAAGTAGATGATGGGTTGTTAGAGTGACAGAAGCTTAAACCCTAGTTTATGCGTTGCTTCGTAAGGGGCTGAGTTGGATCCATATGTTTCATGCTATGGTTAGGTTTACCTTAATACTTTTGTTGTAGTTGCGGATGCTTGCAATAGAGGTTAATCATAAGTGGGATGCTTGTTCAAGTAAGGACAGCACCCAAGCACCGGTCGACCCACATACCAAATTATCAAAGTACCGAACGCGAATCATATGAACGTGATTAAAACTAGCATGATGATATTCCCATTTGTCCTCGGGAGCGCTTTACATCATATAAGAGTTTGTCCAGGCCTGTCCTTTGCTACAAAAAGGATTGGGCCACCTTGCTGCACCTTATTTATTTTTGTTACTTGTTTTTCGTTACAAATTACCTTATCACAAAACTATCTGTTACCACTTATTTCAGTACTTGCAGAGAATACCTTGCTAGAAACCGCTTATCATTTCCTTCTGCTCCTCGTTGGGTTCGACACTCTTACTTATCGAAAGGACTACGATAGATCCTCTATACTTGTGGGTCATCAAGACTCTTTTCTGGCGCCGTTGCCGGGGAGTGAAGCGCCTTTGGTAGGTGGAATTTGGTAAGGAAAAAATTATATAGTGTGCTGAAATTTACTGTCACTTGTTACTATGGAAAGTAATCCTCTGAGGGGCTTGTTCAGGGTATCTTCTCCCCGACCAGTAGAGCAAAGAGTTGCTCCTCAACCTACTGAACCTATTGAAAATGAAATTCCTTATGAAGTTCCTTCGGGTATAATAGAAAAACTGCTATCTAATCCTTTTTTAGGAGATGGAACAAAACATCCTGATGAACATCTAATATATGTGAATAAAGTTTGTGGATTATTTAAGCTTGCAGGTGTATCCGGAGATGTTGTTAAGAAGAAGGTCTTCCCCTTATCCTTGAGGGGAGATGCATCGACATGGTATAGGCTATGTGATGATATGAGGTCTTGGAATTACAAATGATTGAAATTGGAATTTCATCAGAAGTTTTATCCTATGCATCTTGTTCATCATGATCGCAATTATATATATAATTTTTGGCCTCGCTAAGGAGAAAGCATTGCTCAAGCTTGGGGGAGGCTTAAATCAATGTTATATTCATGCCCCAATCATGAGCTTCCAAGAGAAACAATTATTCAAAAATTTTATGCTCGGCTTTCTGATAACAATCGCACCATGCTTGATACTTCTTGTGATGTCTGTTTTATGATGAAGACTATTGAATTCAAATGGGATTTATTGGATAGAATTAAACGCAACTCTAAAGATTGGGACCTCAATAATGGTAAGGAGTCAGGTATGACACCTAAGTTTGATTGTGTTAAATCTTTTATGGATACCGATATTTTCCGTAAGTTTAGCACTAAATATGGACTTGATTCTAAGATAGTAGCTTCTTTCTGTGAATCTTTTGCTACTTATGTTGATCTCCCTAAGGAGAAGTCGTTTAAATATCATCCTCCCATAGAAGTAAAAGTAGCTGCACCTATTAATGTTGAAGAAAAGACTGTCACTTATAATGATCCTACTGTTCCTACTTCTTATGTTGAGAAACCACCTTTCCCTATTAGGATAAAGGATCATGCTAAATCTTCAACTGTGGTTCATAAAAGCAATATTAAAACATATACACCTCCTGAGCAAGTTAAAGTTGAACCTAATATTGCTATTGTTAAAGAGCTCTTGTCTGATAATATTGATGGGCATGTTATTCAGTTCTGCGGTGAAACTGCTAGAATTGCTAAACCTTGTGCTAAAGATAAACATAGACCTGTGGTAGGCGTGCCTGTTATTTCTGTTAAAATAGGAGATCATTGTTATCATGGCTTATGTTATATGGGTGCTAGTGCTAGTGTTATACCTTATGACTTGTATAAAGAAATAAAATATGAAATTGCACCTGCTGGGTTAGAAGATATTGATGTCATAATTAAACTTGCTAATAGAGATACTATTTCAGCAATGGGAATTGTTAGAGATGTTGAAATCTTGTGCGGGAAACTAAATATCCTGCTGATTTTCTTGTTCTTAGTTCTCCACAAGATAGCTTTTGTCCCATTATATTTGGTAGACCCTTCTTGAATACAGTTAATGCTAGGATAGACCGCGAAAAGAATGTTGTTACTATTGGCTTGGATAATATGACTCATGAGTTTAATTTCTCTAAATTTAGTAAACAACACCGTGAAGAAGAATTGTCTAGTAAGGATGAAATTATTGGTCTTGCTTCTATTGCCGTACCTCCTAATGATCCTTTAGAATAATATTTGCTAGACCATGAGAATGATATGTTTATGAATGAAAGAAGGGAAATAGATGAAGTATTCTTTAAACAAGAACCTACTCTAAAACACAATTTGCCTGTTGAAATCCTAGGGGATCCTCCTCCACCTAAGGGTGATCCCATGTTTGAGCTTAAACCGTTGCCTGATAATCTTAAATATGCTTATCTATACCAATATAAAAACACCCAAAGGGGCAGATCCAATTGATCTCAACCATCAAGCTAAGTCAATCCAACGACCTAGAGTGCTCCAATGGCGAGCGTTAAACATGTTTTACGTGCAATTAATATCATACCAAATATTACACTAATCACACGATTAACATACAAATCATAGCATAGCTAATATCCGTGTGCAATTAATATATTGCCTAAATATTAATGTGTGTTGCACGTGCGCATTTACTAGTCTTGATGAAAAGAAGATATATCCTGTTATTATTAGTGCTAACCTTTCAGAGCATGAAGAAGAAAGATTATTGAAAACTCTGAAGAAGCATCGTGCTGCTATTGGATATACTCTTGATGATCTTAAGGGCATTAGTCCGACTCGATGTCAACATAAAATAAATTTGGAAGCAGATGCCAAACCAGTTCGTGATCCTCAACGACGTCTGAATCCTAAAATGAAAGAAGTGGTAAGAAAAGAAATACTAAAGCTTCTAGAGGCAGGTATAATTTATCCGGTTGCTGATAGTCAGTGGGTAAGTCCTGTTCATTGTGTCCCTAAGAAGGGAGGCATTATTGTTGTTCCTAATGATAAAGATGAATTGATTCCACAAAGAATTATTACCGGTTATAGGATGGTAATTGATTTCCGCAAATTAAATAAGGCTACTAAGAAAGATCATTACCCCTTACCTTTTATCGATCGAATGCTAGAAAGATTATGCAAACATACACATTACTTCTTTCTAGATGGTTATTCTGGTTTCTCACAAATACCTGTGTCGGCTAAAGATCAATCAAAGACTACTTTTACATGCCCTTTTGGTACTTTTGCTTATAGACGTATGCCTTTTGGTTTATGTAATGCACCTGCTACCTTTTAAAGATGCATGATGGCTATATTCTCTGACTTTTCTGAAAAGATATGTGAGGTTTTCATGGACGACTTTTCCGTCTATGGATCTTCTTTTGATGATTGCTTGAGCAATCTTGATCGAGTTTTGCAGAGATGTGAAGAAACTAATCTTGTCTTGAATTGGGAAAAGTGCCACTTTATGGTTAATGAAGGTATTGTCTTGGGGCATAAAGTTTCTGAAAGAGGTATTGAAGTTGATAAAGCCAAGGTTGATGCTATTGAAAAGATGCCATGTCCCAAGGACATCAAAGTTATAAGAAGTTTCCTTGGTCACGCCGAATTTTATAGGAGGTTCATCAAGGATTTCTCAAAAATTTCTCGGCCTCTGACTAATTTATTACAAAAAGATATACCATTTGTCTTTGATGATGATTGTGTAGAAGCATTTGAAATACTTAAGAAAGCATTAGTCTCTACACCTATTGTTCAGCCACCTAATTGGAATTTACCCTTTGAAATTATGTGTGGTGCTAGTGATTATGCTGTAGGTGCTGTTCTAGGGCAAAGAGTTGATAAGAAATTAATTGTTATCCATTATGCTAGTCAGACTCTAGACAATGCTCAAAGAAATTATGCTACTACTGAAAAAGAACTTTTAGCAGTTGTATTTGCTTGTGATAAGTTCAGACCTTATATTGTTGATTCTAAAGTAACTATCCACACTGATCATGCTGCTATTAAATATCTTATGGAGAAGAAAGATGCTAAACCTAGACTTATTAGATGGGTTCTCTTGCTACAAGAATTTGATTTGCATATTGTTGATAGAAAAGGAGCTGAGAACCCCGTTGCAGACAACTTATCTAGGTTAGAGAATGTTCTTGATGACCCACTACCTATTGATGATAGCTTTCCTGATGAACAATTAAATGTCATAATTACTTCTCGTAGTACCCCTTGGTATGTTGATTATGCTAATTACATAGTTACTAAATTTATACCACCTAGCTTCACATACCAACAAAAGAAAAAGTTCTTCTATTATTTGAGACATTACTTTTGGGATGACCCACATCTTTATAAAGAAGGAGTAGATGGTGTTATTAGACATTGTGTACCTGAGCATGAACAGGAACAGATCATACGCAAGTGCCACTCTGAAACTTATGGAGGACACCACGTGGGAGATAGAACTGCACATAAGGTATTGCAATCCGGTTTTTATTGGCCTACTCTCTTCAAGGATGCCCGTAAGTTTGTCCTTTCTTGTGATGAATGTCAAAGAATTGGTAATATTAGTAGACGTCAAGAAATGCCTATGAATTATTCACTTGTTATTGAACCGTTTGATGTTTGGGGCTTTGATTATATGGGACCTTTTCCTGCCTCTAATGGATATACACATATTTTAGTTGCTGTTGATTACGTTACTAAGTGGGTAGAAGCTATTCCAACTAGTAGTGCTGATCATAACACTTCTATTAAAATGCTTAAAGAAGTTATTTTTCCGAGGTTTGGAGTCCCTAGATATTTAATGACTGATGGTGGCTCACATTTTATTCATGGTGCTTTCCGTAAAATGCTTGCTAAATATGACGTCAATCATAGAATTGCATCTCCGTATCACCCACAGTCTAGTGGTCAAGTAGAATTGAGTAATAGAGAACTCAAATTAATTTTGCAAAAGACTGTCAATAGGTCTAGAAAGAATTGGTCCAAGAAACTTGATGATGCATTATGGTCCTATAGAACTGCATATAAAAATCCTATGGGTATGTCTCCGTATAAAATGGTATATGGAAAAGCATGTCACTTACCTCTCGAACTAGAACATAAGGCATATTGGGCTATCAAAGAGCTCAACTATGATTTCAAACTTGCCGGTGAAAAGAGGTTATTTGATATTAGCTCACTTGATGAATGGAGAACCCAAGCTTATGAAAATGCCAAGTTGTTTAAAGAACAGGTTAAAAGATGGCATGACAAAAGGATACAAAAGCGTGAGTTTAATGTAGGTGATTATGTATTGTTGTACAATTCTCGTTTAAGATTTTTTGCAGGCAAACTTCTCTCTAAATGGGAAGGCCCCTATGTTATCGAGGAGGTCTATCGTTCCGGCGCCATAAAAATCAACAACTTCGAAGGCACAAATCCGATGGTGGTAAACGGTCAAAGAATCAAACACTATATCTCAAGTAATCCAATAAATGTTGAAACCAATGTTATTGAAACTATAACCCCGGAGGAATACATAAGGGACACTTTCCAGAACGTTTCAGACTCCGAAAAGGAATAGGTATGTGGTACGGTAAGTAAACCGACTCCAAAACAATTTTTAAGGCAATATTTCTCCTTTTTGGAATATTTAGAAAAATAGAAAATTAAGTAGCAGTCCGGGAAGGACACAAGGACCTCATGAGGGTGGAGGGCGCGCCCGACCCCCTGGGCGCGCCCCCCACCTCATGTGCCTTCCGGACTCCGTTTTCTTGTACGATACGTATTTTGGTCGGTAAAAATTCATTATATAATCTCCCAGGGGTTTTGACTCCCGTATCACGCAAAAATCTCCTGTTTTTGTTTCGAGCTGTTTTTCTCCCAGATCTAGATTATCACGACGTCCCCAGGTGCTTCCAAGAACAAGTTCTTTGAGAAGGTCATCAACCCTTACCTCGCGGAGGTGCTGCGACACCCTCAAACCATTGAGATGCGTGATGGGTTGCTGCACATCCGTGATGCTGAGGGACCAAAGGGAATCGGAAGCGTGTAGACGAGGCTCGAGGCAATGGACCAACAAGTTTTCAAGTGCCAGGGGATGGTGGAGCATGGAATCAACGATAGCCACATGATGCTCGCGGAGTTCACTAACAACTACAAGCCGGATGCCAAGAACACCGAGGAGGCCATCTTCAAGATATATGAGAAGATCGAGCACCTCCAAGCCCAAATCTATGACCTACAAAACCAAAACTGTGAGTATGAATATAGATTTAAAAGAATGAGTTTGGCTGCAGATTCGAGGATTCCGGAGACTCGATCATCTTTCTATGATGGTGAACCTATGCCTTGGAAGATGGATGACAAGCCCGCATCATCAACAACACCTCCACCGTGTCCTCCAACAAAGAAGAATTGAGTATCTGGGTATGGGCACTCCACTTGGCAACTGCCAAGCTTGGGGGAGTGCCCCGGTATCGTATCACCATCACTTTTATCTTTACCGTTTTCCTTAGTTCGATATTATTAGTAGTATTTTGATCTAGTAGAATAAAGTTTATGGCATGATCTAGTTGTGATTTTTGCTTTATTATCCTTCTATGTAATCGAGTCCATGAGCTATATAATAAAAATTAGTGTTGAGTCAAGGGCTTGATTATTTTGCCATGATCCTAAGTGAATAAAAGAAAGGAGAAAGAAATAAAAAGAAACAAAGAGATCATATGGATCTCGTGGAGAGTAATGAGCTCACATAGAAAAAGTATGATGAATAAAAGTTGTTGAGAGTTGACAAGCATAGTTTTGGTCATCGTTGCAATTGATAGGAATTAATAAAGAAAGAGAGGTCTTCACATATAGATATACTATCTTGGACATCTTTTATGATTGTGAGCACTCATTAAAATATGACATACCAAAGAGTTGACATTGGACAAGGAAGACAACATAATGGGTTATGTTTTCTTACATCTGAGATAAATTATATTGTCTTGGATCCTCCAACATGTTGAGCTTGCCTTTCCCCCTCATGCTAGCCAAATTCTCAGCACCAAGTAGAGATACTACTTGTGCTTCCAAATACCCTTAAACCAGTTTTGCCATGAGAGTCCACCATATCTACCTATGGATTGAATAAGATCCTTCAAGTAAGTTGTCATCGGTGCAAAGCAATAAAAATTGCCCTCTAAATATGTATGATTGATTGGTGTGGGAGAAATAAGCTTTATACGATCTTGTGATGTGGAAGTAATAAAAGCGACGGACTACATAATAAAGGTTCATATCACAAGGGGCAATATAAAGTGATGTTCTTTCGCATGAAGATTTTGTGCATCCAACCATAAAAGCGCATGGCAACCTCTGCTTCCCTCTGCGAAGGGCCTATCTTTTATTATTATCTTCTACCTTATGCAAGTGTCATGGTGATCTTCACCTCTCCCTTTTTCATTTTATCCTTTGGCAAGCACAGTATGTTGGAAAGATCCCGGTATATATGGCTAATTGGATGTGGGTTTTCATGAACTATTACTGTTGACATTACCCTTGAGGTAAAACGTTGGGAGGCAAGACTATAAGCCCCTATCTTTCTCTGTGTCTGATTAAAACTCCACACCCATAAGTATTGCGTGAGTGTCAGCAATTGTGAAAGATTATATGATAGTTGAGTATGTGGACTTGCTGAAAAGCTCTTATACATTGACTATTTCCTATGTTATGATAAATTTCAATTGCTTCAATGACCGAGATTGTAGTTTGTTAGTTTTCAATGAAGTTTACGATTCATACTTGATATTGTGATTGAATTATTACTCTAGCATTAGAGATTATATGACAAGAATTATATAAGTTGCTGTTCTAAGAATGATCATGATGCCCTCATGTCCGCATTTTATTTTTATCGATACCTCTATCTCTAAACATGTGGACATATTTTTCGATTTCGGCTTTTCGCTTGAGGACAAGCGAGGTCTAAGCTTGGGGGAGTTGATACGTCCATTTTGCATCATACTTCTATATCAATATTTATTGCATTATGGGATGTTATTACACATTATGTCACAATACTTATGCCTATTCTCTCTTATTTTACAAGGTTTACATAAAGAGGGAGAATGCCGGCGAGAAAAAAATAAGAAGCAACCTTTCAGGATGAAACTCCGCTGCCACGAGGAGGAACCTTGGCGGATCCAATCTAGAGCTCCGGCAAAGCTGTTCTGCCGGGGAAACTTCCCTCCCGGAGGGGGAAATCATCGCCATCGTCATCACCAATGCTCCTCTCATCGGGAGAGGTAAATCTCCATCAACATCTTCATCAGCACCATCTCATCTCAAAACCCTAGTTCATCTCTTGTATCCGATTCTTGTCTTCAAGTCCAGGATTGGTGCTAGTAGGTTGCTAGTAGTGTTAATTACTCCTTGTAGTTGATGCTAGTTGGTTTAATTGGTGGAAGATCATATGTTCAGATCCTTTATGCATATTAATACCCCTCTGATTATGAACATGTTTATGCTTTGTGAGTAGTTACGTTTGTTCCTGAGGACAAGGGAGAAGTCTTGCTATTAGTAGTCATGTGAATTTGGTATTCGTTCGATATTTTGATGAGATGTATGTTGTCTAGCCTCTAGTGGTGTTATGTGAACGTCGACTACATAACACTTCACCATTATTTGGGCCTAGAGGAAGGCATTGGGAAGCAATAAGTAGATGATGGGTTGCTAGAGTGACAGAAGCTTAAACCCTAGTTTATGCGTTGCTTCGTAAGGGGCTGATTTGGATCCATATGTTTCATGCTATGGTTAGGTTTACCTTAATACTTTTGTTGTAGTTGCGAATGCTTGCAATAGAGGTTAATCATAAGTGGGATGCTTGTTCAAGTAAGGACAGCACCCAAGCACCGGTCGACCCACATACCAAATTATCAAAGTACCGAACGCGAATCATATGAACGTGATGAAAACTAGCATGATGATATTCCCATTTGTCCTCGGGAGCGCTTTACATCATATAAGAGTTTGTCTAGGCTTGTCCTTTGCTACAAAAAGGATTGGGCCACCTTGCTGCACCTTATTTACTTTTGTTACTTGTTTCTCGTTACAAATTACCTTATCACAAAACTATCTGTTACCACTTATTTCAGTACTTGCAGAGAATACCTTGCTAGAAACCGCTTATCATTTCCTTCTGCTCCTCGTTGGGTTCGACACTCTTACTTATCGAAAGGACTACGATAGATCCCCTATACTTTTCGGTCATCAGCGCGGCTGAGGCGGCACCGTCCATAGCCGCCGGTGATCGCCGGTGCATCGGAGGCCGGTTTTGGGCCCTTGCCGAATCCGACGAGGACGATGCGGACGACGATGGGGATGAGATCCCGGCGGCTTCTCCACCATCCCCGACATCTTCATATCTCATTTGTGAGTTTTTTCATTCAGGTTACAATGAAGATGAAGTGGCAACGACGATTGACCGTGTTTTGCCATCGGACGATCTCGCATGAATTGGACTTCACGCGGGCGAAAAGAAAGATATGATCCGACGCATAGTTCAT
This sequence comes from Triticum urartu, assembly GCF_003073215.2. Taxonomy (NCBI): domain Eukaryota; kingdom Viridiplantae; phylum Streptophyta; class Magnoliopsida; order Poales; family Poaceae; genus Triticum; species Triticum urartu. Next base: position 617,068,665 of record NC_053025.1, read on the forward strand.
CGGAGAACGGCGGCAGCGACGCTAAGACCATGGAAGGGTCCCCTCCCTAAGGTGAGTCTTCCAAATCTTACGCTTTTCGACATGATTAGGCCGGAGTCGTGGATTACTGTTAAGAAAAGAAAGGATGCAAAGCGGATGGCCGTTCATCCGGCACCGGCGGCGGCTGTGTCGTCCGTGCCGACGATCGGAATCTCCGAGAGGCGAGCGCATCGTTTGAATCACCTGTTGGGTTGCGTTGGGCCGGCTCGGTGGGAGTCGGGGCCGCGAGGGGATGGGCCAGGGTCAGCTGGGTATGTGGCCCAGGCTGTACCGGACCTTATTCCTCGTAGCGATACCCCATGCACGTCCACGATCGATCTTGCTCGTGCGCCGTCGCCTGCTTCTGCGAGGGTTCCTAGGCGCGGGACTCCAGGCTTCCCGACGTGTGGTTCTGGTCGGGCGAGGAGAATCCGACCTCTCGGGGCCATGGCTGGCCGCGAAGCTGTGATAACGTCCATTTTGCATCATGCTTTTATATCAATATTTATTGCATTATGGGCTGTTATTACACATTGTCAAAATACTTATGCCTATTCTCTCTTATTTTACAAGGTTTACATAAAGAGGGAGAATGCCAGCAGCTGGGATTCTGGGCTGGAAAAGGAGCAAATATTAGAGACCTATTCTGCACAGCTCCAAAAGTCCTGAAACTCCACGGAAGAGTTTTCCAAATATATAAACAATACTGAGAGCAAGAACTTCACCAGGGGGGCCACACCCTGCCCACGAGGGTGGGGGCGCGCCCTACCCCTCTGGGCGCACCCCCTACCTCGTGGGCCCCCTGGTGGCCCTTTGGTGACCATCTTCTGCTATATGGAGTCTTTCAATGGGAAAAAATGATAAGCCATCTTCTCGGACGAAACTCCGCCGCCATGAGGCGGAACCTTGGCGGAACCAATCTAGGGCTCTAGCGAAGCTGTTCTGCCGGGGAAACTTCCCTCCCGGAGGGGGAAATCATCGCCATCGTCATCACCAACGTTCCTCTCATCGGGAGAGGGCAATCTCCATCAACATCTTCATCAGCACCATCTCATCTCAAAACCCTAGTTCATCTCTTGTATCCAATTCTTGTCTCCAAGTCCGGGATTGGTGCTAGTAGGTTGCTAGTAGTGTTAATTACTCCTTGTAGTTGATGCTAGTTGGTTCAATTGGTGGAAGATCATATGTTCAGATCCCATATGCATATTAATACCCCTCTGATTATGAACATATTTATGCTTTGTGAGTAGTTACTTTTGTTCCTGAGGACATGGGAGAAGTCTTGCTATTAGTAGTCATGTGAATTTGGTATTCGTTCGATATTTTGATGAGATGTATGTTGTCTCTCCTCTAGTGGTGTTATGCGAATGTCGACTACATGACACTTCGCCATTATTTGGGCCTAGAGGAAGGCATTGGAAAGTAATAAGTAGATGATGGGTTGCTAGAGTGACAGAAGCTTAAACCCTAGTTTATGCGTTGCTTCGTAAGGGGCTGATTTGAATCCATATGTTTCATGCTATGGTTAGGTTTACCTTAATACTTTTGTTGTAGTTGCGGATGCTTGCAATAGAGGTTAATCATAAGTGAGAAACTTGTCCAAGTCAGGGCAGTACCCAAGCTCCGGTCCACCCACATACCAAATTATCAAAGTACCGAACGCGAATCATATGAACGTGATGAAAACTAGCATGATGATATTACCATTTGTCCTCGGGAGCGCTTTACATCATATAAGAGTTTGTCCAGGCTTGTCCTTTGCTACAAAAAGGATTGGGCCACCTTGCTGCACCTTATTTACTTTTGTTACTTGTTTCTCGTTACAAATTACCTTATCACAAAACTATCTGTTACCACTTATTTCAGTACTTGCAGAGAATACCTTGCTAGAAACCGCTTATCATTTCCTTCTGCTCCTCGTTGGGTTCGACACTCTTACTTATCAAAAGGACTATGATAGATCCTCTATACTTGTGGGTCATCAAGACTCTTTTCTAGCGCCGTTGCCGGGGAGTGAAGCGCCTTTGGTAGGTGGAATTTGGTAAGGAAAAAATTATATAGTGTGCTGAAATTTACTGTCACTTATTACTATGGAAAGTAATCCTCTGAGGGGCTTATTCGGGGTATCTTCACCCCGACCAGTAGAGAAAAGAGTTGCTCCTCAACCTACTGAAAATGAAAATGCTTGCTTTGAAGTTCCTTCGGGTATGATAGAAAAACTGCTAGCTAATCCTTTTTTAGGAGATGGAACAAAATATCCTGATGAACATCTGATATATGTGGATGAAGTTTGTGGATTATTTAAGCTTACAGGTGTACCCAGAGATGTTGTTAAGAAGAAGGTATTCCCTTTATCTTTGAGGGGAGATGCATCGACATGGTATAGGCTATGTGATGATATGGGGTCTTGGAATTACAAACGATTGAAATTGGAATTTCATCAGAAGTTTTATCCTATGCATCTTGTTCATCGTGATCGCAATTATATATATAATTTTTGGCCTCGCGAAGGAGAAAGCATCGCTCAAGCTTGGGGGAGGCTTAAATCAATGTTATATTCATGCCCCAATCATGAGCTCTCAAGAGAAATGATTATTCAAAATTTTTATGCTCGGCTTTCTGATAACAATCGCACCATGCTTGATACTTCTTGTGTTGGCTCTTTTATGATGAAGACTATTGAATTAAAATGGGATTTATTGGAAAGAATTAAATGCAACTCTGAAGATTGGGACCTCGACAATGGTAAGGAGTCAGGTATGACACCTAGTTTTGATTGTGTTAAATCTTTTATGGATACCGATATTTTTTGTTAATTTAGCACTAAATATGGACTTGACTCTGAGATAGTAGCTTTTTTCTGTGAATCTTTTGCTGCTTATGTTGATCTCCCCAAGGAGAAGTGGTTTAAATATCATCCTCCCATAGAAGTAAAAGTAGCTGCACCTATTAAAGTTGAAGAAAAGACTATCACTTATAATGATCCTATTGTTCCTACTTCTTATGTTGAGAAACCACCTTTCCCTGTTAGGATAAAGGATCATGCTAAATCTTCAACTGTGGTTCGTAAAAGCAATATTAAAACATATACACCTCCTGAGAAAGTTAAAGTTGAACCTAATATTGCTATTGTTAAAGATCTCTTGTCTGATAATATAGATGGGCATGTTATTTATTTCTGTGATGAAACTGCTAGAATTGCTAAACCCCGTGATAAAGATAAAGCTAGACCTGTGGTAGGCATGCCTATTATTTCTATTAAAATAGGAGATCATTGTTATCATGGCTTATGTGATATGGGTGCCAATGCTAGTGCAATACCTATTAGCCTTTATAGAGAAATTATGCATGATATTGCATCTGTTGAGTTAGAAGATATTGATGTTACAATTAAACTTGCCAATAGAGATACTATTTCACCAATGGGAATTGTTAGAGATGTTGAAGTCTTGTGTGGGAAAACTAAATATCCTGCTGATTTTCTTGTTCTTGGTTCCCCACAAGATAGCTTTTGTCCCATTATATTTGGTAGACCCTTCTTAAATACTGTTAATGCTACCATAGATTGCAAAAGGGATGTTGTTACTATCGGTTTAGATGATATGACTCATGAATTTAATTTTTCTAAATTTAGTAGACAACACCGTGAAGAAGAATTACCTAGAAAGGATGAAATTATTGGTCTTGCTTCTATTGCCTTACCTCCTAGTGATTCTATAGAACAATATTTGCTAGACCATGAAAATGACATGTTTATGAATGAAAGAAGGGAATTAGATGAAGTATTCTTTAAACAGGAACCTATTCTGAAAAACAATTTACCTGTTGAAATCCTAGGGGATCCTCCTCCGCCCAAGGGTGATCCCGTGTTTGAGCTTAAACCGTTACCTGATACTCTTAAATATGCTTATCTTGATGAGAAAAAGATATATCCTGTTATTATTAGTGCTAACCTTTCAGAGTATGAGGAGGAGAGATTGTTGAAAACTCTGAAGAAGCATCGCGCTTCTATTGGGTATACTCTTGATGATCTTAAGGGCATTAGTCGCACTCTATGTCAACATAAAATTAATTTGGAAGAAGATGCTAAACCAGTTCGTGATCATCAACGCCAGCTGAATCCTAAAATGAAAGAAGTGGTAAGAAAGGAAATACTAAAGCTCCTTGAGGCAGGTATAATTTATCCCGTTGCTGATAGTCAGTGGGTAAGCCCTGTCCATTGTGTCCCTAAGAAGGGAGGTATTACTGTTGTTCCTAATGATAAAGATGAATTGATTCCTCAAAGAATTATTATAGGTTATAGGATGGTAATTGATTTCCGCAAATTAAATAAGGCTACTAAAAGGATCATTACCCTTTACCTTTTATCAATCAAATGCTAGAAAGATTATGCAAACATACACATTACTGCTTTCTAGATGGTTATTCTGGTTTCTCACAAATACCTGTGTCGGCTAAAGATCAATCAAAGACTACTTTTACATGCCCTTTTGGTACTTTTGCTTATAGACGTATGCCTTTTGGTTTATGTAATGCACCTGCTACCTTTTAAAGATGCATGATGGCTATATTCTCTGACTTTTCTGAAAAGATATGTGAGGTTTTCATGGACGACTTTTCCGTCTATGGATCTTCTTTTGATGATTGCTTGAGCAATCTTGATCGAGTTTTGCAGAGATGTGAAGAAACTAATCTTGTCTTGAATTGGGAAAAGTGCCACTTTATGGTTAATGAAGGTATTGTCTTGGGGCATAAAGTTTCTGAAAGAGGTATTGAAGTTGATAAAGCCAAGGTTGATGCTATTGAAAAGATGCCATGTCCCAAGGACATCAAAGTTATAAGAAGTTTCCTTGGTCACGCCGAATTTTATAGGAGGTTCATCAAGGATTTCTCAAAAATTTCTCGGCCTCTGACTAATTTATTACAAAAAGATATACCATTTGTCTTTGATGATGATTGTGTAGAAGCATTTGAAATACTTAAGAAAGCATTAGTCTCTACACCTATTGTTCAGCCACCTAATTGGAATTTACCCTTTGAAATTATGTGTGGTGCTAGTGATTATGCTGTAGGTGCTGTTCTAGGGCAAAGAGTTGATAAGAAATTAATTGTTATCCATTATGCTAGTCAGACTCTAGACAATGCTCAAAGAAATTATGCTACTACTGAAAAAGAACTTTTAGCAGTTGTATTTGCTTGTGATAAGTTCAGACCTTATATTGTTGATTCTAAAGTAACTATCCACACTGATCATGCTGCTATTAAATATCTTATGGAAAAGAAAGATGCTAAACCTAGACTAATTAGATGGGTTCTCTTGCTACAAGAATTTGATTTGCATATTGTTGATAGGAAAGGAGCTGAGAACCCCATTGCAGACAACTTGTCTAGGTTAGAAAATGTGCTTGATGACCTACTACCTAGCTTTCCTGATGAGCAGTTAAATGTCATAAATGCTTCTCATACTACTCCATGGTATGCTGATTATGCTAATTACATTGTTGCTAAGTTTTACCACCTAGTTTCACATACCAGCAAAAGAAAAAGTTCTTCTATGATTTGAGGCATTACTTTTGGGATGACCCACATCTTTATAAAGAAGGAGTAGATGGTGTTATTAGACGTTGTGTACCTGAGCATGAACATGAACAGATCCTACGCAAGTGTCACTCCAAAGCTTATGGAGGACACCATGCTGGAGATAGAACTACACATAAGGTACTGCAATCTGGTTTTTATTGGCCTACTCTCTTCAAGGATGCCCGTAAGTTTGTCTTATCTTGTGATGAATGTTAAAGAATTGGTAATATTAGTAGATGTCAAGAAATGCCTATGAATTATTCACTTGTTATTGAACCATTTGATGTTTGGGGCTTTGACTATATGGGACCTTTCCCTTCCTCTAATGGTTATACACATATTTTAGTTGTTGATTACGTTACTAAGTGGGTAGAAGCTATTCCAACTAGTAGTGCTGATCAAAACACTTCTATTAAAATGCTTAAAGAAGTTATTTTCCAAGATTTGGAGTCCCTAGATATTTAATGACTGATGGTGGTTCACATTTTATATATGGTGCTTTCCGTAAAATGCTTGCTAAATATGATGTTAATCATAGAATTGCATCTCCTTATCACCCTCAGTCTAGTGGTCAAGTAGAATTGAGTAATAGAGAACTCAAAATTAATTTTTCAAAAACTGTTAATAGGTCTAGAAAGAATTGGTCCAAGATACTCGATGATGCATTATGGGCCTATAGAACTGCATATAAAAATCCTATGGGTATGTCTCCGTGTAGAATGGTTGATGGAAAAGCATGTCACTTACCTCTCGAACTCGAACACAAGGATTATTGGGCTATTAAAGAACTTAATTATGATTTTAAACATTCCGGTGAGAAGAGGTTATTTGATATTAGCTCACTTGATGAATGGAGAACCCAAGCGTACGAAAATGCCAAGTTATTTAAAGAAAAAGTTAAAAGATGGCATGACAAAAGGATACAAAAGCGTGAGTTTAATGTGGGTGATTATGTATTGCTATACAACTCTCGTTTAAGATTTTTTGCAGGAAAACTTCTCTCTAAATGGGAAGGTCCTTACGTTATCGAGGAGGTCTACCGTTCCGGTGCCATAAAAATCAACAACTTCGAAGGCACAAATCCGAAGGTGGTGAACGGTCAAAGAATCAAACACTATATCTCAGGTAATCCCATAAACGTTGAAACCAATGTTATTGAAACCGTAACCCCGGAGGAATACATAAGGGACACTTTCCGGAACGTTTCAGACTCCGAAAATGAATATGTATGTGGTGCGGTAAGTAAACCAACTCCAAAACAGTTTTTAAGGCAATATTTCTCCGTTTTGGAATATTTAGAAAAATAGAAAAATAAGCAGCAGTCCGGGAAGGACACGAGGGCTCCACGAGGGTGGAGGGCGCGCCCCCTACCTCGTGGGCACCTCGTGTGCTCTCCGGACTCCGTTTTCGTACACGACACGTATTTTGGTCGGTAAAAAATCATTATATAATCTCCCGGGGGTTTTGAATCCCGTATCACGCAAAAATCTCCTGTCTTTGTTTCGAGCTGTTTTTCTGATAGATCCAGGTCGTCATGGCGTCTTCAAGTGCCCCCAAGGACTAGTTCTTCGAGAAGGTCATCAACCCCTACCTCGCAGAAGTGCTGCAACACCCTCAAACCATAGAGATACGTGAGGGGTTGTTGCACATCCGCGATGCTGAGGGACCAAGGAAGACCAGAAGCACGGAGGCTAGGCTCGAGGCATTGGAGCAAGAAGTTTTCAAGTGTCAGGAGATGGTGGAGCGTGGACTTGATTCCAATCACATTATGATCACAGAGTTCACCAACAACCACAAGCTGGATGTCAAGGACATTGGGGAGGCCATCTTCAAGCTTCATGAGAAAATCGAGCACCTCCAAGCCCAGATTTATGACCTGCAAAACCAAAACTGTGAGTATGAATATAGATTCAAGAGGATGAGTTTGGCTGTAGATTTAAGGTTTTAGGAGACTCGATCATCCTTCTATGATGGTGAGCCTATGCCCTGGAAGAAGGACGACAAGCCTACGCCATCAACAAAATCACCACCATTTCCACCAACAAAGAAGAATTGAGTATCTAGTATGGGCACTCCACTTGGAAACTGCCAAGCTTGGGGGAGTGCCCCGGTATCATATCACCATCACTTTTATCTTTACCGTTTTTCTTAGTTCGATGCTTTTGGTAATATCTTGATCTAGTAGAATAAAAGTTCTTAGTGTGATCTACCTGTGAGTTTTGCTTTATTATCCTTCTATGTAATCGAGTCCATGAGCTATATAATAAATATTAGTGTTGAGTCAAGGGCTTGATTATTTTGCCATGATCCTAAGGGAATAAAAGAAAAGAGAAAGAAATAAAAAGAAACAAAGAGATCATGTGAGTCTTATGGAGAGTAATGAGCTCACATAGAAAGAGTATGATGAATAAAAGTTGTTGAGGGTTGACAAACATAGTTTTGGTCATCGTTGCAATTAATTGGAAGTACTAAAGAAAGAGAGGTCTTCACATATAAATATACTATCTTGGACATCTTTTATGATTGTGAGCACTCATTAAAATATGACATGCTAAAGAGTTGACATTGGACAAGGAAGACAACATAATGAGTTATGTTTTCTTACATCTGAGATGAATTATATTGTCTTGGATCTTCCAACATGATGAGCTTGCCTTTCCCCCTCATGCTAGCCAAATTCATTGCACCAACTAGAGATACTACTTGTGCTTCCAAATACCCTTAAACCAGTCTTGCCATAAGAGTCCCCCATATCTACCTATGGATTGAGTAAGATCCATCAAGTAAGTTGTCATCGGTGCAAGCAATAAAAATTGCTCTCTAAATATGTATGATTGATTGGTGTGGAGGAAATAAGCTTTACACAATCGTGTGATATGGAAGTAATAAAAGCGACGGACTGCATAATAAAGATCCATATCACAAGTGGCAATATAAAGTGATGTTCTTTTGCATTAAGATTTTGTGCATCCAACCATAAAAGCGCATGACAACCTCTGCTTCCCTCTGCGAAGGGCCTATCTTTTACTTTTATCTCGTACATTGCATAAGAGTCATGGTGATCTTCACCCTTATTTTTTACATTTTATCCTTTGGCAAGCACAATATGTTGGAAAGATCCTGGTATATATGGCTAATTGGATGTGAGTTTTCATGAACTATTACTGTTGACATTACCCTTGAGGTAAAACGTTGGGAGGTAAAACTATAAGCCCCTATCTTTCTCTGTGTCTGATTAAAACTCCATACCCATAAGTATTGCGTGAGTGTAAGCAATTGTGAAATATTATATGATAGTTGAGTATGTGGACTTGCTGAAAAGCTCTTATACATTGACTCTTTCCTATGTTATGATAAATTGCAATTGCTTCAATGACTGAGATTATGGTTTGTTAGTCCACCACCCGCTGACGGCCTCTGGCCATGCGTCACCAGGGCACCACACCCGGCACCCGCAGCCAGCGGCGGTGCAGCCCCGCCCCGATCTGCTGGAGCCGAAGCGCTGGGCTTTTTGGCGAGCGGCGCCGCAGCTTGATGACCCACAAGTATAGGGGATCTATCGTAGTCCTTTCGATAAGTAAGAGTGTCGAACCCAACGAGGCGCAGAAGCAAATGATAAGCGGTTTCCAGCAAGGTATTCTCTGCAAGTACTGAAATAAGTGGTAATAGATAGTTTTGTGATAAGATAATTTGTAACGAGCAACAAGTAACAAAAGTAAATAAGGTGCATCAAGGTTGCCCAATCCTTTTTGTAGCAAAGGACAAGCCTGGACAAACTCTTATATGATGTAAAGCGCTCCCGAGGACACATGGGAATATCTTCAAGCTAGTTTTCATCACGTTCATATGATTCGCGTTCGGTACTTTGATAATTTGGTATGTGGGTGGACCGGTGCTTGGGTGCTGCCCTTACTTGGACAAGCATCCCACTTATGATTAACCTCTATTGCAACCATCCGCAACTATAATAAAAGTATTAAGGTAAACCTAACCATAGCATGAAACATATGGATCCAAATCAGCCCCTTACGAAGCAAAACATAAACTAGGGTTTAAGCTTCTTTCACTCTAGCAACCCATCATCTACTTATTACTTCCCAATGCCTTCCTCTAGGCCCAAATAATGGTGAAGTGTCATGTAGTCGATGTTCACATAACACCACTAGAGGAGAGACAACATACATCTCATCAAAATATCGAACGAATACCAAATTCACATGACTACTAATAGCAAGACTTCTCCCATGTCCTCAGGAACAAAAGTAACTACTCACAAAGCATAAACATGTTCACAATCAGAGAAGTATTAATATGCATATAGGATCTGAACATATGATCTTCCACCAATTGAACCAACTAGCATCAACTACAAGGAGTAATTAACACTACTAGCAATCTACTAGCACCAATCCCGGACTTGGAGACAAGAATTGGATACAAGAGATGAACTAGGGTTTTTAGATGAGATGAACTAGGGTTTTTAGATGAGATGGTGCTGATGAAGATGTTGATGGAGATTGCCCTCTCCCGATGAGAGGAGCGTTGGTGATGACGATGGCGATGATTTCCCCCTCCGGGGGGGGGGGGGAGTTTCCCCGGCAGAACAGCTCCGCTAGAGCCCTAGATTGGTTCCGCCTCGTGGCGGCAGAGTTTCGTCCGAGAAGATGGCTTATGATTTTTCCCATCGAAAGACTCCATATAGCACAAGATGGTCACCAGGGGGCCCACGAGGTAGGGGGCGTGCCCAGAGGGGTAGGGCGTGCCCCTCACCCTCGTGGGTAGGGTGTGGCCCCCCTGGTTAAGTTCTTGCTCTCAGTATGTTTTATATATTTGGAAAACATCTTCCGTGAAGTTTCAGGACTTTTGGAGCTGTGCAGAATAGGTCTCTAATATTTGCTCCTTTTCCAGCCCAGAATCCCAGCTGCCGGCATTCTCCCTCTTTATGTAAACCTTGTAAAATAAGAGAGAATAGGCATAAGTATTGTGACATAATGTGTAATAACAGCCCATAATGCAATAAATATCAATATAAAAGCATGATGCAAAATGGACGTATCAACTCCCCAAAGCTTAGACCTCGCTTGTCCTCAAGCGAAAAGCCGAAATCGAAAAATATGTCCACATGTTTAGAGATAGAGGTGTCGATAAAAATAAAATACGGACATGAGGGCATCATGATCATTCTTAGAATAACAACTTATATAATTCTTGTCATATAATCTCTAATGCTAGAGTAATAATTCAATCACAATATCATGAATCTTAAACTTCATTGAAAACTAACAAACTATAATCTAGTCATTGAAGCAATTGCAATTTATCATAGCATAGGAAAGAGTCAATTGCTGACACTCACGCAATACTTATGAGTATGGAGTTTTAATTGGACACAGAGAAAGATAGGGGCTTATAGTTTTGCCTCCCAACGTTTTACCTCAAGGATAATGTCAACAGTAATAGTTCATGAAAACTCACATCCAATTAGCCATATATACCAGGATCTTTTCAGCAGATTGTGCTTGCCAAAGGATAAAGTGTCAAAGGGAAGGGTGAAAATCACCATGACTCTTATGCAATGTAGGAGATAAAAGTAAAAGATAGGCCCTTCGCAGAGGGAAGCAGAGGTTGTCATGCGCTTTTATGGTTGGATGCACAAAATCTTAATGCGAAAGAACGTCACCTTATATTGCCACTTGCGATATGGACCTTTATTATGCAGTCTATCGCTTTTATTACTTCCATATCACACGATCGTACAAAGCTTATTTCCTCCACACCAATCAATCATACATATTTAGATAGCAATTTTTATTGCTTGCACCGATGACAACTTACTTGATGGATCTTACTCAATCCATAGGTAGATATGGTGGACTCTTATGGCAAGACTGGTTTAAGGGTATTTGGAAGCACAAGTAGTATCTCCACTTGGTGCAATGAATTTGGCTAGCATGAGGGGGAAAGGCAAGCTCATCATGTTGGAAGATCCAAGACAATATAATTCATCTCAGATGTAAGAAAATGTAACCCATTACGCTGTCTTCCTTGTCCAACGTCAACTCTTTAGCATGTCATATTTTAATGAGTGCTCACAATCATAAAAGATGTCCAAGATAGTATATTTATATGTGAAGACCTCTCTTTCTTTATTATTTCCTATTAATTGCAAAGATGACCAAAACTGTGTTTGTCAACCCTCAACAACTTTTATTCATCATACTCTTTCTATGTGAGCTCATTACTCTCCATAAGACTCACATGATCTCTTTGTTTCTTTTTATTTCTTTCTCTTTTCTTTTATTCCCTTAGGACCATGGCAAAATAATCAAGCCCTTAACTCAACACTAATCTTTATTATATAGCTCACTGACTCGATTACTTAGAAGGATAATAAAGCAAAACTCACAACTAGATCATACTAAGAACTTCTATTCTACTAGATCAAGATATTACCAAAAAGATCAAACTAAGAAAAACGGTAAAGATAAAAGTGATGGTGATACGATACAGGGGCACTCCCCCAAGCTTGGCAGTTGCGAAGTGGAGTGCCCATACCCATGTGATTATGTCTCTCTTTTCGGGGATGGTGATGTGATGTTCTTGGCGATGATGCCCCTCAAGATACGATTCTCCTCCTCAAGCTTGTTGACTTGCTGCTTGAGGTCCATTATTTCCTTTCAGAGTTTTCCTATAACAGCCAAAGCTCCCTGCACCCAAGGGTGCTGCATAGCTGCGGGAGAACCAGTGACACTCTTTTTCATATTCTCATAAGAAAGAAATCTAACATTGGAAGGGATAACCGAGTTTGGAATAGCTGAGCTCTGCAGTTCTCCCATTGTAAATCTAGCTTGGAGGCGGGAAGTGACTTCTTGATCCTCTTCCATGGCATCTATCCTCTTCAAATCAGCCTCCATCTCTTCCTCTGTTGCTGGCCCAAAGGGGTCAACATGATTGTTTGTCGTTGATCTCGGTGCCGGATGAGACACCCGGCTCTCCCCGACTGACTCTTGCGAAGACATCCTGCTCTAATCTGTAGCAGCAACAGCTCGAAACACAAACATGAGATAATTGCATGATACGGGAGTCAAAACCGTCGGGAGATTATACAATGGATTTTTACCGACCAAAATACGTGTCGTGTACGAAAACGGAGTCCGGAGAGCACACGAGGTGCCCACGAGGTAGGGGGCGCGCCCAGTAGGGTTGGGCACGCACTCCACCCTCGTGGAGCCCTCATGTCCTTCCCGGACTGCTGTTTATTTTTCTATTTTGCTAAATATTCCAAAACGGAGAAATATTGCCTTAAAAACAGTTTTGGAGTCGGTTTACTTACCGTACCGCATACCTATTCCTTTTCAGAGTCTGAAATGTTCCGGAAAGTGTCCCTTATGTATTCCTCCGGGGTTACGGTTTCAATAACATTGGTTTCAACATTTATGGGATTACCTAAGATATAATGTTTGATTCTTTGACCGTTCACCACCTTCGGATTTGTGCCTTCGAAGTTGTTGATCTTTATGGCACCGGAACGGTAGACCTCCTCGATAACGTAAGGACCTTCCCTTTTAGAGAGAAGTTTTTCCTGCAAAAAATCTTAAACGAGAGTTGTATAGCAATACATAATCACCTACATTAAACTCACACTTTTGTATCCTTTTGTCATGCCATCTTTTAACTTTTTTTTAAACAACTTGGCATTTTCGTAGGCTTGGGTTCTCCATTCATCAAGTGAGCTAATATTAAATAACCTCTTCTCACCGGCAAGTTTAAAATCATAATTAAGTTCTTTAATATCCCAATAAGCCTTGTGTTCTAGTTCAAGAGGTAAGTGACATGCTTTTCCATAGACCATTTTATACGGAGACATACCCATAGGATTTTTATATGCAGTTCTATAGGCCCATAATGCATCATCAAGTTTCTTGGACCAATTCTGTCTAGACCTATTAACAGTCTTTTGCAAAATTATTGTGAGTTCTCTATTACTCAATTCTACTTGACCACTAGACTGAGGTGAAGGAAATATGCCCTAGAGGCAATAATAAAGTTATTATTTATTTCCTTATAATCATGATAAATGTTTATTATTCATGCTAGAATTGTATTAACCGGAAACATAATACATGTGTGAATACATAGACAAACAAAGTGTCACTAGTATGCCTCTACTTGACTAGCTCGTTAATCAAAGATGGTTATGTTTCCTAACCATGAACAATGAGTTGTTATTTGATTAACGGGATCACATCATTAAGAGAATGATCTGATTGACATGACCCATTCCATTAGCTTAGCACCCGATCGTTTAGTATGTTGCTATTGCTTTCTTCATGACTTATACATGTTCCTATAATTATGAGATTATGCAACTCCCGTTTACCGGAGGAACACTTTGGGTACTACCAAACGTCACAACGTAACTGGGTGATTATAAAGGAGTACTACAGGTGTCTCCAAAGGTACATGTTGGGTTGGCGTATTTCGAGATTAGGTTTTGTCACTCCGATTGTCGGAGAGGTATCTCTAGGCCCTCTCGGTAATGCACATCACTTAATCCTTGCAAGCATTACAACTAAATGAGTTAGTTGCGGGATGATGTATCACAGAACGAGTAAATAGACTTGCCGGTAACGAGATTGAACTAGGTATTGGAATACCGACGATCGAATCTCGGGCAAGTAACATACCGATGACAAAGGGAACAACATATGTTGTTATGCGGTCTGACCGATAAAGATCTTCGTAGAATATGTAGGAGCCAATATGGGCATCCAGGTCCCGCTATTGGTTATTGACCGATGGCATGTCTCGGTCATGTCTACATTGTTCTCGAACCCGTAGGGTCCGCACGCTTAAGGTTACGATGACAGTTATATTATGAGTTTATGCATTTTGATATATCAAAGGTTGTTCGGAGTCCCGGATGTTGTCACGGACATGACGAGGAGTCTCGAAATGGTCGAGACATAAAGATTGATATATTGGAAGCCTATGTTTGGATATCGGAAGTGTTCCGGGTGAAATCGGGATTTTACCGGAGTACCGGGAGATAACCGGAACCCCCCGGGAGCTATATGGGCCTTAGTGGGCTTTAGTGGAAAGGAGAAAGGAGCAGCCCAAGGTGGCCGCGCGCCTCCCCCCTCCCCTAGTACTATTAGGACTAGGAGAGGTGGCCGGCCCCCTCTCTCTCTTTCCCCCCTCAAGGAGTCCTATTCCAACTAGGATTGGGGGGGGGGGGGAATCCTACTCCCAGAGGGAGTAGGACTCTCCTGGCGCGCCACCCTTGGCCGGCCAGCCTCCCCCTCTAGTCCTTTATATACGGAGGCAGGGGCGCCCCAGAAACACACAAGTTGATCCTCGTGATCTATTCCTTAGCCGTGTGCGGTGCCCCCAGCCACCATAGTCCTTGATAATACTGTAGCGGAGTTTAGGCGAAGTCCTGTTGCTGTAGTACATCAAGATCGTCACCACGCCGTCGTGCTGACGGAACTCTTCCCCGACACTTTGCTGGATCGGAGTCCGGGGATCGTCATCGAGCTGAGTGTGTGCTCGAACTCGGAGGTGCCGTAGTTTCGGTGCTTGATCGGTTGGATCGTGAAGACGTACGACTACTTCTTCTACGTTGTGTCAACGCTTCCGTAGTCGGTCTGCGTGGGTACGTAGACAACACTCTCCCCTCTCGTTGCTATGCATCACATGATCTTGCATGTGCGTAGGAATTTTTTTGAAATTACTTCGAAACCCAACAGTGGCATCCGAGCCTAGGTTATTTATGTTGATGTTATATGCACGAGTAGAACACAAGTGAGTTGTGGGCGATATAAGTCATACTGCCTACCAGCATGTCATACTTTGGTTCGGCGGCATTGTTGGACGAGACGACCCGGACCAACATTACGCGTACGCTTACGCGAGACCGGTTCCCCCGACGTGCTTTGGACATAGGTGGCTTGCGGGCGACTGTCTCTCCAACTTTAGTTGAACCGAGTATGGCTACGCCCGGTCCTTGCGAAGGTTAAAACGGAGTCAAATTTACAAACTATCGTTGTGGTTTTGATGCGTAGGTAAGATTGGTTCTTGCTTAAGCCCGTAGCAGCCACGTAAAACTTGCAACAACAAAGTAGAGGACGTCTAACTTGTTTTTGCAGGGCATGTTGTGATGTGATATGGTCAAGACATGATGCTGAATTTTATTGTATGAGATGATCATGTTTTGTAACCGAGTTATCGGCAACTGGCAGGAGCCTTATGGTTGTCGTTTTATTGTATGCAATGCAATCACGATGTAATGCTTTACTTTTATCACTAAGCGGTAGCGATAGTCGTAGAAGCACAAGCTTGGCGAGACGACAACGATGCTACGATGGAGATCAAGGTGTCACGCCGGTGACGATGGTGATCACGACGGTGCTTCGGAGATGGAGATCACAAGCACAAGATGATGATGGCCATATCATATCACTTATATTGATTGCATGTGATGTTTATCCTTTTATGCATCTTATCTTGCTTTGATTGACGGTAGCATTATAAGATGATCTCTCACTAAATTATCAAGAAGTGTTCTCCCTGAGTATGCACCGTTGCGAAAGTTCTTCGTGCTGAGACACCACGTGATGATCGGGTGTGATAGGTTCTACGTTCAAATACAACGGGTGCAAAACAGTTGCACACGCGGAATACTCAGGTTATACTTGACGAGCCAAGCATATACAGATATGGCCTCGGAACACGGAGACCGAAAGGTCGAGTGTGAATCATATAGTAGATATGATCAACATAACGATGTTCACCATTGAAAACTACTCCATCTCACGTGATGATCGGTTATGGTTTAGTTGATTTGGATCACGTAATCACTTAGAGGATTAGAGGGATGTCTATCTAAGTGGGAGTTCTTTAATTAATTTGATTAAATGAACTTAAATTTATCATGAAACTTAGTACCTGATTAGTATCTTGCTTGTTTATGTTTGATTGTAGATAGATGGCTCGTGCTGTTGTTCCGTTGAATTTTAATGCGTTCCTTGAGAAAGCAAAGTTGAAAGATGATGGTAGCAATTACACGGACTGGGTCCGTAACTTGAGGATTATCCTCATTGCTGCACAGAAGAATTACGTCCTGGAAGCACCGCTGGGTGCCAGGCCTGCTGCAGGAGCAACGCCGGATGTTATGAACGTCTGGCAGAGCAAAGCTGATGACTACTCGATAGTTCAGTGTGCCATGCTTTACGGCTTAGAATCGGGACTTCAACGACGTTTTGAACGTCATGGAGCATATGAGATGTTCCAGGAGTTGAAGTTAATATTTCAAGAAAATGCCCGGATTGAGAGATATGAAGTCTCCAATAAGTTCTATAGCCGCAAGATGGAGGAGAACAGTTCTATCAGTGAGCATATACTCAAAATGTCTGGGGTATAATAATCACTTGATTCAATTGGGAGTTAATCTTCCAGATGATTGCGTCATTGACAGAATTCTTCAATCACCGCCACCAAGCTACAAGAGCTTCGTGATGAACTATAATATGCAAGGGATGAACAAGACTATTCCCGAGCTCTTCGCGATGCTGAAAGCTGCGGAGGTAGAAATCAAGAAGGAGCATCAAGTGTTGATGGTCAAGAAGACCACTAGTTTCAAGAAAAAGGGCAAATGGAAGAAGAAAGGGAACTTCAAAAAGAACGGCAAGCAAGTTGCTACTCAAGAGAAGAAACCCAAACCTGGACCTAAGCCTGAAACTGAGTGCTTCTATTGCAAGCAAACTGGTCACTTGAAGCGGAACTGCCCCAAGTATTTGGCGGATAAGAAGTATGGCAAGGTGAACAAAGGTATATGTGATATACATGTTATTGATGTGTACCTTACTAATGCTCGCAGTAGCACCTGGGTATTTGATACTGGTTTTGTTGCTAATATTTGCAACTCGAAACAGGGACTACGGATCAAGCGAAGATTGGTTAAGGACGAGGTGACGATGCGCGTGGGAAACGGTTCCAAAGTCGATGTGATCGCAGTCGGCACGCTACCTCTACATCTACCTTCGGGATTAGTATTAGACCTAAATAATTGTTATTTGGTGCCAGCGTTAAGCATGAACATTATATCTAGATCTTGTTTGATGCGAGACGGTTATTCATTTAAATCAGAGAATAATGGTTGTTCTATTTATATGAGTAATATCTTTTATGGTCATGCACCCTTGAAGAGTGATCTATTCTTGTTGAATCTCGATAGTAGTAACACACATATTCATAATGTTGAAGCCAAAAGATGCAGAGTTGATAATGAGAGTGCAACTTATTTGTGGCACTGCCGTTTAGGTCATATCGGTGTAATGCGCATGAAGAAACTCCATTCTGATGGACTTCTGGAACCACTTGATTATGAATCACTTGGTACTTGCGAACCGTGCCTCATGGGCAAGATGACCAAAACTCCGTTCTCCGGTACTATGGAGAGAGCAACAGATTTGTTGGAAATCATACATACAGATGTATGTGGTCCGATGAATATTGAGGCTCATGGCGGATATCGTTATTTTCTCACCTTCACAGATGACTTAAGCAGATATGGGTATATCTACTTAATGAAACACAAGTCTGAAACATTTGAAAAGTTCAAAGAATTTCAGAGTGAAGTTGAAAATCATCGTAACAAGAAAATAAAGTTTCTACGATCTGATCGTGGAGGAGAATATTTGAGTTACGAGTTTGGTGTACATTTGAAAAATTGTGGAATAGTTTCGCAACTCACGCCACCCGGAACACCACAGCGTAATGGTGTGTCCGAACGTCATAATCGTACTTTACTAGATATGGTGCGATCTATGATGTCTCTTACTGATTTACCGCTATCGTTTTGGGGATACGCTCTAGAGACGGCCGCATTCACGTTAAATAGGGCACCATCAAAATCCGTTGAGACGACGCCTTATGAACTATGGTTTGGCAATAAACCAAAGTTGTCATTTCTGGAAGTTTGGGGCTGCGATGCTTATGTGAAAAAGCTTCAACCTGATAAGCTCGAACCCAAATCGGAGAAATGTGTCTTCATAGGATATCCAAAGGAAACTATTGGATACACCTTCTATCACAGATCCGAAGGCAAAACTTTTGTTGCTAAATTCAGAAACTTTCTAGAGAAGGAGTTTCTCTCGAAAGAAGTGAGTGGGAGGAAAGTAGAACTTGACGAGGTAACTGTACCTGTTCCCTTACTGGAAAGTAGTACATCACCGAAAACTGATTCAGTGACACCTACACCAGTTAGTGAGGAAGCTAATGATAATGATCATGAAACTTCAGATCAAGATACTACCGAACCTCGTAGATCAACCAGAGTGAGATCCGCGCCAGAGTGGTACGGTAATCCTGTTCTGGAAGTCGTGCTACTAGATCATGATGAACCTACGAACTATGAAGAAGCAATGGTAAGCCGAGATTCCGCAAAATGGCTTGAAGCCATGAAATCTGAGATGGGATCCATGTATGAGAACAAAGTATGGACTTTGGTTGACTTGCCCGATGATCAGCAAGCGATTGAGAATAAATGGATCTTCAAGAAAAAGACTGACGCTGACGGTAATGTTACTGTCTACAAAGCTCGACTTGTCGCAAAAGATTTTCGACAAGTTCAAGGGGTTGACTACGATGAGACCTTCTCACCCGTAGCGATGCTTAAGTCTGTCCGAATCATGTTAGCAATTGCCGCATTTTATGATTATGAAATTTGGCAAATGGATGTCAAAACTGCATTCCTGAATGGATTTCTGGAAGAAGAGTTGTATATGATGCAACCAGGAGGTTTTGTCGATCCAAAGGGAGCTAACAAAGTGTGCAAGCTCCAGCGATCCATTTATGGACTGGTGCAAGCCTGTCGGAGTTGGAATAAACGCTTTGATAGTGTGATCAAAGCATTTGGTTTTATACAGACTTTCGGAGAAGCCTGTATTTACAAGAAAGTGAGTGGGAGATCTGTAGCATTTCTGATATTATATGTGGATGACATATTACTAATTGGAAATGATATAGAATTTTTGGATAGCATAAAGGGATACTTGAATAAGAGTTTTTCAATGAAAGACCTCGGTGAAGCTGCTTACATATTAGGCATAAAGATCTATAGAGATAGATCAAGACGCTTAATTGGACTTTCACAAACAACATACCTTGACAAAATTTTGAAGAAGTTCAAAATGGATCAAGCAAAGAAAGGATTCTTGCCTGTGTTACAAGGTGTGAAATTGAGTAAGACTCAATGCCCGACCACTGCAGAAGATAGAGAGAATATGAAAGATGTTCCCTATGCATCAGCGATAGGATCTATCATGTATGCAATGCAATGTACCAGACCTGATGTGTGCCTTGCTATAAGTCTAGCAGGGAGGTACCAAAGTAATCCAGGAGTGGATCATTGGACAGCGGTCAAGAACATCCTGAAATACCTGAAAAGGACTAAGGATATGTTTCTCGTATATGGAGGTGATAAAGAGCTCATCGTAAAAGGTTACGTTGATGCAAGCTTTGACACTGATCCGGACGATTCTAAATTGCAAACCGGATACATGTTTACATTAAACGTGGAGCTGTCAGTTGGTGCAGTTCTAAACAAAGCGTTGTAGCGGGATCTACATGTGAAGCGGAGTACATAGCTGCTTCGGAAGCAGCAAATGAAGGAGTCTGGATGAAGGAGTTCATATCTGATCTAGGTGTCATACCTAGTGCATCGGGTCCAATGAAAATCTTTTGTGACAATACTGGTGCAATTGCCTTGGCAAAGGAATCCAGATTTCACAAGAGAACCAAGCACATCAAGAGACGTTTCAATTCCATCCGGGATCTAGTCCAGGTGGGAGACATAGAGATTTGCAAGATACATACGGATCTGAATGTTGCAGACCCGTTGACTAGGCCTCTTCCACGATCAAAACATGATCAGCACCAAGGCTCCATGGGTGTTAGAATCATTACGGTGTAATCTAGATTATTGACTCTAGTGCAAGTGGGAGACTGAAGGAAATATGCCCTAGAGGCAATAATAAAGTTATTATTTATTTCCTTATAATCATGATAAATGTTTATTATTCATGCTAGAATTGTATTAACCGGAAACATAATACATGTGTGAATACATAGACAAAGTGTCACTAGTATGCCTCTACTTGACTAGCTCATTAAGCAAAGATGGTTATGTTTCCTAACCATGAACAATGAGTTGTTATTTGATTAACGGGATCACATCATTAAGAGAATGATCTGATTGACATGACCCATTCCATTAGCTTAGCACCCGATCGTTTAGTATGTTGCTATTGCTTTCTTCATGACTTATACATGTTCCTATAACTATGAGATTATGCAACTCCCGTTTACCGGAGGAACACTTTGGGTACTACCAAACGTCACAACGTAACTGGGTGATTATAAAGGAGTACTACAGGTGTCTCCAAAGGTACATGTTGGGTTGGCGTATTTCGAGATTAGGTTTTGTCACTCCGATTGTCGGAGAGGTATCTCTGGGCCCTCTCGGTAATGCACATCACTTAAGCCTTGCAAGCATTACAACTAAATGAGTTAGTTGCGGGATGATGTATCACAGAACGAGTAAAGAGACTTGCCGGTAACGAGATTGAACTAGGTATTGGAATACCGACGATCGAATCTCGGGCAAGTAACATACCGATGACAAAGGGAACAACGTATGTTGTTATGCGGTCTGACCGATAAAGATCTTCGTAGAATATGTAGGAGCCAATATGGGCATCCAGGTCCCGCTATTGGTTATTGACCGGAGACGTGTCTCGGTCATGTCTACATTGTTCTCGAACCCGTAGGGTCCGCACGCTTAAGGTTACGATGACAGTTATATTATGAGTTTATGCATTTTGATATACCGAAGGTTGTTCAGAGTCCCGGATGTGATCACGGACATGACGAGGAGTCTCGAAATGGTCGAGACATAAAGATTGATATATTGGAAGCCTATGTTTGGATATCGGAAGTGTTCCGGGTGAAATCGGGATTTTACCGGAGTACCGGGAGATTACCGGAACCCCCCGAGAGCTATATGGGCCTTAGTGGGCTTTAGTGGAAAGGAGAAAGGAGCAGCCCAAGGTGGCCGCGTGCCTCCCCCCTCCCCTAGTCCTATTAGGACTAGGAGAGGTGGATGGCCCCCCCCTCTCTCTTTCCCCCCTCAAGGAGTCCTATTCCAACTAGGATTGGGGGGGGGGAATCCTACTCCCAGAGGGAGTAGGACTCTCCTGGCGCGCCACCCTTGGCCGGCCAGCCTCCCCCCTCTAGTCCTTTATATACGGAGGCAGGGGCGCCCCAGAAACACACAAGTTGATCCTTGTGATCTATTCCTTAGCCGTGTGCGGTGCCCCCAGCCACCATAGTCCTTGATAATACTGTAGCGGAGTTTAGGCGAAGCCCTGCTGCTGTAGTACATCAAGATCGTCACCACGCCGTCGTGCTGACGGAACTCTTCCCCGACACTTTGCTGGATCAGATTCCGGGGATCGTCATCGAGCTGAACGTGTGCTCGAACTCGGAGGTGCCGTAGTTTCGGTGCTTGATCGGTTGGATCGTGAAGACGTACGACTACTTCCTCTACGTTGTGTCACCGCTTCCGCAGTCGGTCTGCGTGGGTACGTAGACAACACTCTCCCCTCTCGTTGCTATGCATCACATGATCTTGCGTGTGTGTAGGAAATTTTTTGAAATTACTACGAAACCCAACATGAGGGTGATAAGGAGATGCAATTCTATGATTAACATCATATTTAGCAAGCATTTTACGGAAAGCACCATGAATAAAATGTGAACCACCATCAGTCATTAAATATCTAGGGACTCCAAATCTTGGAAAAATAACTTCTTTAAGCATTTTAATAGAAGTGTTATGATCAGCACTACTAGTTGGAATAGCTTCTACCCACTTAGTAACGTAATCAATAGCAACTAAAATATGTGTATAACCATTAGAGGAAGGGAAAGGTCCCATATAGTCAAAGCCCCAAACATCAAATGGTTCAATAACAAGTGAATAATTCATAGGCATTTCTTGACGTCTACTAATATTACCAATTCTTTGACATTCATCACAAGATAAGACAAACTTACGGGCATCCTTAAGAGAGTAGGCCAATAAAAACCAGATTGCAGTACCTTATGTGCAGTTCTATCTCCAGCATGGTGTCCTCCATAAGCATCGGAGTGACACTTGCGTAGGATCTGTTCCTGTACATGCTCAGGTACACAACGTCTAATAACACCATCTACTCCTTCTATATAAAGATGTGGGTCATCCCAAAAGTAATGCCTCAAATCATAGAAGAACTTTTTCTTTTGCTGGTATGTGAAACTAGGTGGTATAAACTTAGCAACAATGTAATTAGCATAATCAGCATACCATGGAGCAGTATGAGAAGCATTTATGACATTTAATTTCTCATCAGGAAAGCTATCATCAATAGGTAGGGTCATCAAGCACATTTTCTAACCTAGACAAGTTGTCTGCAACGGGGTTCTCAGCTCCTTTTCTATCAACAATATGCAAATCAAATTCTTGTAGCAAGAGAACCCATCTAATAAGTCTAGGTTTAGCATCTTTCTTTTCCATAAGATATTTAATAGCAGCATGATCAGTGTGAATAGTTACTTTAGAATCAACAATATAAGGTATAAACTTATCATAAGCAAATACAATCGCTAAGAATTCTTTTTCAGTAGTAGCATGATTTCTTTGAGAATTGTTTAGAGTTTTACTAGCATATTGAATAACATTTAGTTTCTTATCAACTCTTTGTCCTAGAACAGAACCTACAGCATAATCACTAGCATCACACATAATTTCAAAGGGTAAATTCCAATCAGGTGGCTGAACAATAGGTGCAGAAATCAATGCTTTCTCAAGTATTTCAAATGCTTCTACACAATCATCATCAAAGACAAATGGTATATCTTTTTGTAATAAATTAGTCAGAGGCCGAGAAAATTTTGAGAAGTCCTTAATGAACCTCCTATAAAAACCGGCTTGACCAAGGAAACTTCTTATACCTTTGATGTCCTTGGGACATGGCATCTTTTCAATAGCATCAACCTTGGCTTTATCAACTTCAATACCTCTTTCAGAAACTTTATGCCCCAAGACAATACATTCATTAACCATAAAGTGGCACTTTTCCCAATTAAAGACAAGATTAGTTTCCTCACATCTCTGCAAAACTCGATCAAGGTTACTCAAGCAATCATCAAAAGAAGATCCATAGATGGAAAAGTCGTCCATGAAAACCTCACAAATCTTTTCACAGAAGTCAGAGAATATAGCCATCATGCATCTTTGAAAGGTAGCATGTGCATTACATAAACCAAAAGGCATACGTCTATAAGCAAAGGTACCAAAAGGGCATGTAAAAGTAGTCTTTGATTGATCTTTGGCTCACACATGTATTTGAGAGAAACCAGAATAACCATCTAAAAAGCAAAAATGTGTATGTTTGGACAATCTTTCTAGCATTTGATTGATAAACGGTAAAGGGTAATGATCCTTTTAGTAGCCTTATTTAATTTGCGGAAATCAATTACCATCCTATAACCTGTAATAATTCTTTGAGGAATCAATTCATCTTTATCATTAGGAACAACAGTAATACCTCCCTTCTTAGGGACATAATGGACAGGGCTTACCCACTGACTATCAGCAACGGGATAAATTATACCTGCCTCAAGGAGCTTTAGTATACCACTTCTTTCATTTTAGGATTCAGCCGGTGTTGATGATCACGAACTGGTTTAGCATCTTCTGCCAAATTAATTTTATGTTGACATAGAGTGGGACTAATGCCCTTAAGATCACCAAGAGTATACCCAATAGCAGCGCGGTGCTTCTTCAGAGTTTTCAATAGTCTCTCTTCCTAATGCTCTGAAAGGTTAGCACTAATAATAACAGGATATATCTTTTTCTCATCAAGATAAGCATATTTAAGAGTATTAGGTAACGGTTTAAGCTCAAACACGGGATCACCCTTGGGTGGAGGAGGATCCCCTTGGATTTCAACAGGTAAATTGTTTTTCAGAATAGGTTCCTGTTTAAAGAATACTTCATCTAATTCCCTTCTTTCATTTATAAACATATCATTTTCATGGTCTATCAAGTATTGTTCTAAAGGATCACTAGGAGGTACGGCAATAGAAGCAAGACCAATAATTTCATCCTTACTGGGTAATTCTTCTTCACGGTGTTGTCTACTAAATTTAGAAAAATTAAATTGATGAGTCATATCATCTAAACCGATAGTAACAACATCCCTTTTGCAATCTATGGTAGCATTAACAGTACTTAAGAAGGGTCTACCAAATATAATGGGACAAAAGCTATCTTATGAAGAACCAAGAACAAGAAAATCAGCAGGATATTTAGTTTTCCCACACAAGACTTCAACATCTCTAACAATTCCCATCAGTGAAATAGTATCTCTATTAGCAAGTTTAATTGTAACATCAATATCTTCTAACTCAACAGGTGCAATATCATGCATAATTTCTCTATAAAGGCTAATAGGTATTGCACTAGCACTGGCACCCATATCACATAAGCCATGATAACAATGATCTCCTATTTTAACAGAAATAACAGGCATGCCTACCACAGGTCTAGGTTTATCTTTATCACGGGGTTTAGCAATTCTAGCAGTTTCATCACAGAAATAAATAACACGCCCATCTATATTATCAGACAAGAGATCTTTAACAATAGCAATATTAGGTTCAACTTTAACTTGCTCAGGAGGTGTATATGTTTTAATATTGCTTTTACGAACCAGAGTTGAAGCTTTAGCATGATCCTTTATCCTAACGGGGAAAGGTGGGTTCTCAACATAAGAAGTAGGAACAATAGGATCATTATAAGTGATAGTCTTTTCTTCAAATTTAATAGGTGCAGCTACTTTTACTTCTATGGGAGGATGATATTTAAACCACTTCTCCTTGGGGAGATCAACATAAGCAGCAAAAGATTCACAGAAAGAAGCTACTATCTCAGAGTCAAGTCTATATTTAGTGCTAAATTTACGAAAAATATCGGTATCCATAAAAGATTTAAGACAATCAAAACTAGGTGTCATACCTGACTCCTTACCATTGTCGAGGTCCCAATCTTCAGAGTTGCGTTTAATTCTTTCCAATAAATCCCATTTGAATTGAATAGTCTTCATCATAAAAGAGCCAACACAAGAAGTATCAAGCATGGTGCGATTGTTACCAGAAAGCCGAGCATAAAATTTTTGAATAATCATTTCTCTTGAGAGCTCATGATTGGGGCATGAATATAACATTGATTTAAGCCTCCCCCAAGCTTGAGCGATGCTTTCTCCTTCGCGAGGCCAAAAATTATATATATAATTGCGATCACGATGAACAAGATGCATAGGATAAAACTTCTGATGAAATTCCAATTTCAATCGTTTGTAATTCCAAGACCCCATATCATCACATAGCCTATACCATGTCGATGCATCTCCCCTCAAAGATAAAGGGAATACCTTCTTCTTAACAACATCTCCGGGTACACCTGCAAGCTTAAATAATCCACAAACTTTATCCACATATGTCAGATGTTCATCAGAATGTTTTGTTCCATCTCCTAAAAAAGGATTAGCTAGCAGTTTTTCTATCATACCCGAAGGAACTTCAAAGCAAACATTTTCATTTTCGTTTTCAGTAGGTTCAGTGGGTTGAGGAGCAACTCTTTGCTCTACTGGGCGGGGTGAAGATACCCCGAACAAGCCCCTCAGAGGATAACTTTCCATGGTAACGAGTGACATTAAATTTCAGCACACTATATAAATTTTTTCTTACCAAATTCCACCTACCAAAGGCGCTTCAGTCCCCGGCAATGGCGCCAGAAACGAGTCTTGATGACCCACAAGTATAGGGGATCTATCGTAGTCCTTCATATAAGTAAGAGTATCGAACCCAACGAGGAGCAGAAGGAAATGATAAGCGGTTTCCAGCAAGGTATTCTCTGCAAATACTGAAATAAGTGGTAACAGATACTTTTGTGATAAGATAATTTGTAACGAGCAACAAGTAACAAAAGTAAATAAGGTGCAGCAAGGTGGCCCAATCCTTTTTGTAGCAAAGGACAAGCCTGGACAAACTCTTATATGATGTAAAGCGCTCCCGAGGACACATGGGAATATCGTCAAGCTAGTTTTCATCACGTTCATATGATTCGTGTTCGGTACTTTGATAATTTGGTATGTGGGTGGACCAGTGCTTGGGTGTTGCCCTTACTTGGACAAGCATCCCACTTATGATTAACCTCTATTGCAAGCATCCGCAACTACAACAAAAGTATTAAGGTAAACCTAACCATAGCATGAAACATATGGATTCAAATCAGCCCCTTACGAAGCAACGCATAAACTAGGGTTTAAGCTTCTGTCACTCTAGCAACCCATCATCTACTTATTACTTCCCAATGCCTTCCTCTAATCCCAAATAATGGTGAAGTGTCATGTAGTCGACGTTCACATAACACCACTAGAGGAGAGACAACATACATCTCATCAAAATATCGAACGAATACCAAATTCACATGACTACTAATAGCAAGACTTCTCCCATGTCCTCAGGAACAAAAGTAACTACTCACAAAGCATAAACATGTTCATAATCAGAGAGGTATTAATATGCATATAGGATCTGAACATATGATCTTCCACCAATTGAACCAACTAGCATCAACTACTAGTAATTAACACTACTAGGAACCTACTAGCACCAATCCCGGACTTGGAGACAAGAATTGGATACAAGAGATGAACTAGGGTTTTGAGATGAGATGGTGCTGATGAAGATGTTGATGGAGATTGCCCTCTCCCTATGAGAGGAGCGTTGGTGATGACGATGGCGATGATTTCCCCCTCCGGGAGGGAGAACAGCTCCGCCAGAGCCCTAGATTGGTTCCGCCAAGGTTCCGCCTCGTGGTGGCGGAGTTTCGTCCGAGAAGATGGCTTATGATTTTTTCCCATTAAGACTCCATATAGTAGAAGATGGCCACCGGAGGGCCACCAGGGGGCCCATGAGGTAGGGGGGCGCGCCTAGAGGGGTAGGGCGCGCCCCCACCCTCTTGGGCAGGGTGTGCCCCCCCTGGTGAAGTTCTTGCTCTCAGTATTTTTTATATATTTGGAAAACATCTTCCATGAAGTTTCAGGACTTTTGGAGCTGTGCATAATAGGTCTCTAATGTTTGCTCCTTTTCCAGCCCAGAATCCCAGCTGCTGGCATTCTCCCTCTTTATGTAAACCTTGTAAAATAAGAGAGAATAGGCATAAGTATTGTGACATAATGTGTAGTAACAGCTCATAATGCAATAAATATCGATATAAAAGCATGATGCAAAATGGACGTATCAACCGGGTAGATTCTGATGATGTGTTTGAACGCACGCTTCCTATGTTGGAGTTCGAGGTTGCTGACGGACCTATGGTCGGAGGCTTGGTGAGGACGCCCTCGGCAAGGACCTTGGTTGGGGGTGGGGAGGTGGAGCCTGTGGTGGTTTCTATTTCCCCCGCTCTACCTGCGGCTGAGGTCCCGGAGATAACGACTGCGTCTGAGGTTGTGCTTGGGGGAGGGAGTCCGGGGCAGGTGGCCTCGACCTCTGCCCCTCCTATCTTGGCGTCGGCGACGATGACGTCGGCCGGATGTGGGAGAGGTGGTCCGAGGCAGGTGGCCTCGGCTCCTTCATCTCCGGTGGCGGCGACGGCGCCCACGTCTCCACTGGTGCTGGGGGGGGTCTGGGGCAGGTGGCCCTGGTCCCCCCTTCTTCTTCGGCGGTCAGGATGACCGCGTCTCCTACGGCGCCAGTGCTTCCCTCTGGGCCGAGGGTTGGGGCGGGAGGAGGGCTTGGGCAGGCGGCCCCCACACTCCTCTCTCCTAACTTGTCTGTGGCCCAGGGCTTCGGTTTGGGACACTCGTCCGAGGGGCATGGGAGCCTTCTGCCACCTCCTCTGGTAACTTTGGTTGACCCCTTGCAGGATTCAGCGCGAGGTTTTACTCAGAAGGAGGTCATTGCTTTTGGTGGGATCCCTGACCCGGTCTCGATGGGGAGACGGATGAGTGCTCGCATCCAGGAGCACCCGGAGGTTGATGACATGTAGCAGAGGTGTGCTATGAGGGCGGCCAAGCTTCGTGATGCTGAGATCTCTACTGGTATGTCCGTCAACATATCTAATTAATTATTGCATTTTTCTAATGAGGAGATTATAAACAATGCAAACCATTTAGGAGTTTCGCTAGGGGCTAATGATAGTGAAATTTCCAATTCGGTGAATGATCTTTTAGATTTGGAAGCGGAGCGTGCTTTAGAAACTATTCGAAATCTAGCAGCGGTAAAACCCATGAATGATGATGATATTGATGCGTTGGGGGTTAGAGTGCTCGATAACCTGTGTGCGGATCTAGCACCATCCAACCATGAGTCTGAGGAAGAAGATGTAACCATAGCTAATGCAGAAATTAGTACCGCTGAGCCCGGTTATGAGGACCTGGTGGAAGATCCTACTAAACCAAAGCGCAAGTGGAAGCGGAAGATTTATCCCGATTCTGTGGTTCGTAGGAGTGCTAGGATTCGGACTACCAAAAAATTTCATGATGAATTATGGAAGGAATCTTTTGGAATAGCAGAGGTCTGAAAGACTTGGCTAAAAGAAGGTTTATTGCTAAGGCATCTCTGGAGCATAGATTAGATTTTATTGCTCTCTCGGAAACTGGTCGAGAAAATTTTGCGCCCCAGTTTCTTAGCTCTCTTGCGGGCGGTGTTGATTTCTATTGGCATTGCCTTCCTCCGCGAGGAAGATCGGGTGGGATCTTGCTTGGTGTGAGATGCGATTCGCTAGAAGTCCGAAGTGTAGTGATGGGTGACTTCATAGTTAAGTTTCGAGTCAGGTCTAAAGATGATGGTTTCAACTGGACTTTGGTGGCGGTATATGGTGCCGCACAGCCCGAGCTTAAACCGGAGTTTTTGGCGGACCTTGTTCGGATCTGTGGATCCGAGCAGATCCCAATTTTAGTTGGGGGTGATTTCAATATCATTAGGAGGAGAGAGGAAAAGAATAATGATAATTTTGACGGCAGGTGGTCGTTTATGTTCAATACCATTATTGAAAGCTTGGATCTGAGGGAGATAGAGCTTTCCGGTAGAAAGTTTACCTGGGCTAATGCTCTGCCAAACCCAACATATGAAAAGCTTGATCGAGTTCTCACGAGCGTTGAGTGGGAACAGAAGTTCCCTCTCGTAACGGTACAGGCTCTCTCGCGCGGAATATCCGATCACACACCTTTGTTCGTGGACTCAGGGGAGCCAAACCACATGGGAAACAAAAACACCTTTTCTTTCGAGATGACATGGTTTGAACGAGAAGGTTTCTTGGATCTGATAGCCAGGGAATGGGCTAAGGATGTAGGAGGTAGGACTTCTGTCGAGCGTTGGCAGAATAAGATTAGGCATTTGAGAAGTTTCTTACGGGGTTGGGCTAAGCACCTTAGTGGCATTTATAAGGTTGAAAAGGAAAGGCTCCTTTCTCTTATTCAGACCCTAGACTTACAGGCTGAATCCACAATTTTGCAACCAACAGAGTTTCAGGTTAAACTTGATGCGGAGAAGAGGTTGAAAGAACTTCTCCGCGAAGAAGAATTGAAGTGGGCATTGCGGTCTAAGGTCCGCAAAGTTGTCCAGTGGGACGCGAACACTCAATTCTTTCACTGGATTGCTAATGGTAAGCACAGAAAGAAGAGAATCTTTCAACTTGAACAAGATGAAGGAACTATTTTAGGATAGGACAACCTAAAACTTTACATAACCGAGTATTACAAGCAGTTATTTGGACCTCCGGAGGATAGTTGTGTGTCCCTCGATGAGTCCAGGACTAAGGATGTGCCTCAACTAACTACCGCGGATAATGATATTTTGGTTGCCCTATTCTCAGAGAAGGAGGTATTTGATGCTATAGCACAGATGAAAAACAATAAGGCTCCCGGACCTGATGGATTCCCGGTTGAGTTTTACAAAACGTGTTGGCACATTATTAAGGAGGATTTGTTACCAATGTTTCATGATCTTTTCTCTGGACAGCTTCACTTATTTCACTTAAATTTTGGAACAATAACACTACTTCCTAAGAAAATGGATGCTGTGAGAATAGAGCAGTTCAGGCCGATCTGCCTTCTCAATGTTAGTTTCAAAATCTTCACCAAAGTTGGGACTAATAGGCTCACATAGATTGCGCATTCTGTGGTGCAGCAATCCCAAACTGCTTTCATGCCGGACAGAAACATCCTAGAAGGGGTGGTCGTCCTTCATGAAACTCTCCATGAAATCCATTCAAAAAAATAGATGGAGTTGTTTTTAAGGCGGATTTCGAGAAAGCGTACGATAAAGTCAAATGGCCATTCCTCCAACAGACATTGTGTATGAAAGGTTTTGATGAAGCCTGGCGCCGTCAGGTTGAATCGTTTACGCAAAAAGGGAGTGTTGGAATTAAAGTGAATGACGATATCGGTCATTACTTCCAGACACATAAAGGCTTGAGACAAGGGGATCTGATGTCCCCTATCCTGTTTAACATTGTGGTTGATATATTAGCAATTATGACAGGAAGAGCTAAGGAGGCTGGTCAAGTAGGTGGCTTGGTACCTCATCTCGTTGATGGAGGTGTGTCCATCCTTCAGTACGCTGATGATACAATCATCTTTATAGAGCATGACTTGGCCAAGGCGAGAAATATGAAGCTGGTGTTAAGCCTTTTTGAACAATTGACCGGGTTAAATATTAACTTTCACAAGAGCGAGTTGTTCTGCTTTGGTAGAGCCAAGGATGAACAAGAGACTTATAGGAAATTGTTTGGGTGCGATTTGGGGGCTTTACCTTTTACTTACTTAGGTATACCAATCCACCATCATAAGCTGACAAACAGAGAATGGAAGTGCATCGAGGACCGATTTGAAAAGAAACTGAGTTGCTGGAAGGGCAAGCTCATGTCATACGGAGGCCGATTAATTCCGATAAATTCGGTTCTCATGAGTATGCCTATGTTTCTCTTGTCGTTCTTCGAAGTCCCAGTTGGAGTCAGGAAAAGACTGGACTTTTATCGATCGCGATTCTTTTGGCAGGGTGATGAACTAAAAAGAAAATACCGTCTAGCGAAATGAAATATCATATGTAGACCGAAAGACCAAGGGGGTCTTCGTATTGAGAATCTTGAAGTTAAAAACAGATGCCTTCTCAGTAGGTGGGTGTGGAAATTGTCGAGTGAGACTGATGCCATGTGGGCGCAAATCCTTCGTTCCAAGTTTCTTCAGACCAAAACTTTGTCTCAAGTGACAGTAAGGTCGACTGACTCGCCTTTCTGAAAAGGACTTATGAAAGTCAAACAATCCCTGTTTAATAGGACAAAGTTTATTATTGGTAACGGTGCTAGTACATGTTTCTGCGAGGATACTTGGCTCGGAGAGACACCCTTAGCCATTCAATACCCGTCTTTATATCGTATTGTTCAACGACATGAGGTGTTCGTTGCAACGGTATTTCAATCTATCCACCTTAATATTCAGTTCAGACGGTCGCTAGCGGGCAATCGTTGGGAAGAATGGCTCCGTCTAGTAAGTAGACTGATGGAGGTTCAGCTTTCTCAACAACCCGATGAATTACGCTGGAAGCTTACTAGGTCTGGAGCATTCACAGTTAAATCAATGTATATTGATGTTATCAATTCGAGCTTCATTCCTAGCTCCAAGCATGTTTGGGCTGTTAAAGTTCCATTGAAAATAAAAGTATTTATGTGGTTTGTCCATAAACAAGTTATTTTAACTAAGGACAACTTGACAAAGCGTAATTGGACAGGTCCTACTAGGTGTAGTTTCTGTGATCGGGATGAGACGATCAAACACTTTTTTCTTGATTGCCCGCTAGCCAAAGTTTTATGGCGGACGGTCCATATTGCTTTTAATATTACTCCACCGAAATCTGTCAACACGTTATTTGGAACGTGGCTTAACGGGATTCAGCCCGACTTAGCGAGACATATTCACGTAGGAGTCTGCGCCTTGCTGTGGACTATCTGGAATTGCAGAAATGATCTGGTTTTTAACAGGACAACACGCATTCATTTTTTGCAGGTTATTTTCCAAGCCACGGCATTGATCCGTTCGTGGTCGCTACTCACTCCGACGGAGGCCAGGGAGTATTTGGTTACTGTATCTATCCGCTGGGAGATGGTCGTTCGGGATATCTTCAACCGGTTTGGATGGCGGTCATGTAATACGATAGGCAATTAGTTTACCTATCTCTCTGTTTTGCCAGCCGGTTGTGGCGTCCTTTATCTGGCTAGTTTGTATTCTAGCTTTTCTGGCTCTGTGTGAGCTCTTTTTTTGTCGTTGGGAGACTTCTAGACTTTCATACCTGTTTGGGACATATTTATTTGTTTAATAAAAGGGCCGTATGCATCGCTCTGATGCAGAGGCCGGGGCATCCCCTTTTAGAAAAAAAAAAACCCTACCTAGCCATTACATCGCAGGGAATTCGATCTAGCTTTGCTTTGCACCCACCCACACACGTAGTACATGTTGATCTCTTTCCGGCAGAAGGCCGGAAATCAACTTTCCAGAAATCTAGCTAACTTACGCAATGCTTACATATTAACCAGCTAACTTGGTTACATGAGTACTAAGCAATCTCCACCGGCCGGCTGGCAGACAAGTACTCTATCTACACCCCGGCGACGAGGGCCCGTCCGAACTGGAAGTGCGTGGCAGCAGCGACGAGGGCGCACCCAGCTGGGACCAAGCCAAAGGAGGAAACGGATGACCCCTCCTTGTCTAGCAGCTTGCCGGCGACGGCCTCGAGGGCGAGGAAGCAGGAGAAGGCCATGAAGCCGACGGCGAGCAGCACCAGCCCGCGTAGCAGCAGCCTCTTCCAGCGGACCATGTGCATGATCTTCCCTCCTCCGCTGGCGGCGGCAACTACCTTGACGACGCAGAGGAGGATCACCAGTGCCAGCGAGGAGCCGAGGAAGAGCCACTCCCGGGCGGTGGCACGCTCGCCGCCGTCCCCGAGACCCAGGACGGAAATGCAACCATAGCACTTCAGTAACCGGCAATCTGTTAAACATCTACAGATTATAAGCAAATTGGCTCAAATCCAGGACAAACAGAGGCTAAGCAGGCATCATTGGCACAGTCTTTGATATTTAGGTCCCCAGCCATGTGCCCTTCTGAAGATATCATATGCCACTTAGGAGAGCCTTTCAGCTGCTTCCTTAAGGCATAATTCACGAGTCCAGCAGTGCACACAAAGTAAAAAACTACATTAGTAGGTTGAGCAGGACGCATATGGAAAAAATAGGATATATTCCTTGTTTTGCAAACAGTCCATAATAAAGCACCAGAACCAATAGATACAACGGCTCTACTCTTTGCTAGTATAGGTCGGCAGCCAATTTTGATAGAGACCAAAGAAGGATGTGGGCGTTGACTATACCTCAAGTACAGTATATGGTTTCTAACCCCTGCGTCGCCTCCCCCGGCGGCGGCGGGGGAACCCTAGCCGCACTGCCTCGGCACCCTCCCCACCTCGTCCCACCTCCTCGCCGCCGCCTGAGGCCGCCACCGGGCAAGCCCGGGGCGCCAAGGATGGTGGCGGCGGGGTCTCGGCTGCCCTGCCTCTGCGTGGGGAGTCTCAGATCTGGAGTGGCGGCTCCTTTTGGCGAGGCACGGCAAGCTCCGGTGAGCAGCCGTGTGGATATATGGAAAAAATAGGATATATTCCTTGTTTTGCAAACAGTCCATAATAAAGCACCAGAACCAACAGATACAACGGCTCTATCTTTGGTAGTATAGGTCGGCAGCCAATTTTGATAGAGACCAAAGAAGGATGTGGGCGTTATGGGGTTACCCAATGCCCCAGAAACCACATTCCATTGACACAGGAGACTAATATTCCTAACTTCAAGATTAGTAACTCCCAACCCCCTCGATCTCTAGGATGACAAACATCCAACCAGATAACCAACCGATACTTTTACACTCCATCCTTCTCTTGCCAACAAACTATACAAGCACGAAAGAAATCAAGTCTCTTACCAACACCTCTAGGCCAACGAAAAAGGGACAATAAGAGAATAGGAATATTACTGACACAAGTATCACAGAGAATAAACGAGGCCCCATGGAGTGAAAGATCCCTTGCCATGAAGCTGCCATTTTTCATATTTGTCCTCAGGTGGCTCCCAATCAAGATTACATAACTTTTGAAAATGTAGAGAAATCCCTAAATATCTAAAAGGAAAATCACCTACTATGTAAGTAAAAATTTGAGCATAATCATTCTATTCCAGCAACGCATCGCTAAAACAGTGGATCTTGCTCTTCAGAACTTAATTTTAGCCATGTTCAATGCTCATTTTTTTTTAGAAAAGGGGTATTACCCCGGCCTCTGCATCAGAAAGATGCATACGGCTCATAATTAAAAAACAAAAGCAGTCACAAAAATCTCCAACATCTGAAGGTACGAAAAGAAAACAAGCTGCTCAAGCGAGCCTAATCAAGAAGCCACAACCGGCTGGCAAATAAAATAGGAGCACTACATGCCTATCCTATTACATGACCGCCATCCAAACCGGTTGAAAATACCCCGAGCTACCATCTCCCATCGGGTAGACGCAGTAGCCAAACGCCCCATGGCCTCCGTCGGAGTGAGTAACAACCACATAAGGATCAATGCTGTGGCCCTGAAGATAACCTGCAAAAAGTGAAAGTTCGTTTTCTGTTAAAAACCAAATCATTTCTGCAGTTCCATACTGCCCATAACAAGGCACACACTCCGACACGAATGTGTCTTGCTACATCCAAGTTAACCCCATCAAGCCATGTTCCAAATAACATATTGATAGAGGTAGGTGGAGTAATATTAAAAGCAATATGAATCGAACGCCAAAGAATCTTAGCCAGCGGACAATCTAGAAAGAGGTGCCTTATAGTTTCGTTATAATCACAAAAGCTACACCTAGCAGAACCCATCCAATTGCGTTTTGCCAGGTTGTCTTTTGTCAAAATGACTTGTTTATGCACAAACCACATAAACACTTTGATTCACAAAGGTACCTTAACTTTCCAGACGTGCTTCGAGCAAGGAATGACACTAGTGTTTATGACATCCAGATACATGGATTTGACCGAGAACCTGCCGTCCTTAGTCAGTTTCCAAAACAATCTATCTGGCTGCTGAGACAGCTGGACATCCATCAACCTTCGTACAAGATGAAGCCATGCCTCCCAACGATGGCCTACTAGCGTCCTCCGGAAGCTAATATTGAGAGGCGTGGACTGTAAGACAGTTGCAACATAGGCTTCTCGACGTTGAACAATGTTATACAGAGTAGGATATTGAAGTGCCAGAGGCGTCTCCCCAAGCCACGTATCCTCCCAGAACCTCGTGTTAGCCCCATCACCGACTAAGATTTTTGCCCTGTTAAAGAAGAGGGGCTTGACTCTCATCAACCCTTTCCAAAACGGAGAATCAGTCGGGCACACAGTCACCTGAGCCAAAGTTTTAGCCTGAAGATACTTATTTCGCAGAATCTGAGCCCATGTGGCCTCTGTCTCGGACGAGAGTTTAAATAGCCACTTGCTAAGGAGACATCTATTCTTGATCTCTAGATTTTCAATGCCTAGATTGCCTTGGTCCTCTGGCCTACAGATGATATCCCATTTTGCAAGCCTATACTTTCGTTTCAACTCATCATTCTGCCAAAAGAAACGAGATCGATAAAAGTCTAACCTCTTTCTGACCCCCACCGGGACCTCAAAAAAGGATAAAAGAAACATGGGCGTACTGGTTAAGACCGAATTAATCAGAATTAATCGACCTCCATATGACATGAGCTTCCCTTTCCAACAGCTCAGTTTCTTTTCAAAACGATCCTCGATGCACTTCCACTCCTTGTTCATCAGCTTACGATGGTGAATGGGTATACCTAGGTATGTAAACGGCAGCGAACCCAACTCACATCCGAACAATTGCTTATACGCCTCCTGGTCCTCATTAGCTCTTCCAAAGCAAAACAGTTTGCTCTTATGGAAGTTAATCTTGAGTCCAGACAATTGTTCAAATAAGCACAACACAAGCTTCATGTTCCTTGCTTTCGCCAAGTCATGCTCCATAAAGATGATAGTATCATCGGCATACTGCAGAATGGATATACCACCATCAACTAGGTGCGGAACCAAGCCCGAAACCTGCCCCGCATCCTTAGCCCGACCTATTAAAATGGATAACATATCAACCACTATGTTAAATAGAATCGGTGACCATGGGATCTCCTTGCCTTAGCCCTTTGTGTGTCTGGAAATAGTGACCTATATCATCATTCACTTTAATCCCTACACTCCCTTTTTGCGTAAAGGACTCAATCTGGTCTCGCCACTTGTCAAATCCTTTCATATGCAACGCCTGTTGAAGGAAAGGCCATTTAACTTTATCGTATGCTTTTTCAAAATCCACTTTAAAAACCAACCATCTAGTTTTTTTGAGTGAATCTCATGGAGCGTTTCATGCAAGACGACACCCCTTCAAGGATATTTCGTCTGGCATGAAAGCGGTCTGGGACGGTTGCACAACTGAATGCGCAATCTGCGTAAGTCTGTTGTCCCAACCTTGGTGAAAATTTTGAAACTGACATTAAGCAGACATAATAGGCCTGAACTGCTCAATGCGAATGCCTCTGTCTTCTTAGGAAGAAGAGTTATCGTTCCAAAATTCAGCTTGAACAAATGAAGCTGACCATTGAAAATCATGAAACATCGGCAACAGGTCACCCTTAATAAAATGCCAGCACTTTTTGTAGAACTCCGCCGGAAACCCATCTGGTCCTGGCGCTTTATTGTTCTTCATTTGTGAAATGGCCTCAAACACCTCTTTCTCCGTAAAAGGAGCAGTCAAAATCTCATTCTCTCTTCCGTCTCAAGTTGGGGAACATCCTCAACTCTTGACTCATCCGGGACACAAAACTCTCTTCCGGAGATCCAAACAACTGCTTATAATAGTTGGTAATGTAAACTTTCAGGTTTTCCTGACCAACTATCGTCCCTTCATCTTGTTCTAATTGAAAAATTCTCTTCTTACGATGCTTTCCATTAGCAATCATATGAAAGAATTGAGTGTTGTCCTCTCCTTGGACAACCTTACGAACCTTAGCTCTCAAAGCCCATTTCAATTCCTCCTCGCGGAGAAGCTCTTTCAACCTTAACTCGGCCTCCACTTTAGACTCCAGCTCGGAAGTATCTAAAATAGAGGTTTCAGCTTTTAACTCAAGGGAATGAATAATCTTAAGGAGTCTTTCCTTCTCAGCCTTATATATCCCATTCGTGTGCTTAGCCCATCCACGAAGGAACCTTCGAAGATGACAAATCTTGCACTGCCACCGCTCAATGGGTGACCTTCCCCCCGAGTCTTTAGCCCACTCTCTTGCTAACAACTCAATAAACCCTTCTCTTTCAAACCAGGCAAGTTCGAAGGAGAAAATATTCTTATTACCCATATGAGTTTGAGCTCCAGAGTCGACTAGTAACGGTGTGTGATCCGAGATACCTCATGTCAATGCCTGCACCGTTACCAGAGGAAACTTCTGTTCCCAATCGACGCTCGCCAAAACACGATTGAGCTTCTCAAAAGTCAGAACCGGTAGCGAGTTTGCCCAAGTGAATTTCCTACCCGAAAGCTCTATCTCTCTGAGATCCAAGCTTTCTATGATAGTATTGAACATAAACGACCATCTGCCGTCAAAGTTGTCATTATTCTTTTCCTCGTTTCTTCGAATAATGTTAAAATCCCCACCCACTAAGACGGGTAGTTGCTCGTTACCACAAACACTGACCAAATCAGCCAAGAAATCTGGCTTGAGTTCTGGTTGCGCAGCCCCATAGACTGCCACCAAAGCCCAATCAAAACCATCCGCTTTAGTTCTGACCCGAAACTTTACCGCAAACTCACCCAACACTACACTCTGAACCTCCAACGTTTCACACTTAATCCCAAGTAAAACCCCACCGGATCTTCCTCGAGGTGGGAGGCAGTGCCAGTCAAAATCAACCCCCCCAGATAAGGTACTAAGAAATTGTGGAGAAAAATTACCTCGTCCAGTCTCGGACAAAGCAATAAAGTCTAAATGATGTTCAAGAGAAGCCTCTGCTAGAAACCGTCTTTTAGCCAAGTTTAAGACCTCTGCTGTTCCAAAAGATGCCTCTCATATTTCATCATGAAATTTTTTAGAGGTACGGATCCTAGCACTTCTACGCACAGCCGACCGGATAAACCTTCCGTTTCCAGGTCCGTTTAGGCTTAACGCGAACATCAGAAGGTTCGGCACGTTCGGTTGAGCCTCTACCTCCAAAGACTCATCCTCAAGGTTAGATGTTTCAGGGAGGCCATACTCATCCTCCTCCTCCGGCCTCCTGTACCGCAGGATCAAGATCAGCACACAAACCATCTAGAACTCTAACCCCAAGCGCATCAATCTCCGATTCATTCATCGGCCTAACCGCCGCCATGTTACGAATCAATTCTAACGCTCGTTCAGCTTCCAAATCTAGCATATTATTAACAGACTTAGAAATCTCAAGATCATTATTACCAAGAGATACTCCTAATTGGTTAGCATTTTGCACAATCTCATCATTGGTAAAATGCATAATAGAATTAGACTTGTTAACAGACATACCAGTAGAAAGCTCGACGTCACGCAACTTGGCCGCCTCAACGCGCACCTGAGCTGCATGTCATCAACATCCGGATGCTCCTGCAGTCTCCCGCTGACCCGTCTCCCTGCAGAGACAGGATCCGGGATCCCACCGAAAGCGATGACCTCCTCGCGAGAAGCTGCGCTGGGGAAAGAGCCTCCTGCCCGTCCCCCAACAGCGGTGACCAGCGCCGGGGCCACCGGAGCAACATCCAACGGCGATGAGCTCAGGGCCAGCGGCACTCGCGACGCCCGCGACCGGTGAACTCGGCCTAGCGCGGTCCAGGGAGTCCGGTGCCGCTGCAACCAAACCACCCAGCCCGCCCTATGTTCAAAGCTTAAATCTCTGATAAATTTTGTATCAAAGTGATCAATTTTCAGAGAACAGATAAAGATCAATAAAGCTCTTAAGCTGGAGAAATGTATATTTCTTGTTCCTGCTATAATAAAGTTGATGATGATGATGATTTCTTATCAAAGTTGTTCAATAGAAATACTATCATCACATTGTTTAAGAGTTATATGCATTATTCTCATTTCCGCTCAACGGTGATATGGAATTAATGTAGAAGGATGATGTTTTATTCTAATTCTGCCCAACGGTGATTTCCAATATAAAAGAAAGTTTTTCAAAGTTTAATGTGTATTTTTTTATCAAACCAACATGGGGTTATTTTTTATGCTCATTATTGTTGAATATTGGCTAAGTTTTCTCAGACTAAAAGTTTTACATGCTTTCATTCGTGAAAGCGAATGGCTGGGTACTTGTGACCCGAAAGATGACCAAGAAAGGTCATAACGTGAGGGAGTATGTTCTCTCTAAAGAATGGCTTCAAAAGAAAAGAATTATTGGATATTAATCCAAGAAAAGAAAATAGATAGATCATTGAGAGTCTTGGTTGACGAATGGCTTTCATGTATTCTATATGAAGAAGTTTTTTCGGTCAACATGATTTGAGATGAGACAAGCAACATGCATGTTTAACCAACGTCGGATTAAGCATGTGTGTCAAAGAGCGTTCGGATTTATTTCTGAATTTGATGATTGCGTATGCAGTCAAAAGAGCCAATTCTGGCATTTATGTTCCTTACAGGGAATTACCCGCATAGCGGGAAAAGAGGATTATGATAATACCCGCATGGCGGGGAAAGTCTGGGAAAATACCTGCGTAACTGGGTAAAGTTGACATAGTATTATGTCAAAAATCCTATATGGCAGGAGAAATTTTGGCAAAGAACTTATCCTGTATGACAGAGAAAGATATGATGACTCATGTGCGTTTAATGTGTCCCACTCTGGGAGAAAGGTATGGAGTAGCTATTATGCTTTCCTAGTATCGACCGTACACCTT
Organism: Triticum urartu; assembly: GCF_003073215.2. Lineage (NCBI taxonomy): Eukaryota > Viridiplantae > Streptophyta > Magnoliopsida > Poales > Poaceae > Triticum > Triticum urartu. The sequence goes on from NC_053025.1 coordinate 617,109,402, forward strand.
ATGTGTAACGGTCATTAAGCACTCAATAAATCCAAAGAGAATAAAAGTGAGAGACGAACCTAAAGATAAGATTGATATGCAAGTGTGACTTGCAAAAGTACTAATGATAAAGAACTCTGTTGAGTTTCTGAAATGGAATGAGGAAAAAGTACTCCCATACAGTTAACAGATAACTTCATTTCGCATGAAGTAATCAGATGAATGAAATAGATAATTGAAGTTTCCTCAATTCACAAAAGTCATGAATGGTTTTCGAAATTGTGGCAGAAATTTCTTGCCACATTTCGAGGGGGAGAAAGAAATATTAGATAAATTAAGAATGATGAAACTCCCCTATACTTTAGATAATGTGATGCATATTATGCATCTAAAGTGATCCATTAATGAAGAATGTGATCGTCTGGGGGAGTACGACGGTCATAATAATACCTCTAAAGAATAGAAATAGTTGTATTCCTGGATCTTTTATAGTTTCAACAGTAGACTAAGGAATACTAAGACGGTGCTTAAAAGTGCCATAAAGAAGAAAGTTTTAACAGAATAAACCCAAATAATAAAGTTTAAAGATACCCCATTTTAGTGAAGATGGAGTAAATCTGGGGGAGCATGGTATGAAAATACCAAAGACTATAGAATTAATTTGCCTCTTGGCAATGACAGAGCAACAACAGCCCCATATGAAAGAAGTGCTAGTACCTAAGACACAGATGGTCTTAAGGAATGAGAAGGTCAGATACTTCTGATTACTATAAAGTCTATGTTAGTGAAATTCAAATGGAGGTTGATCCCGCCTCATTTAAAGCGCTCAATAGAGTTTTGAGACTCATAAGTAATTTCCAATGGAACCAAAACAGTAGGCTGTAAAGGGTCTACAAGGTCAATGTGACTCCAAAGGAAATATGTAAAGGTGTAAAGCACGACTTAAATTGAAAGTTTTGTGCATGATCTGAGTTACATCAGATGAAAGTAAAGAACACAAGGGATACTGCTTCAAGAAGTTTTTTATGGACTAGAGCAAGTCTCTAGATAGTGGCATTTAAAGTTAAAAGAATCATATGTTATTTTGGGTTAAAGAAAATGAGAGGACAATTGTATTCGTGCAAAGTTATAGAATGGAAATTCATTTAATCCTGTGCATGTGGATGACATCCTACTTGCTAGTGGTGATGTCACCTACTGCAGGAGGAGAAAAGAAGTTCTTGTCCTCAAAGTTCAAAAGAATGTTCTCGGTAGAGTGTCTCTCGTTATAAGTATCGAGATTCACGAAGAAAAGAATAAAAGGGGGTATTAGGGATGTCAATGGACATGCTAAGAAAGGTCTCTAAAGTATGCATGCGAGAAAACCTACTTGTTCTTATAGTCAAGGGTAATGGAACTGGAAACTATGGTGTTCCAAGAGTTGATGAGAAAAGATTGAAAACGGATATGGTACCATATGCTTCAGTTGTTGGAAGCTCAATACATTACCCTGACACAGTTCACATATCCGGGTTGTTTTGGCAATGTCCAGTCCATATATAGATCACTGGAATGGAGTCAAAGATATCGGCCTCATGCTGAAAGAAATAAGTGCTCTCAAAAGATTGTGAGTACAAAGACATGACTTGTGAAATGTATAGCGAAATCCACAATTGTCGCTAACTTTCATACTTGGAGGTTTTTGTGTGGAAAAGCTCCAAAGAATGAAACAATTATCATCAATGTGATGCAAAGATATTTTATAGCTTGATATGAGGCTGAGGGATAGGCAAAATGGTTAAGGAGACCTGTACCCGGAGTTGATAATGGTTGACAACAGCGATAACCATTTTAAGTTTTCTCTCCTATGACAACGAGTCAAGTATTGATGCCAAACACACTGACACAGAGTTATGCGTTGTAAAGGAGAAAGTCCGGAATTATGTAGAAATGCTTGAAGCATAAAAGCAATAGACAAGTATTTGCAGATCTGATTATTAAAGGCTTACCGCCCAGTGTGTTCGGAGAACACACAGTCGACATGGGTTTTATGGTATAGTCTAAGATTTCCGGACAATAAAAGGGCCAAGGTTAAATAATTTGTTTCAAAACAGAGGTACATTGTGGCTGTCTGATTCTATCGGCAATTGGGTTGTGATGATGAAACATGTTCTATGTATTGATCTGTTATGAAACGAGTAAAGTAAAAGTATAAGGTCAAAAGTAAAAGTTGAGATCAAGGGGGAGAATGTTAGGATGATCTCCACCGTGTGGGTCCAACGGCCCACCGGGCCCTTAGATCCGCGCCCTGATTTTTGCAAGCAGTTAGAATATTTATCAAAGTTTACCACAAAAAATTCAGAATCTTTTGAATATTTTAAAAATGTTTTTTTTATTTTACTGTTCACCCGAGCTCATTTGAGCTCGGGCTGAGAAAGGACTTTCTGGTACTCTGGTTCTTTTCATGCTTTGGCGGTGTCTCATTGGACAGGTAGTGTAACGTAGTTATGGAGATTTGGTGTGTCCAATCTTATGGATTTAGGTTCATGCCGTTACTGATTAATTCATTTCTAACGATCTGATGAGTCAGTGTGGTTTTTCTTTTTCTTTTTTCGTTATTGATATCGTTGGTGTAATCCGTTGTGACATTGAAGTTCTTGTTTCCGCGTTATGGTGAAGGTCATGTCGTTCGACAACCAGAGGGATCATCTTCATCTCAAGTACGTTCAACGTTTACCACTTCTCATCCTCTTAGATGGCCCGCTCAAGCAGGTTTGTAAAACCTATGAAGATAGTTAAGTTTGTGCAGGGTGTACGAGTGACAGTGCGGCTGTTCGGATCTAATTACACTCTCTTCACCGAACATAAACACGTGAGCATAACTATTTTTCACTAAATATACACATGTGAATAACCACTGTATCGAAAAGTCAAGCCACGGTAGCCATAAGGTGACGCCGCTCTAGCTAGCACAACCACACGCTCTATTGTCCAACATTGGCTAGTCTGGTCTTGTAAAACTTTATTTATTTAATTATTTAGAGCAACTCCAACGCAAGGACCCAAACGGACATCGATTTTATCCGTTTCATGTCCGTTTGGGTCACCTGTCCGCCTAGTGGACATGGGGCGGACAAGCCTTGTATCCAACGCACGACGACTCAAACTCTCCGTGCCGTCCGCCCCCTCCTTCCTCCCTCGCGCCGCCCGCCCCCTCCTTTCTCCCTCGCGCCGCAAGCCCCCTCCTCTCTCCTCGCGCCGCCCGCCCCCTTCTCTCTCCCTCGCGCCGCCTCTCCTCTCCTCCTCGCGGATCCCCTTCCCCGCAAGATTTTTCTCTGCTCGCGCCTCTGCTGCAGCTACCTTCTGCTCGCGCCGCCGTCCGGGCCTCGAGCCCCAGCAGGAGCGCGCGGAGGAGCCCTGCACCGGTGGCCTCGCTGGGGCGTGGAGGAGCGGCCGAGCGCGCCGTGGCGACCTGCTCCGGTGGCCTCACTACTAGGGAAAAGGCTAGCAGCAGCGCGGGTTTTAGACCTATCAGTAGCGCGGGGTGGTGCGCTACTGATAAGGCGCTACAGCTAACGAATAGCAGTAGCGTGCCTCCACCCACGCTACGGCTAAATCGACTTAGTAGCAGCGAGTTCCAGGAGGAGCGCTGCTGGTAATTAGTAGTAGCGCTTCTCTCTGCCCGCGCTGCTACTATTATTTCATATTTTATTTCTTTTTTATTTCATGTTGTATTCGTACACCTTTACACAAATTTTCATACAACAGGAATTTACAAATTGTTTTTACAACATAATGAGTTATTACATCACGGGGTGAAAGAACCGTGTGGACTAGTTTCAAGTGGACGGACATCCACTTGAAACTAATCCGCGGTTCTTTCACCCAATGATATAATAAATATCATCATCATCATATCATTAACAACTTATCATCATCATCATCATATCATTGGTCACTAGTCGTAATCACAAGTACTCCTTACATCTTCAACTCTAACACATTGTATCACATAATAAACATATTGTACCTCATAGGACCTACTACATTCTCTTAGGACCTACTATATTCTCTAAGGTAAAATAGCAAAAAAACAAGATAGCCACTCGCTCTCCATTATGGAGAATGCAGATTATCCTGTCTCCAATTCTTGCCTTTCGCTTAATGTTGCTTTCAAGAACCTCCTTACGAATGTCCAAACATTTTTTCCACTCTTTGATTAGCATGTGTTCACCGGTTTCAGAAATTCGATATGCACAAGTGAGATCCGTAGGATGACCTGGCTGTAGGTTCAGAACTTCAAGGCGACCATTGTAATACATCAGATGAGGCACACAATCCATCGGGATTTTCTGTTGAAAAACATAGTAATAACTTCGTAGTTAGCAATGATGTACTAGTTTTAGAAGTACGCAAAAGATGCACGGATGTCGTAATAGTAAAATATCTTACCAGGGTATCTCCATAGAAGTTATCATGGTTCAACACGTGCACTAGTGGCATGTATTCACCATAATTTGGAGGAGTTCGATAATAGGTATTGTAATTCTCAAAAAAAGTACAATAAGCAATCAGATGATTTTCTCCTTATAAGTTAATTCGGAGCCATCAGTGTACTGGGTTTTGTCTACCATCTTCTGCACATTCTTTAAAGATTCAAAATACGCTGTCAATGGAAATAAGTTGTCAACTATTTTGAAATAAACAATATAAATTAGTTAATAACTATGTTTGAGAAACTCATATTGCGGTAGAATCGGAAGCGTATCAATAAGGACCCAAATGTCCACATTGTCTTGCTCGATGTCAGGATCACCAAGATCCATGCTGACAATCATACCCTCATAAAAATCATACATTTTGCAAAGTGCTTCCCAATTTTGGCAATCAAAATGGGTTACGCTCTGAGAATTGTACATATTTACTTCAAAATCGATATCATGATGGGTCCTTAGGTGTATTTTCTTTGTTTGAAAATTTTCATGGTCTTCAAAACCCATCCTCTCCAAGACATAGCGTCTTGCATGGCATGGGATAAGCTAGTCGAATTGTAAAAGATGAAAATTAGACGTTGAAATAGTTGAGGTCATGCTTAATTACGAAAAAAAACACTTGTCGTTGTTGCGTACCATTTCAACATCGAAGGTCTCCTCGAGCTTAATGCTGAAGCGCCGATCTTCATCCAGCTGAACGAACCTGTCGCACATACCTCGATCATCGTGGCACCAACTGCACTCCCCCGGGAGACTGTCGTCGTCCGAGTACGACATTTCCTACGTTCATAATTCAAAGATTAAACTTGTACATATTCTAGCACAAGTCATGCCAGAATTCACGGAAAAATCCGGCATGACCTTTGCTAAAAAAGGACATATGGAGCGCCTGAAATTTGCCGGAACGGAAATTAATCAACACTCCGGCAAAACATAGGCCACTCGGAGGTGTAACCAAAACATGAAATAATTGCTTAAACTAAAAAATAACACCAAATATGGCATGTTCAACTAGTTTTCTTAATTCAACTAGTTCTATTAATTCAAATAGTTCTTACTAAATATAAACTTAGCATAAAAAGAAAAAAACTAGTTCTTTCTAAAAATGAAGTAGTTCAACTAGTTATTTATTTACTTACTATACTAGTTCAACTAAAACTTAACTAGTTCAACTAAAACTAAACTAGTTCTATTAATTCAACTAGTTCTTACTAAATATAAACTTACTATAAATAGAAAGAAACTAGCACATCTACTACTACTAATTAACATCTAACTACTACATCTACTACTAATTAACATGTACTACTGCTAATTATACAACTAGTTTACCATCACTACTAGTAATTAATATCCACTACTTCTAAAAATCATTATCTATGAACCCTAAATTAACATCTACTACTACTAAAATCATCTACTAACTAAGCAAAGAGAGAGGGGGTTGGGGAGGGGTGGGGGCTTACAGAGGGAGAGACGGTGGCGGGGAGGTGCTCGGCGACGGGAGGGGCGGCGAGGGCGGGCTCGGGATCGGGAGGGCGGGATCCTAGGCGGCGGGCTCGCGGGCTCGGTCGAGGGCGGCGGCGCGTTGAAGGTCGAGGGCGACAGTGGTGGTCGAGAGCGGCGCGGTGAGGTGAGGGCGGGCGGCGCAGGCGGCGTGAGCGCGCAAGCGCGCTCGGGCTCGAGCGCGGCAACAGGAGTAGGGAACAGGCCGTGGGGGGAAGGGGGAAAGAGGACTAGCAAAATTTGAATGCGGGGTGGTTAACTCGAAACTAGCAGTAGCGCACGTACAGACGCGCTAGCTAACTTATCTACAGCGCGTTTTGGGGAAAACCGCCTACTGCTAATGGAAGCAGTTATTCTTTTATTTAGTTAAAAACATCAAAATATGCATTGGTCATCATTGATCTTTTGTGTACAATCTAAATAGTTCAACATGAATCCTCACTGTACATGTATAGGTACAGCGAGATTCATAATTGCAACCACAAATCATACAATATAGTTCAATGAAGACCAAGTGCTCGAGATTAGGTTGAGAAGCAACATATTTAAGGTGGTAAACACCTTGTTCGCTTAGCAGTATGGGACTAAACTTAATTAGTTGCGGTCATACTTAGCAGCAGCGAGTTTTGAGCAAAACCGCTGCTACTAAGTTCTTTAGCAGTAGCGCGTCCACGGAAAGGGCGCTACTACTATATCTTTCCTGGAGGCAACACCGTGGCAATTATAGTAGTAGCGCTCTTTTCACCTAGAGCGCTACTGCTACTCAGTCATTAGCAGCGCTCTTTTCTAAAGCTCGTTGCTGCTAATTAGCAGTAGCGTCTGTTTTTAGGCCGCGCTGCTGCTAAGATTCTGTGTATAAGATTTTCCCTAGTAGTGCCTCGCGGCGGTGCGGAGGAGCGGCCAAGCGCGCGTCGGCGACCTGTGCCGACGGCCTTGCTGCGGTGCGGAGGAGCAGCCGAGCGCGCGGCGGAGACCAGCACCGGTGGCCTTGCTGCGGGCGTTGCAGTCGCTGACATATGGGACCAGGGGCGGACACGAGCGGGCGACAGCGGTGGACGAGAGCGTCCGCTTCCATCCGCTTCGTACCTATTTGTTCCCAGATTTGGGTCAGGTTTGGATCGGGGACGGACAGCAGGCGGACACGGACGTCCGTTTGGGTCGCCCCGTTGGGCCAAGTTTTCTGTTCGGATGATCCAAACAGACAAAATGGGTTCTCTCATTAGAGTTGCTCTTATCGTAGTTTGCTATTTGAAACTATTTTTCCTTGTGGTTTGATCTCCCAAGATTTTCTCCGCAGACGACCACACATTAAATCGCACTCGTTAGCCAGACGAGCGATGTGTGCCAGAGGATAGCACATCCTTCCCCACGGGTACGCTCATGTATGTGCGGTCTGCACACGTAGCAACTGCCTGAAAATTCAAAGAATTGGTTTTTTTTTTCTTTTGCGGGTAAAGAAAAGGCCAGATGGACGATGTAGGCAAACCACGATTTCCTATCCCACATTGACTAGTTCGGTCTCGTACGTAAAACTCTACCTAAATTCTTTAAAGCAAAGTTTTGCTATTTAGAGGTCTTGAGCACACACCCTTACGAGCCGTCCAATCGGGATCCCGATCGCCAGGTGTTCCGTGGTCGGGTTTTACGGAGCGAAGGGAAACGCGAACGAACAACACGCAGCGGAAGTGGGCCCCAACCAAACCCACACTCTCACATCCACAAGCGCACGCCTGTTTCTTCTCCCAAATCCACCGCTGCGTTCGTCGATCCGCGGCGCCGGCCGCGCCGCACTCCGCGGGCGCCTGCTTGTCTCCCCAGCCGGCGTCAGGGGCCAAGGTGACAGATCCACAGGCTTCTCCCCCGCCCCAGATTTTCGCTCGCCGAATCCGTCGGTTCCTTGCTGCCGTCGTCTTCGCGGTCGCCGCGATTCTCGACTCCGGCGACCTCCTCCCAGCCTCCCGCGACAAGGCCGTGTCCGTGTTGGCCGCCTTCGCGTCCTCCGAAGGCGAGCGCGCACTCATCTCCAAGAGGAAGGCGAGCGCGCACCACCCCCACGCTCCTCGTTCAGTGGCGCTGGCACCGACGCCGTTGTAGCGGGCCTCTTCCTCTCAAGCATCTCGCCGCAGGCCACATCAGGGATGGCCTCGACCTCCTGCTGCTAGCTGCTGGTGCACCTCCTTCTCCCTACTGCTATCTCCTGCTGCATCCTACAGCTGCCCCGGCTCCGATGTCTGAACTTTTACTTGTGACCGTGTACAGGTGCTGGCTGTAGCTTGAACTGGAGGTCTGGAGCAGAAAAATTGCACCGAGGTAGCAGGTGGATGATGGTGTTGGTGCCTTTCTCTTGAATTGTTGCTGGTGATGGCTGCAATTTAAAGGAGTATTTTTTCCTTTCTCTCCTTCCATTTCTGTAATTGTGCTTCCTCTATGCGTGATGATGTTTCTTAGCACAAGGTGCATTGGCTTGGGTTGATCTGCTGTGATAGTTCGGAGAGATGATAGTAGCAAGTATAAACTCTCTACTATGATTATATTCATAACACATGGCAAAAAAGAGACTGCATTATTAAGTAATCTGTTGTTTCGTTATCATTCTAATTCTTTTTTAGCCACTATACATGTGTCATGTATGAGAACTTGATAGATATTTGCTTATCTGTGTCCAAGTGATTACAGCATATAATAAAGCGGGGAAAACAAGATTTATATTGAGCATTGTTTTTAAGGCGGTAAGGCGACCTAAGGCGAGCACCACCCGCTCTAGCGCCTAGGCGACGCCTAAGGCGGGCATATTTGTAAGGCGCTGCCCGGGCGCCTTATCACTTAAGCGTCGCCTAAGCGTCCAATGCAGGACGCCTTAAAAACAATGATATTGAGCTATTATACTCATTTCTTCTATTGGACTTGCTCAAACTTGCATGATTTTTTTGTTAGTAGTTGCCTTGTTCCTGCTATTGGACTTGCTTAATGGGTCGACGGGCTGTTTGTATCCACTATTTTATTTTCTTCGGAAAGCAAGCTAATGAGTTGGCTGCAGAATCTATGAAAATTGTCTACAAACCCAGTATGAGTTGCTGCCTTTTAATCCCTTCTCTAAAGAAAACCTGGTTTGCTTGGATATAGTATGCAATTTGCTTAGATTAGAGCACAACTTGCCTGCAATAACTAAAGCATTTGTCCATGGGACACAACACAACTTGATGTTCCGCATAATATAGGTCCACATTTATTTGCCTGAAACTTGTATGCAAATTGCCTACAAACCAAGTTGTAGTTGCTCCTGACTTTTGCTATTTATTTTAATTCGGCTAGCAAGCTGATGAGGTTGCTACATTATCTATGGAAATTGCCTACAAACTCAATACGAGTTGCTACCTTTCAATCATTTTTTATATATGGTGCATATACTGGTTAGTAGTCTCCATGTGTTTGTTATTTTTTCATAATAATTGCCTCAAATTTTGTATGTAGTTGCCTCAAATAACACATGAACCTTGCTCTTCATTTATTTTCCTTAACATTTCATAATAATTGGGGTAATTTTATACTTGAAGTTTAAATGTGACAACACATTATCATTGTATGTTTTATCTCTGGTTTTGCTACATTGGGATTTTTTTAATTGGGGGTGCCGAATGGGTGTATCCTCCTCCCTGTTTTTTACAGGAACGTGCTTTCATTTTTGAGGCGCCTCATGTCAACGACAACACATGCCTCAGATGATTTTGTCCATGATGATCTGGGTACGTTAACAACAACAGATGCCTCAGATGAGTCATGTTTTTGTTATTTTTCGGAGCGCATTGGAAGGCGATTCGCCTGTTTTTTTGGGTTTACTTTCCTGGAATTGGTATGTGAGTTGCCAGTATTTGAGAGACGATATCCAGAAATTCATCTGAATGCACTCTTTTCCTTTTTGTGTAGTAGGAACTAATGGATGAACCAAGCAAAAATGGCATTCAAGAAGATCATTATGCAGTTAATCGTGATGCTGATCCCTCACATGTGATTGAAGATCATCACGAGGTGTGTCCGAAAAAAGATTCAATAAACTTGTTGTGTGTTCTTTTAACTTGTTGCGTGTTCTTGTTGCAGGGCCAGAGAAGCACACCCTTTATTGGGTACCAGCGTTGAGGAAGAAAGGAGATTGCTGCCAGTGGCAAACGTCTGTTGGACATCAATAGCAATTCGAGTGTTTCCACATATGGTGATTGAAATTCTAAGAAAGACACTGTCGTGGAACAACCATCAAAAGCAAAATGTCAAAAGACCGGATCTAACGAGGTAATACACAGTTGCTTCACTTTTGATCAACACTTGCCCAAGTTCTGATGTCAAGTTGCCTACCTGTCCAGGAAATACACATGTTTCATCTGTTGTTGTATTTTTCTTCTAGAATAAGAGAATAGGGCATCGCCTGCAAGGCTTTTCAAGATGAATAAACTGTTGGAAATATGCCCTAGAGGCAATAATAAAAGCATTATTATTATATTTATTTGTTCATGATAATTGTCTTTATTCATGCTATAACTGTATTATCCGGAAATCGTAATACACGTGTGAATACATAGACCATAATATGTCCCTAGTAAGCCTCTAGTTGACTAGCTCGTTGATCAACAGATAGTCATGATTTCCTGGCTATGGACATTGGATGTCATTGATAACGGGATCACATCATTAGGAGAATGATGTGATGGACAAGACCCAATCCTAAGCATAGCACAAAGATCGTGTAGTTCGTTTACTAGAGCTTTTCCAATGTCAAGTATCTTTTCCTTTGACCATGAGATCGTGTAACTCCCGGATACCGTAGGAGTGCTTTGGGTGTATCAAACGTCACAACGTAACTGGGTGACTATAAAGGTGCACTACAGGTATCTCCGAAAGTGTCTATTGGGTTGACACGGATCGAGACTGGGATTTGTCACTCCATATAACGGAGAGGTATCACTGGGCCCACTCGGTAATGCATCATCATTATGAGCTCAAGGTGACCAAGTGGTTGATCACGGGATCATGCATTACGGTACGAGTAAAGTGACTTGCCGGTAACGAGATTGAACAAGGTATTGGGATACCAACGATCGAGTCTCGGGCAAGTAACATACCGATTGACAAAGGGAATTGTATACGGGGTTGATTAATCCTCGACATCGTGGTTCATCCGATGAGATCATCGTGGAGCATGTGGGAGCCAACATGGGTATCCAGATCCCGCTGTTGGTTATTGACTGGAGAGTCGTCTCGGTCATGTCTGCTTGTCTCCAGAACCCGTAGGGTCTACACACTTAAGGTTCCGTGACGCTAGGGTTGTGAAGATATGTATATGCAGTAACCCGAATGTTGTTCGGAGTCCCGGATGAGATCCCGGACGTCACGAGGAGTTCCGGAATGGTCCGGAGGTAAAGAATTATATATAGGAAGTGCTGTTTCGGCCATCGGGACAAGTTTCGGGATTATCGGTATTGTACCGGGACCACCGGAGGGGTCCCGGGGGCCCACCGGGTGGGGCCACCTGTCCCGGGGGGGCCACATGGGCTGTAGGGGGTGCGCCTTCGCCTACATGGGCCAAGGGCACCAGCCCCACTAGGCCCATGCGCCTAGGGTTTCCATATGGGAGGAGTCCCACTAGTGGAAGGCACCCCTGAGTGCCTTGGGGGGGAGGGAAACCTCCCCTGGCCGCCGCACCAAGGAGATTAGATCTCCTAGGCTGCGCACCCCCCCCTTGGCCCTCCTATATATAGTTGAGGAGAGGGAGGACTTCATACCTCAGCCTTTGGTGCTTCCTCTCTCCCCGTTACGTCTCTCTCTCGTAGTATAGGCGAAGCCCTGCTACTGTGACGCCCTGCATCCACCACCACGCCGTCGTGCTGCTGGATCTTCATCAACCTCTCTTCCCCCCTTGCTGGATCAAGAAAGGAGGATACGTCATCCGTTCCGTACGTGTGTTGAACGCGGAGGCATCGTCCGTTCGGTGCTAAGATGTTCGGTGATTTGGATCACGTCGTGTTCGACTACATCATCCCCGTTCTTTGAACGCTTCCGCTCGCGATCCACAAGGTACGTAGATGCATCTAATCACTCGTTGCTAGATGAACTCCTAGATGGATCTTGGTGAAACCGTAGGAAAATTTTTGTTTTCTGCAACGTTCCCCAACAGTGGCATCATGAGCTAGGTCTATGCGTAGTTCTCTTGCACGAGTAGAACACAAAGTAGTTGTGGGCGTTGATTTTGTTCAATATGCTTGCCGTTACTAGTCTTATCTTGATTCGGCGGCATCGTGGGATGAAGCGGCCCGGACCGACCTTACACGTACTCTTACGTGAGACAGGTTCCACCGACTGACATGCACTAGTTGCATAAGGTGGCTAGCGGGTGTCTGTCTCTCCTACTTTAGTCGGATTGGATTCGATGAAAAGGGTCCTTATGAAGGGTAAATAGCAATTGGCATATCACGTTGTGGTCTTTGCGTAGGTTAGAAACGTTCTTGCTAGAAACCCATAGCAGCCACGTAAAACATGCAAACAACAATTAGAGAACGTCTAACTTGTTTTTGCAGGGTATGCTATGTGATGTGATATGGCCAAAGTTGTGATGAATGATGAATGATCTATATGTGATGTATGAGATGTTCATGCTATTGTAATAGGAATCACAACTTACATGTCGATGAGTATGACGGTGACAGGATGATCATGGAGCCCCAAGATGGAGATCAAAGGAGCTATGTGATATTGGCCATATCATGTCACTATTATTATTTGATTGCATGTGATGTTTATCATGTTTTGTATCTTGTTTGCTTAGAACGACGGTAGTAAATAAGATGATCCCTCATAATAATTTCAAGAAAGTGTTCCCCCTAACTGTGCACCGTTGCTACAGTTCGTCGTTTCGAAGCACCACGTGATGATCGGGTGTGATAGATCCTTACGTTCACATACAACGGGTGTAAGACAGATTTACACACGCAATACACTTAGGTTGACTTGACGAGCCTAGCATGTGCATAGACATGGCCTCGGAACACAGAAGACCGAAAGGTCGAGCATGAGTCGTATAGAAGATACGATCAACATGAAGATGTTCACCGACGTTGACTAGTCCGTGTCACGTGATGATCGGACACGGACTAGCCAACTCGGATCATGTTATACTTAGATGACTAGAAGAGGGATGTCTATCTAAGTGGGAGTTCATTAATAATTTGATTAGATGAACTTAATTATCATGAACTTAGTCTAAAATCTTTACAATATGTCTTGTAGATCAAATGGCCAACGTTGTATTCAATTTCAACGCCGTTCCTAGAGAAAACCAAGCTGAAAGACGATGGCAGCAACTATACGGACTGGGTCCGGAACCTGAGGATCATCCTCATAGCTGCCAAGAAAGATTATGTCCTACAAGCACCGCTAGGTGATCCACCCGTCCCACAGAACCAAGACGTTATGAACGCTTGGCAGACACGTGCTGATGACTACTCCCTCGTTCAGTGCGGCATGCTTTACAGCTTAGAGCCGGGGCTCCAAAAGCGTTTTGAGAGACATGGAGCATATGAGATGTTCGAAGAGCTGAAAATGGTTTTCCAAGCTCATGCCCGGGTCGAGAGATATGAAGTCTCCGACAAATTCTTCAGCTGTAAGATGGAGGAAAATAGTTCTGTCAGTGAGCACATACTCACTATGTCTGGGTTACATAACCGCTTGACTCAGCTGGGAGTTAATCTCCCGGATGATGCGGTCATTGACAGAATCCTCCAGTCGCTTCCACCAAGCTACAAGAGCTTTGTGATGAACTTCAATATGCAGGGGATGGAAAAGACCATTCCTGAAGTATTTGCAATGCTGAAATCAGCAGAGGTAGAAGTCAAGAAGGAACATCAAGTGTTGATGGTCAATAAAACCACTAAGTTCAAGAAGGGCAAGGGTAAAAAGAACTTTGAGAAGGACGGCAAGGAAGTTGCCGCGCCCGGCAAGCAAGCTGCTGGGAAGAAGAAGTCAAAGTATGGACCCAAGCCTGAGACGGAGTGCTTTTATTGCAAAGGGAAGGGTCACTGGAAGCGGAACTGCCCCAAATACTTAGCGGACAAGAAGGCCGGCAAAACAAAAGGTATATGTGATATACATGTAATTGATGTGTACCTTACCAGTACTCGAGTAACTCCTGGGTATTTGATACCGGTGCCGTTGCTCATATTTGTAACTCACAGCAGGAGCTGCAGAATAAACAGAGACTGGCAAAGGACGAGGTGACGATGCGCGTCGGGAATGGTTCCAAGGTCGATGTGATCGCCGTCGGCACGCTACCTCTACATTTACCTACGGGATTAGTTATAAACCTCAATAATTGTTATTTCGTGCCAAGTTTGAGCATGAACATTGTATCAGGATCTCGTTTAATACGAGATGGCTACTCATTTAAATCTGAGAATAATGGTTGTTCTATTTATATGAGAGATATGTTTTATGGTCATGCTCCGATGGTCAATGGTTTATTCTTAATGAATCTCGAACGTAATATTACACATATTCATAGTGTGAATACCAAAAGATGTAAAGTTGATAACGATAGTCCCACATACTTGTGGCACTGCCGCCTTGGTCACATAGGTGTCAAACGCATGAAGAAGCTCCATGCAGATGGACTTTTAGAGTCTCTTGATTATGAATCATTTGACACGTGCGAACCATGCCTCATGGGTAAAATGACCAAGACTCCGTTCTCAGGAACAATGGAGCGAGCAACCAACTTATTGGAAATCATACATACTGATGTGTGCGGTCCAATGAGTGTTGAGGCTCGCGGTGGCTATCGTTATGTTCTCACCCTCACTGATGACTTGAGTAGATATGGGTATGTCTACTTAATGAAACACAAGTCGAGACTTTGAAAAGTTCAAGGAATTTCAGAGTGAGGTTGAGAATCAACGTGACAAAAAAATCAAGTTCCTACGATCAGATCATGGAGGAGAATACTTGAGTCACGAATTTGGCACACACTTAAGAAAATGTGGAATAGTTTCACAACTCACGCCGCCTGGAACACCTCAGCGTAATGGTGTGTCCGAACGTCGTAATCGCACTCTATTAGATATGGTGCGATCTATGATGTCTCTTACCGATTTACCGCTATCTTTTTGGGGCTATGCTTTAGAGACTGCCGCATTCACTTTAAATAGGGCTCCGTCGAAATCCATTGAGACGACACTGTATGAATTATGGTTTGGGAAGAAACCTAAGATGTCGTTTTTAAAAGTTTGGGGATGCGATGCTTATGTCAAGAAACTTCAATCTGAAAAGCTCGAATCCAAGTCGGAAAAATGCGTCTTCATAGGATACCCTAAAGAAACTATTGGGTATACCTTCTACCTCAGATCCGAAGGCAAGATCTTTGTTGCCAAGAATGGATCCTTTCTAGAGAAAGAGTTTCTCTCGAAAGAAGTAAGTGGGAGGAAAGTAGAGCTTGATGAAGTATTACCTCTTGAACTGGAAAATGGCGCAACTCAAGAAAATGTTCCTGAGGTGCCTGCACCGACTAGAGAGGAAGTTATTGATGATGATCAAGATACTTCTGATCAAGCTCCTACTGATTCGAAGTCCACAAGGACACGTTCCGCACCAGAGTGGTACGGCAACCCTGTCTTGGAAATCATGTTGTTAGACAACGGTGAACCTTCGAACTATGAAGAAGCGATGGCGGGCCCGGATTCCGACAAATGGCTAGAAGCCATGAAATCCGAGATAGGATCCATGTATGAAAACGAAGTATGGACTTTGACTGACTTGCCCGTTGAACGGCGAGCCATAGAAAATAAATGGATCTTTAAGAAGAAGACAGACGCGGATGGTAATGTGACCATCTATAAAGCTCGGCTTGTCGCTAAGGGTTATCGACAAGTTCAAGAGGTTGACTACGATGAGACTTTCTCACCGTAGCGAAGCTAAAGTCCGTCCGAATCATGTTAGCAATTGCCGCATTATGATTATGAGATATGGCAAATGGACGTCAAAACGGCATTCCTTAATGGCTTTCCTTAAGGAAGAATTGTATATGATGCATCCGGAAGGTTTTGTCGATCCTAAGAATGCTGACAAGGTGTGCAAGCTCCAACGCTCGATTTATGGGCTGGTGCAAGCATCTCGGAGTTGGAACATTCGCTTTGATGAGATGATCAAAGCGTTTGGGTTTACGCAGACTTATGGAGAAGCCTGTGTTTACAAGAAAGTGAGTGGGAGCTCTGTAGCATTTCTCATATTATATGTAGATGACATACTTTTGATGGGAAATGATATAGAACTCTTGGACAGCATCAAGGCCTACTTGAATAAGAGTTTTTCAATGAAGGACCTTGGAGAAGCTGCTTATATATTAGGCATCAAGATCTATAGGGATAGATCAAGACGCCTCATAGGTCTTTCACAAAGCACATACCTTGATAAGATTTTGAAGAAGTTCAAAATGGATCAGTCCAAGAAAGGGTTCTTGCCTGTTTTGCAAGGTGTGAGATTGAGCTCAGCTCAATGCCCGACCACGGCAGAAGAGATAGAAGAGATGAGTGTCATCCCCTATGCCTCAGCCATAGGTTCTATTATGTATGCCATGCTGTGTACCAGACCTGATGTAAACCTTGCCGTAAGTTTGGTAGGAAGGTACCAAAGTAATCCTGGCAAGGAACACTGGACAGCGGTCAAGAATATCCTGAAGTACCTGAAAAGGACTAAGGAAATGTTTCTCGTTTATGGAGGTGACGAAGAGCTCGTCGTAAAGGGTTACGTCGACGCTAGCTTCGACACAGATCTGGATGACTCTAAGTCACAAACCGGATACGTGTATATGTTGAATGGTGGAGCAGTGAGCTGGTGCAGCTGCAAGCAGAGCGTCGTGGCGGGATCTACATGTGAAGCGGAGTACATGGCAGCCTCGGAGGCAGCACATGAAGCAATATGGGTGAAGGAGTTCATCACCGACCTAGGAGTCATACCCAATGCGTCGGGGCCAATCAAACTCTTTTGTGACAACACTGGAGCTATTGCACTTGCCAAGGAGCCCAGGTTTCACAAGAAGACAAGGCACATCAAGCGTCGCTTCAACTCCATTCGTGAAAATGTTCAAAATGGAGACATAGAGATTTGTAAAGTACATACGGACCTGAATGTAGCAGATCCGTTGACTAAACCTCTCCCTAGGGCAAAACATGATCAACACCAGAATTCCATGGGTGTTCGATTCATCACAATGTAACTAGATTATTGACTCTAGTGCAAGTGGGAGACTGTTGGAAATATGCCCTAGAGGCAATAATAAAAGCATTATTATTATATTCTTTGTTCATGATAATTGTCTTTATTCATGCTATAACTGTATTATCCGGAAATCGTAATACACGTGTGAATACATAGACCATAATATGTCCCTAGTAAGCCTCTAGTTGACTAGCTCGTTGATCAACAGATAGTCATGGTTTCCTGGCTATGGACATTGGATGTCATTGATAACGGGATCACATCATTAGGAGAATGATGTGATGGACAAGACCCAATCCTAAGCATAGCACAAAGATCGTGTAGTTCGTTTGCTAGAGCTTTTCCAATGTCAAGTATCTTTTCCTTTGACCATGAGATCGTGTAACTCCCGGATACCGTAGGAGTGCTTTGGGTGTATCAAACGTCACAACGTAACTGGGTGACTATAAAGGTGCACTACAGGTAT
Organism: Triticum urartu; assembly: GCF_003073215.2. NCBI lineage: Eukaryota > Viridiplantae > Streptophyta > Magnoliopsida > Poales > Poaceae > Triticum > Triticum urartu. The sequence continues at coordinate 617,127,075 of NC_053025.1, forward strand.
CTCCGAAAGTGTCTGTTGGGTTGACACGGATCGAGACTGGGATTTGTCACTCCAATAACGGAGAGGTATCACTGGGCCCACTCGGTAATGCATCATCATTATGAGCTCAAGGTGACCAAGTGGTTGATCACGGGATCATGCATTACGGTACGAGTAAAGTGACTTGCCGGTAACGAGATTGAACAAGGTATTGGGATACCGACGATCGAGTCTCGGGCAAGTAACATACCGATTGACAAAGGGAATTGTATACGGGGTTGATTAATCCTCGACATCGTGGTTCATCCGATGAGATCATCGTGGAGCATGTGGGAGCCCAACATGGGTATCCAGATCCCGCTGTTGGTTATTGACTGGAGAGTCGTCTCGGTCATGTCTGCTTGTCTCCCGAACCCGTAGGGTCTACACACTTAAGGTTCGGTGACGCTAGGGTTGTGAAGATATGTATATGCAGTAACCCGAATGTTGTTCGGAGTCCCGGATGAGATCCCGGACGTCACGAGGAGTTCCGGAATGGTCCGGAGGTAAAGAATTATATATAGGAAGTGCTGTTTCGGCCATTGGGACAAGTTTCGGGGTTATCGGTATTGTACCGGGACCACCGGAGGGGTCTCGGGGGTCCCACCGGGTGGGGCCACCTATCCCGGAGGGCCTCATGGGCTGAAATAGGAGGGAACCCAGCCCATAGTGGGCTGGGGCGCCACCCCCTATAGGCCCATGCGCCTAGGGTTTCCACCAAGGAAGAGTCCAAGTGGTGGAAGGCACCCCTAGGTGCCTTGGGGGGGAGGGAAACCTCCCTGGCGCCGCACCTAGGAGATTGGATCTCCTAGGCTGCGCACCACCCCCCCTTGGCCCTCCTATATATAGTTGAGGAGAGGGAGGACTTCATACCTCAGCCTTTGGTGCTTCCTCTCTCCCCGTTACGTCTCTCTCTCGTAGTATAGGCGAAGCCCTGCTACTGTGACGCCCTGCATCCACCACCACGCCGTCGTGCTGCTGGATCTTCATCAACCTCTCTTCCCCCCTTGCTGGATCAAGAAAGGAGGAGACGTCATCCGTTCCGTACGTGTGTTGAACGCGGAGGCATCCGTCCGTTCGGTGCTAAGATCTTCGGTGATTTAATCACGTCGTGTTCGACTACATCATCCCCGTTCTTTGAACGCTTCCGCTCGCGATCTACAAGGTACGTAGATGCATCTAATCACTCGTTGCTAGATGAACTCCTAGATGGATCTTGGTGAAACCGTAGGAAAATTTTTGTTTTCTGCAACGTTCCCCAACATAAACTTCTTGTACCTGTTCAACAAGGCCAAGCTCAAGTCACTTTCAGTCAATTTCTGACACCAGGTACCATAAATCTATCTCTATATGACAACAGTTGTTGCATAGTAGTAATCCTTTCTTGCCTAACCTTATTTTTCTTCAACCATCTTTTTTTACATTCATTTCTTTCTTTCTTAATCATGACATGTAAGTTGCCTAAACATATCACCAAAGTTGCCGAAAACACCTGAAATTTTGCTTCAAAAGAATACCCATGCCAGTTTCATGTTTGATTCATAGTACTACTGAATTTGCACAAAACAAGCCCTAAAACTTTGCCTACCATTGTTTTCTTGCAACCAGTTTTGTTACACATCATTTTCATCCTTTGCTTAAACATAACATGTAAGTTGCCTAAAACATACTCCGTCCATCCGAAAAAGCTTGTCCCTCAAATGGATGTATCTAGCGCCAAGTTAGTGCTAGATACATCCATTTGAGAGACAAGTTTGGGACAAGCTTTTTCGGACGAAGGAAGTAGCACTTAGCTGGCTAAAAACATCTGGAGTTTTGCTTCATAATACCCATACCGGTATTTCTTGCTTCACATTTGTCCTAATTTTGCCCAAACAAACCCTCAAACTTGCCTACCATTATTTTTTCAACCAGCCTTTTTTTACATTGACTCCCCACCCTTTTTGCTTAATCCTTAACATGTAAGTTGCCTAACCATAACACTTAACTTGCTTTAAACAACCAGTTGTGGCACAACACTCCTGGATTTGCCCCAATAGGGCTTGAAGCTTGCCTAAACATCTACACGCACCTTGCTTACGATCTACAGTTGCTCAAAACAGGCCAAGCAAGTTGCTTTACTAGCAAACATACTTGTGTTTCTACCAACTTATTAAGCAGAACAAAAATCCATCAAAGCAATTGGGCAAAAAATCTGACATTTGCAGCAATTAACAACACCTATGCAACTTTGTATTTCTGTTTTTTTATCCAGTACATGTTCTTACACATTTTTTCGAACTGCAGCCTTGTGCAGATCATGGGGAAAGGTAAAGGAAGGCTTGTGTTCTTCAGTAACCCAGGGGAGAAGGATGAAAGAGGCACACAATCATGGGGGAAAGTGAAAGCTAATCTGACCTTTTTCTGTGCTTTTTCTACCCTTAGTCAATAGGAATTGCCTGGAGAACAAATCCTAAACCAACCACCATTGGAGGATTGTGGAGAGTTTTCTGTATCTGGGAGTTGTCCCTTTGTGGGTTGGGAGAGAAGAAGATGGGGCTGGGCGATTTGGTGGGGAGACGCCCAGGGGGTGGAGGAGGGAAACACGTGGGGAGGGAGGATCAGGTGAGTTCCGTGGCTCGATGGTGCGAGGAATCGGGAGCGGGGGCGAGGTACTTTCCTATCCTAGACAGGGGGGACAGAAAATTACTATTTTGGAAGGGCTGCTAGGGAACGCTAGGGAGCAGCCGACTGCTCCCTAGACGCGTCCTAAAACTCTATATTTACTCAGGAGAAGGACCACAGTATGTGTCACGGTTGTCAGTCCGATGTCTATGGTTTTTCTCCGCAGAAGGCCAAACATTACGTCACGGTCGTTATGCAGACGACCGTTGTAGTCCAGCCACACATTCAGGTGTCCCACGTTGGCTACCCATCGAACTGCCTAGAAGTATACCGTATTTTTTACCGTGTGTGCAGGGGTGTTTGAATTTACCCAAAATGAAGGTGCCCTGTGTGCGAGGGCAGGGGCCAAGGTGTATTCGTCAAAATTCTAGCTTTCCCTTTCCCCCACCTCTCCTTTAGATTTCAATTGGGTCCAATCCTTTTATGTTTGGCCTTTTTCCAGCTTTGTATATTAGGTACGGTGAAAGAATATCTCATAAAGACCTGGTTTGTTCCGTACCTAAATTTTTATTTTAGAAGCCGAACCAAAATATTTAAACAGGGCCACCAATAAACCCCAAAAGTAGCCCTTAATCATATACAAATATAATTATCCCAATAAAATATATGTTAGTGGACTAGCTATTTCTTTTAGCTTTTTAGATATAAAATGACTGATTTTTTGACTTTGCATGCACACTATGCAATGCATCGCTTATTGCGAGCGAGCTCGCTCACGTGTGGCGCCCCACATGGGCTGGTGCAGTAACGCTTGGTATTTCAATTGTTTAGTACTGTCACCGACTCGTCGTCTTAAAATAAGCGTCTCAACTTTGTACTAATTTTTTCCCGTAAAAAAATATTGTACTAACTTTGAAACAAAGTTGTACTAAAGTTGAGACACTTATTTTAGGACGGAGGAAGCATTTCTTTGTTTCTTTCCTCTCTTTTTTTTCCTCTTTTCTTCTCTTTCTTTTTTTCCTTGGGTAAATGTTTTTAACGTATAAAAGGCTGAAACATGAAATTCTTATCAAATGGGAAAAGTAGAGCGGGGTATAATATACATCTCAAAGTAAATGTGTATTTTGTGGCAAATGGTAATGTAAAGCCGGCCGTTTTATGAGATGACCCCTCTAACTAAGATATGCCCAATCTGCTACGATCATGTATTAGTACAACTAAATCTAGATCGTCAGATCGGCACAGTGGACAATTAATCCGTATTAGGGAGGGGCGACGGCAACGGCGTGCCTTCGGCTTGTAATCATCGCTATGTGGTCTATGAATATGGATGTAATTTTAGTATTTCTGATGTTCGATGTACTGCCATGATTGATTGAAAATGAATAGATAGAAAATTTCCCAAAAAAAAGAGTAAAGAATGCCGTTAAAAAGACTCTACCAATAAGGCGTGGGTGATGGGGTAGTGAGGACTGGACTTTGGCCTAAAGTTTGCAGTAACTCTAAAATCGATGACAATCTACATCTCGACATGTCGAGCCTCTTTGGTTGTACACCTTGTGCCCTGCAGGCCTGGGCCTAGAAAAACGACAGTTCGTATTCTGCCGAATAAGTGTATAGGGCTACAGTGTGACAATTGGACTTGGAGTATGTGAAAGATTAGATGTTTGAGTCGAATACGTATAATCCATTGCCAAATATATAAATGCATCGTGGAGTATGCCAAAATAGACATGACACATACTAGGCCAGACACATGATCACCAAGGGAACGGTCTAGGCACCGGAACGGTCTAGTGTCAATGTTTGGGTGGCTACGGTTATGACTGCGGGTGGATGTTAAGCATCGTGATTATGAGGAAGTATAGAATAGATTAGGATTTATTTCTATCTTATCTTGTACTTCAAATTGATCATCTACTTGTATATATATGCCCACAAGGCTTAAGCAATATAAAAACAATTCCATCATTCTTCTCTCTATAATAGTACGAACGAAAGAATTATCTCTGCAATAGGCCAAAGGTCACAGAATAAGTCACGGTCGTTAGTCCAGTCTCTATACGAGTTTCTTTCACAGAAGGCCAAAGGAAGTCACGCTCCTTAGCCATAAGGTGACGCACGGTGTAGCTGCCCCAACCACACGTACTACTGTCCCACATCGGCCAGTCCAGTCTTGTAAGACTTTGTATATTTAATTATTTATCGTAGTTTGCTATTTGAAACTTTTTTGTGATGGTCTGGTCTTGGAAGATTTTTCTCCGCAGAAGGCCAAACATTAAGTCACACTCGTTAGCCGGACGAGCGGTGTGTGCCACAAGAGAGCACATCCTTCCCCACGGGCACGTTTGCGCATGTGTGTAGTATTATCGCCCCAAGTGTCCTACGTTGGCTTCCCATCGAACTGCCTACAAATATCACGAGTGACCAGACCCGCCATTCACGTGGCACTCAGAAGTCAGAACACAGCCATTAGCCATTGCCATGCGGACCATGCCATCCCATGCGCTGGGCCCTCGTGCTCCTCCTTCTCGCAGCAAGCAAAGCAGCTTCCCAGGGGGTATGCATAGACCCCCGTCCTTCTTCCGCCGCAGCACCAGCGCCACCAACGTCCATGGGCTGCTATCGACATGGGCTGCTTACATGTATCCTTGAAATTATTGATAACCGGGCTCGTAATTAGGCCCATGAACTGATAGAATTGGCCGGTAAGCTTTTTAACCAAGTGCGGGCCGTTCCTTCAACCATCATGGTGAAGTATTTCGCACATGCCGCATCATCCACATCCAGCATCTCCATGGTCATCTCATAGCTCTCCACGCATGTCTCTGGGGGTTGATCCGCTGTGTAATTTGGTACCTTGCGCGGGCCCTTGAAATCCTTGGGTAGGCGCACATTGCGTAAAGCGGGGACAAGGCAAGGCACCCCCAAAGAGCTAGAAGTAACACCGGGTTCGACCGAAATAGTTGGACGAACCGGCGTAAGCTGCCGAGCCTGATATTGTGCGGCTAACTCGGCCTCCCTGCATGCTCAGGCCCGGTCCACCACTTCCTGAGCGTTATCAGCACCACCCGCCGGGTTGTTGCCGCGGGGTGCTCCACGTCGTTCATTACTTGACACTGCCGGTTCCTCCATACGCCTGCTATAGCTCCGGCTTGGGCGAGGGGTCGAGTGGATCCGGTCGCGGCTGTACGAGTATGCTTCCTGTTGGTCCAAAGCTGTCCTAAGAAGCTCCTTGACCCGTCGCGTCTCTATCACCTGCGGTGAGTCACCTTCAATTGTTATGGCCTCCAACCGTGCAGCAGCGGCGACGAGATTGTCCATTGGGTTGGAGTAGTGACCCGGAGGTGTTGAAACAACCTGAGGTATAACGGTGTTTTGACGAGGCGGATCCATCCAACGAGGCTGAACCGGCGCACCGGTCCCAGGAGCTTCCGCCTGGTTTCCCTCCAGCAGATTACTGGTTCCTACTCCCGGGGTGTTGAAAAGGTCTCTGGCCTCGAAAACCGGAGGCAAACGGGATTGGTACTTCCTTCTCATGACTTCATGCGACGCACTCTGGTCCAACATGAGCCTATAGGCTTGTGCGTCTAGAGCGGCCCGCTCTGTGGCCATCCTGGTATCATCAGTTACCAGGTCCGCCTTGGCCTGGGTGATCTGTTCCCTTACCTTTGCAATCTCTGCGTTGTGGACGTCCTGATCCGCCGGATTAGCTTTCGCCATAAGCACAGCCAATGCATCAAATAGCTCTGATAGAACATGAGCCAGCGGGCGCACAGGGCCTCCTGCCCCGGCAGCCGTCGCCGCTGCTGAACCGGAGGTTGTTGCCGCAGCGGTCGAAGAATGAAGCGCTGCTTGTGTGCCGGTCATGAATATTCCAACTCGGTTGGGCAGATCAGAGGGGTCCGGAATACTGTCACCGTCGGAACAGCCCCCAATCCGGCCATCTTGTAGCTGATATAGAGATTCGGTTTCTCCGGTTGATGACTCATCGCCGGAGTAAATGACGGCCTCGCCGCCAAATCCCGATCCATCCTCATGACCTCCTCCATGGATGACTCCCACGAAGGCACGCTTCATGGCCGGTTTAACCCGGGCAGATTGCGCACGCTGAGCCGTTTCGACGAGGTCGGTGCAGATATCCGGCTCAGGGTCCGGTTCTCCGATCTTGCCGATGAAAACGTGTATGCCACCAAAGGGGACCCGGTACCCGTACTCAACTGAGCCGGCCTCGGGGCCCCAGCCTGCATCATCGATGTAAAGCTTGCCGCGACGACTCTTAGTCATCCGGCCTACGGCGTAGCCCTCGAGTCCTTCAAAGCGGCCCTCTAAGAACTTGAAACCATCGTGCGATAGCCCCACGGTGGGCGCCAACTGTCGTGGTTTTGTCACGGCAGATGTCCTAGAGAAAGGACTTAGTCGTGGAGCCATCGCGACGGGTTAGCTTGAAGGGGTTAAAGCGGACACAGGGACGCAAGAGAGTTTATACTAGTTCGGCCCCTTCGATGAAGGTAAAAGCCTACGTCTAGTTGTGATGGAATTGATGGGGTTTCGATGACCAGGGAGCAAACAAGCTTCGCCTATGTCTCGAGTTGTTGTCTATTGTCCCTGAACCGCCGCCGGGTCGTCCCCTTATATACACGGGTGACGCCCGTCGGTTCACAGAGTCCCAATACCAGCTCATAGATGTGTCCGGTTTGGTCTCTACTTATTCCTAACTTACAATACAAGTTAAATACCAACGCCAGTTTACGGCTATAGGCCTTGAACCGACTATGGGCCTTGAGCCCTCATCTGCCTTCTTGGGCTTTAACATACTTAAATACTGACGAAGTTAACCCGGCCCAGATAGGCCGGTTTACGCCCAGTAGTGATATCCCCAACACCCCTGAAGGGTTATAAATGATCTATTCGAATAGCCGTGTCCGCGGTAAAGGACTTCTGGTTTGCCTATAACAGTTCATAGACAAGTGAAAGTGGATACTCTAAAACTCGCAAGATAAGTGTGAGTGTATGGATGGCCTTCTCGTAGGGAGACGGGAGCGGATCCATAGTGGTGTATTGAATGGTGAATATGTGGACTCGTGTGCGCCACCTCAAAAGAGTTGCTTGCAGTCGTAGTTCAGGTTAGCCACTGAGTCAAAACTGGCTTGCTGCAGTTAAACTCCACCACCCCCTTTATTGATACCGATGCATATGTAGATAGTTCTGATGTAAGTCTTGCTGGGTACATTTGTACTCACGTTTGCCTATTTTATGTTTTGCAGAGAGACGTCAGTCTCGCTAGTAGTTCCATGTGGACTTCGACGTTTAGCTTGCTACCTCAGCTACGATCTTGTGCCTCGGCAGGATCTGGTAGATAATCAGGCTTCTCAGCCCTTTTCATTTGTAGATGTCTGTCCCCAGACATGTTAAGCTTCCGCATGTGCTTTGATTTGTATGCTATGATTGTTGGGTCATGAGACCCATGTTTGTAATATCTCGCTCCTCGGAGCCTAATGAATAAATACTTGAGTCGTAGAGTTATGTTGTGATGCCATGTTGTATTTACACATATCGAGCATATTGTGTGTATGATTGAAATGCTTGGTATGTGTGGGATCCGACAATCTAGTTGTTTATCCTTGGTAGCCTCTCTTATGGGGAAATGTAGTCTAGTGCTTCAATGAGCCATAGTAGTCCGCTACAGCCCGGTTCACCGGAGTCCTGCTAGCCCAGCACTACTGCTCAGGACACTTGACTGGCCGGCATGTGTTTCACTTCGTTCCTGTGTCTGTCCCTTCCGGGAAATGTCACGCGGTGACATCCGGAGTCCTGCCTAGCCTGCTATAGCCCGGGTTCCCGGAGTCCTATTAGCCCATTGCTACAGCCTGAATTCACACGCTGCTGACCGACATGCTCGATGTGATTCATGTATGCCTGTCCCCATAGGTTGGTGCCGCTTTGGGTTCACGGCTAGCCATGTCGGCTCGGGTTCTCTGTCATATGGATGCTAGCGACACTATCATATACGTGAGCCAAAAGGCGCATACGGTCCCGGGCCATGGTAAGGCGACACCCGTGGGAATACCGTGCGTGAGGCCGCAAAGTGATATGAGGTGTTACCGGCTAGATCGATGTGACTTGGAATCGGGGTCCTGACAAATGTGGAATATGACACGTTCACATGCATTTTGGCAACAAGTGCACTTTTGGAGGGGGAAAACAGGTAGCCCCCATGCCTCCCACGATTTTTGTTCCATGTATTTCTCCACAAATATTGGAGGAAAAAATAAAAATGTATTTTCCCCTCAAAAAATGACTTGGGAAGAAAATCTGAAGTAACCATATTTAGCTACTCCGTGGAGGTTGTCCCCCGTGGGGAGATTCAATCTACCTCTCCTTGATTTTAGGGTGAGTTCAACGTGAATGTGATGGTGAGAGGCTGAAGAAGGAGTTTTGTGCGTTTATAACAACCTTTGTTTTAGAACTATATAATAATAAATGAAAGAGAATATGTGAAAAACAAAAAAGAAAAGGATATGCGTACATGATGGGCCAGCCCAACCATCTACAGGGACGCGTGGTCCAGCATGCGGGTGAGGTTCACCTGGGACAGCCCAACAAAATTTGGCCCAACGCTGAGACGCACCGGGCGCAACTCACGGGTGGTGGGAGTTTAGTCCCACCTCGCCAAGCGAGACGCGCACACACCTACTTATATACGCGGCTGAGATACCAATTGCATGAGCCTCTCTCACTGAAACAACAAGTTCCCTATCCACTTCTGTGTATGCCCTGTGGGGCCTACTAGCAGGTGAAATCAACGTCCCACGGGCCTGCATCCTGGCCCATATGGTTGTTGGGTTTCTAGTCGTATGCAGGCCGTGGGGTTTGATATCTCCTGTTAGTTGGTGGGTTTTTTCTTTTCCAAATCACCCAATTTTTTTAGCACAGTCACATCCATGTAATAAACATGATTATCAAAGAAAATTCAGCAATAATGAAGTTTACACTGTCCCCTTAGGGTAAAGTCAGAGGTATGTACCTGAGTTTCACTGAGCCACTATAAATTATATAAAATTCTAAAAATGGAAAACTTTCAAATTCCATCTACGTTTATGAAAAGATCATGTGTACAAAATTTCATGTGTATGAAAAGACCTTGTTAGAAAAACTCGCTTAAGTGAGACCAAATGGTCCGTTTGTAATGAAGTGATTTTTTTTACCATCTCCAAAATACCCCCAAATTTTTTGTACACGATGCCATAAATGCAACAAACAGGATATCCAAAAATAAAACTCAAAATTTTTAGGTTTACACTGTCCCCTTATGAAAATTTTCGTGGTAAGGCAAGTGAGGTAGCTCATGACCATAGCCATGGCATCCATTGTTCAAATGGCCTCAAACCGTTCCCCTTTACCCAAGTTGACCCACACCATCCATTCACCCTTGACCCCACCTCGGTTCGTTAGTTCTCCAACCAGTCCCTCCCTCCGTAAGCCAAGCATGTCAAAGCGACACACGGCTACCCGTCTTGGACACCAAGATTGGGCATCATGCACTAGTGCCAGCAAACATGTCCAACTGAGCATCTTTGCCCATCGTGGACACTACCGCATGGTCTACATCGAGGTGGCTAGCGGTGCATGTTGTCGGCTTGGTTGGCTAAGGGTGCATGATATGGGTCAACATGAATTGTATTGCATCACATCTAGATTCCCCTATCCGGTACCGGACGCCAGAGGCCCAGAGCAGCACATGCATGGTACAAGAATCTGCACGGTCGCTGGCGGAGCTTGGATAAAACAAATTTCACCTAAATGACATGGGGTAGGTGCATGCTGAAATTCAATATTTAGGAATTGTTAACAAAATAAAAATGACAATTCAATTGTTTGTACAGGTGACACGTTCACATAATATGGCAACTAGTGCACTTTTGGAGGGGAAAAACAGGTGCACTCGTTCCAACGTGCCTCCCACGATTTTTCTTCCATGTATTTCGCCACAATATTGGAGGAAAAAAAAGAAACTGATTTTGCCTCAAAAAACGACTTGGGGAGAAATTCTCAACTAACCATATTTAGCTACTAGCTGGAGGTTGCCCCCCGTGGGGAGATTCGATCTACCTCTCCTTCATTTTAGGGTGAGTTCAACGTGAACGTGATGGTGAGAGGCTCAATGTGGAGCTTTGTGCGTTTACAACACATTTGTTTTAGGAAAAAATAAGCACCTTATAATGTGAAATTATAAAATCCTTATTAAAACATGCTAAAAACCCTTATTTTAAAAAACTTGTTTGTCTAGCGAGATAAAACAAACATAAAATTATGGGGATCGTTTATTGCGTGGCCTTCCCCCTCCCCTCCCCCCCCCTCCCTCCCATATTCGGGACATTTACCGCATTTCTAGGGTTGTAACATCGAAAGTTCAAGATCTACGGCGGCCACATGAAATCATAGCAAGGATTGGGCTGAAAGCCCCATGTTAAGCTCTTTGGTCCATATATGCACCATATGCTACCAAAGGGAGGGGTGGCCTCGACACCGTTCTCTAGGCTATGATGCTCATCAGCTGCCGTTATAATCCATGCAAATTATCGAGGGGCCGAAAATTCACGGGACCTAGCGCAAGTGTAATCATACGACCCCTAGAGGGTGTGCTAAAACATCGAGAGCGGCATGCGTAGGCCCTCACGTAGGCTGTGGGAAACTGGGGCCATATCCCATGCTGGATCAAGCCACAGGGTGGGAATGCGTCCGTCCTATGAAGGGAGTGCAGGGCCCGTTCCTTCATTTGCCTCAAATCTCGGTGCCGCGTGATGTTAGACCTAGTAACCAAGGACCGTCCTGTGCATCGCACTCAGCTGGAACCACAACATGCATGCACACATGGCCACATATGAGTCTACGCGGCGGGGATGCATGGTTCTGGGGCTGGCACAAGTGTCGCGGGTCATGTGTCTAGGTGCTACTCCACTTGGGTCTAAACAGCGGGGGTGCATGGTTTGGATCTAGCTACTGAGAGGTAACGCGCCCGGTTTGTGCCTAGGCGGTGCATCACGGGGTTGGCGTGGTCTCATCATATGACCCATGAAGGGTATGGTCAAACACCGAGAGGGGCATGCATAAACCCTCACGCGGGGTAAGTGTAAACGAGGCCATATCGCATGTTGGATATAGCCAATGGGAGGGAACAAGTCCGGCATGCGGACGGTGTGTGGGGCTCGTTCCTTCACTTTCCTCAAACTTCGGTGCCGCTTCATGTGGTCCCTAACCACAAAGGCCCGTCTCGTGCATCACACTCACCTGGACCCACACCGTGCAAGCACACTTGGCCACGTAGACACACACCGATAAACCTTGACAATAGCTAGGGTTTAATAATTATCCATTCATTTTACCTAATCGGTATAACATAGCCAGCGATGAACAGAAAAGCTAGTAGATGCCATGTGAAATTAAATGTGCCAACTGTCCCTTCTAGTATTTTTTTTCAGTAGTTCTCCCTTCTAGTATTTAGTGTTCCTCCTATTTTGCTGTTTTTTAACACACTATTTTGGTGTTCGGTTTATGTTGCCACATTTGTGGACTGACATTGTGCACTTTTTATTTTACTTGGTTGATTGATTGGTTGGTTCGGGCAAATCTCTGGGTGTGCACAATGCCGTATACGTGCATGTTTGTACCTAAATTTCAAAAGTGACGAATTGTGCGCGGCCTTGACCTCTCTCTACCAATCAAATTGAATTTTCACTCCCCAAATCTCGCTCCCACCTCCAGCGCTCGATCGCCTCTGCCTATCCACCCACGTCTTCGTCGCCGCCCACTACTCGCCGCCGCCAAAAAGCCCACATTCTTGCCGGCGAGGATGATCCTACCTGCCGGGAGAGGGTGCGTGGCTGGTGCACTGCATGCGGCGGATGTGGACCCCATGAAGGAACTGGTCGACAAGGACGTCGTCGCCGCCGATTCGCAGCCGCAGCTGGTCCAACACAACACCAACGTCGACGAATCGGTTAGTGTCTGCAGATATTTGCCTTCTCGAGGTTAACCCTAGAAATTGCTCTCTTGTTATTCCTCGCTATTCATATAGACAATCGTACTGTTCGCCTTTTTTTGATTAATCGTACGGTTATAAGTCTTAGGGTTTGCAAATTTAGATGAATCGATCATTTGTATTCCATTTTATGCCTTTCTTTCATATAACCAAAGTTTTAGGAAATCAATACAAAGAAAAAACAATCTATTACCTGCCTTTGATATAATGTACAATTCGCTGGCATGAGATTTTTTTTTCTTCTAATACCAGATTGCAGATTTGGAAGAATGGAAGAACTACCTACAGCTGAGGGGAGCTTTCAGAAAGAAAATCTTCAATTGGCTCATGGCTGCAAAGATTGTGTACCGGCGTAACGGTCTCTATAAATGCCCGTTCTGCAGGAAAGAGAACTAGCATTCCAAAACCACAGCAATTGCAGCTTACAGAAGGAGGTGGCATCTTAAGGCAAAACCTGCTGAGTTGGCCAACAAATTGGGGAGGGTGAAGACCTAAAAGCATATAGTCATGTTTGTTTTTTGTGTTCTATCGACACCAAATGTAAAAAAATATGGGCCCACATGAACAAGTATCAATCTTTATCTCCTTCGATGGTCAGTCCCACATTGGCCAACATGAACAAGTGTTGATCTCATTGGACTTACATCCTGGCAAAATTCGGTGTCATTCTGAACCTGCTTCATGGGAGGCCTTTCAGGACGGGAAGGTTCCGTCTCAAAGCATGTTTTTGTCGACATCCTTGAAGTGGACCAACAACCTTGTACCAACATGACTAGCATCATCGCCAAGTTTCGTAGCTTTTTGACATTGTAAGGATTATCTAGGGCTTTCGCGTTGATAAATCATACTAATACATACTTTTTTTTCTGCGCCTGTTTTTTTTCTGCGCTTGAGGGTGGGCTGCCATGCATCGTGTTGTTGGGCTGTGTAAATAAGCCCACCCGTTGGACTGAGCGATGTCCGCCGCCGTTGCATGCGCCCGAGTGAGCCTACGTTGCATGCGGTTGCATGCATGCGTCCGCTTCAGCCTACGTTGCATGCGTGCACATACGCGGAGGAGCACGCGCCGCAGAGCGGTCCCCGGCTGACCCGACCGACGGCGCATAGGCCAGCACTTAAACTTCGCATTTTGATTCACACTACAGTTTCCCACGCGTGTACACTCCCGATGCCGCGGTGGGTGGAAAATTTGTTCACATTTGACCCCATTACTGCCACGGTGGCTATTTAAGCCACCTATCATGTTCCTCTTCCTCTCACACCCTTCATCCATCTCCCATACTCTCCCACCTGCATTTTGCGCCTGCCCTTCTTCTTCTTCACCACAAACAGCCCCATGAACCAGCCCGCCGCAGCCATGCAGTACACCGGGCCAACCTACCGCTTCCCCCCCACCATGCCAGAGATGCTCTACCCCGCCGAGGTGTACGTCGAGAGCACCCTTCGTGTGTGGGCGATGTCAAGGTGAAGGGGCGCAAGGGGCTTACTGACTTCTTCCTTCGGGCCGGCTACGGGCACCTCCCTCGGGGATCTCCAAGGATGTACCGAGTCGAGGAGGTCATCCACAACGGGGTTGTGGTTGCTATCCTTGCCCACTTCACTAACCCCTTCGATGCATTCTATCTCCTCGACCGCGTGTTCTGGTGTGGCTGCGAGTTCATAGCTTTCACCACCCATAACATCTTCACGGACTACGACAATGTCTTCCCCACCGACGAGCGCATGCACACTCTGCCATACCCCATCAACAACACCGCGGAGGAGCAGTGAAGGGCGCCCGGAGGAGGAGCAAGGAGGAGCCTGGTGGAGAAGCGGCGGCCATCTATCTATCTATCTTTTTTAGCTAAAAAATCTATCTATCTATATTTGACTTGGTGTTATTTAAGTTGTAAGCATACTATTAATTCATGTTGTGGGCTTTGGTTGGCCCGAATTATCTATATTTATTATACAAAGTTTTACAGTGGTTGGGCTTTTTTGGAACCATTTTAATCTCTGGCATTTTAGTCATAGGAAAAAATTGTCTCAAAAAAGAATCATAGGAAGAACACAATCACGCGCCGCCCCTCTCATCCAATGCAGAACCGCCGCCGCCATCGTCCTTCCCCTCACCCATCGCCATTATAACGCGACACCTCCTCCCTCTCCTTCTCCTCCTTCTCGAGGCCGCAACTTTGCTCGTCTCCTCTTCCACATCCCACCCCCTTCTTCCATCCACGCAAGAACCTCGATGGAGGAGCAGATCGCCGGCGGCGAGAACGCCGACTTCGTGGAGATCGCCGGCAGCGACCAGGTAAAGATGGCCATGTTGATGGAGATCCGTTCTTGGTTTAACAACATAAGGCAGTTGCACTGGACGGCAAGGGCCACTTTGAGGGAAATGACATCCAGGGAGAAGAAAGAGCTTTTCCCCCCGCCCGCACAATCGAGGCACGACATCGAGATCCTCCTGTGGGCGATGGAGCAGGCCAATTCGTCAAGCCCGTGGGACAGGCGCAGGTGGTGGGCATTCAGATCCAGGGTAGAACATCCACTGGATCAGGAACCCACGTTGCATGAGGTGCCGTAGCATATTGTGGAGCCTCCAACCGAGTCGGAGATGACTCTGAAGCGCAAGAGGAGGAGGACAGTGGTCGCGACATCGCTTCCCCGCCATTCTCCACGCTTCCCTCACCGCTCCCCTTGTCTGAACGGTGGCGGTACCGTTGTTTAGGGTAAACTTTCCCACTCCTAATCTTCCCACCGCTCGTGCTTACAGTTGCAGTGGTAGTGATTGAGTACATGCTTTTGGGGGCTAGATTATGATGTATATGAACCCTAGGCTAAATTTGTACTGTTGTAGTGGTAGTATTTGATGTTCACCTGCACTTATACTCCAAAAATTTGTTATGTGTCTTTCTATTATTAAGTGCTTGATACTATATTTGAACCTTTTTTGAGTTGTTGATTTCTTTTTGGTAGAGCTACCAGCTCTTATGGAGATGCTCATGTTGTATGTCTTGTTCTCCATTATTTGTACTTAGCATTCTGTGCAATTAGATGCCATGACAAGCCATGTAGCATATTTATTTATTGCCTCCAACATGCCATCATTTTACTATGTGCATCTCAGCAAGTATAAATCTGTCAGCTATAAGACTTTGCGAATTTGCTTGATGGTTCCCACTAAACTATAAACCCCCCTTTTGTTTTCAAAGTAAGCCACTGACATTTGGGTCCCACGGCAGTCACGCACACACAAATGCTCCCAGTCATGTGGCCCCTGGCCCACTGGTCATCCTCGATGGCTAGCCAACCTCGGTGTGCCTCTACCAATAACAGCAGCCCTTTCTGTTATAAAACTATGCAACTTTGCTTGAAGGTTGCCACTAAAAATATAACTTCTATGGCCATGCTTCCTAAAATTTATTTGCATTATGTTGTCAATAATTTCATGCCATGCCTTTTGTTGCTATGACAAGTTTATGTTGCATGGTAAAATCTTGCTCTAAAGTGGCCATGTTAAAATAATTGTTTGATGTTAAAAGTAAGTTGCACTTGTGAGCTTGGTTTTGTTTGCTTGTTGTAACCATCATGTCAACACTGTTTGTCATTATAATTGTTTCAACATAAATGTAATTTTCACTAAGTCCTAACCTGTAACAGCAACTTTGCCATTCGTGTTTCGCAGGAAAAAAAACTAGAGTTCACAAGGCTGGAGACCTGGAGTTGCGAGGCTAGGAGGCTGATGGCGCTGCTGCTGGCTGATCCTTCTTCTTCCAGTTTTTGTTCCTCCTTTACTCTCTACTCGTTGGATTCCTGGGCCACATCCCTATGTGCTGTTAATGTATTAAGTTGATCCTTTGAATTTATTGTATTAGATTGAATGTGGAAGTACCTTAATCTCTACGAAAGAGATGTTGGTTCTATGACTGATAATTTCTAGGAGCATGCTTAAATTCAATATTTAGGGATTTTTTTTGAATTGTTTGGATTGCTTACCACATGTGTCACGTGGTCAATATGTAGGGATTATTAACATATGAAAACAACAATTCGATCGCCTATGTAAATGTGTACAACATAATTTTCAAGATAAATTGAAACATGACACGTGCACATGTAATTTGCCAACAGGTCCAGTTGTAGTAGAAAAAGACAGCATGTGCACGTATCCAACCGTGCCTCCTACGATTTTGTTCCATGCTTTTGTCGCCACATGTCTTTGGAAGTAAAAAAAAATATAAGGTGATTTTCTCATAATAAACCGTTTTGGAGAGAAATTTGCAACCAAAAATATCTACTGCGTGCAACTTGGCCCCCGTGGGGAGATTGGATCGACTCCTAGATTATAGGGTGAGGCCATCGTGATCGTGAGAGAAGAAATCTTTTTTCAAGAGAAGGTAGGAATTTTGTGTGGTTACAAAATGGACCTTACTGTAATTAAGGAAATTATTATTTAACAGAAACCTTGCTATTTTCAAGCCATTATAAAAATAACTAAATTGTTTTGGCAAAAAAGTTGATTATGGGTTAGTTCGTTTTGTGGACACGTACGTGTAGTGGTGCATGTTGTGGGCCCAGGTGGCTCTAGGTGCATGCAGTGTATCATGCTGGCTAGGGGTGCACAAGGTAGTAACCTGGTGAATCGGGGTGGAAGTCTTGTGCTAATTCTATTTTGTGGTGTGCGACATATGAGTCTACCCGGGGGGAATGCTTGGGCTTGGGGGCCGGTGTAAGTGGTGTTGGTCTACTGCGTAAGTGGTGCGCCACGTGAGTCTAGACGGCGGGGGTGCATGGTTTGGATCTAGCTACCTTGAGGTAACGCATCCGGTTTGAGCACTGAGTGCAGGCCCGTTCCTCCGTTATCATCGGTGCTTTCTCTCGGGTCAACGGAGAACAATCCAAACGCGCATGCTAGGTCCCAGCCTTTCTTGGGTCCCGCGTGCCATATTCGGGACAGTTGCCGCATTTCTAGGGTATTATCATCGGGAATTCACGATCTATACCGCGGCCACATGAAATCATAGCAGGGAATGGGGTAACAATCACATGCTAAGCTCTTTGGTCCATATATATGGGCCATGTGCCACCAAAGAGAAGGGCCGCCTCGGAGCCATTGTCCATTGAGAGGAAACGAGTCTGGCCTATGAACGGTGTGCGGGGCCTGCCCCTTCATCTGCTTCAAAACTCCGTGCCACAAGATGTGGACCCTAGCAACCAAGGCTCATCCCGTGCGCCGCACACCAACTGGACCCACACCATACATGCACGCGTGGCCAAGTAGACACTCACCGATCAACCTTGACAATGTACACAAGACGCATGCGCACTCATTAGCCATCTAGCACCCAGCCATGCACACCTAGCCAGCTTCACTCAAACCGTGAACCGTTTGCCAGGTTCACCCACACCATCCATCCATTATTGACCCCTCCTCGGTTCGTTGGACCTCCGACATGAGTCCCTTCCCTCGGCATTTCAGGTATGTCAAAGCAACACGCAACTACACATATTGCACACCGAGATACGACGTCATTCACTAGTGCCAGCCAAAACTGTGCACCTGAGCATCTCTACCCATGATGGACACTAGCGCATGGTTAGGATCGAGAAGCCTAGCGGCACATGATGTCGGCCCGATTGGTTGGGGGTGCATGACATGGGTCCAGATGAAACGCATGGCATCGCATGGATCCACATTCCCCTGCCCAATACCAGACAGCGGGCATATACCAGACGAATCCAAGCGGTCGCTGACGAAGCTTGGAAACCATGTGTTATGTGCATGCTGAATTTCAATATTTAGAAATTATTAACATACGAAAACAATAATTCAAGTGTCTATGTAAAGGTGTACAACATAATTTTCAATAAAAAAATGAAACATGACACGTGCATATGCAACTTGCCAACAAGTGCACTTGTAGTACAAAAGACAATATGTGCACGTATCCCACCATGCCTTCCACAATTTTTGTTCCATGTTTTTTCGCCACATATCTTTGGAAGGAAAAACAAAAGAATGTGATTTTCCCATAAAAACCGTGATGGCGAGATGGTTGCAACCAACCAAGATAGATAGTGCGTGGAAGTTGTCCCCCGTGGGGAGATTGGAACGACCACTCCTAGACATTGTTGAGGAAATCGTTAACTGGTAGCTGCTCGGTTGGCTAGCGAGTAGGGGATTAATCGGCTAATCGGCAAGTTAATCGGCCATTTAATCAATTAATCGGACGATTTTTTGGTTTATCGGCTACTCGGTGACCCTATGAGTAGGGATTAATCGGCAAGTTAACTGGTTAATCGGATGAATTCTTGAACAGGGCTCCTAGATTATAGGGCGAGGCCACCGTGAACGTGATCGTGAGAGGGTGAAGAAGGATTCGTTTTTTCGAGGGAAAAGAAGTAATTTTGTGGGTTTACACAAAGGAATGCACCCCTTTTTGAGGGACAACAAATGCACGTTATAATGTGTAATTAATGAAATTATAATTTAACAGAAACCTTGCTATTTTCAAGTAATTTAAAAACAACTTACTTGTTTTGGCAAAAAAATGTTGATAGTGCGATAGTCCATTTTTTGGACACTTACGTGTAGTGGTGCATGTTGTGGAAATCAGGATGGAAGTCTTAGCACCAGCGTGCTTCTTTGACCCGCGCTACTGCTAAAGTTCTGTGTATAAGGTTTTTCCTAGTAGTGGGATGTCACACTCCTTGGTAAAAGAAAATGAGATCCACGCACACACACGATATATTTTTATAGAAGTAACCCACCCAACAAGATGAGGCGTTAGACTAGCCACAATGATTAGTAACATAGACTAGTAACATGTCCATGCGAAATTGCATAGGAGCACTCGGTGACTACGCTCACTGCAATCGCTCCCATCCACTAGCATCGAGATTCTCACTCACTATATTAGCTGCTTCGTATTCACACCTTTTCTCATTTAGTATTCATATCTCACTAGTTCATATATCAACCTAACAGTGCACACGTTTTTTGTCCTTGTCCGGACGAGTTTCTGTCCTCACCTTCCAACTTCCAACCACCCAACTGAAGTAAATGTGCACACTCCTCTCTTCCCCACAACGGCATTCTCCTCCTCACTGTAACAGTCATCTTCCTCCTCTGGACAGTTCTTAAAAACATGGATCCTCCTTACAACTGCATATTATACCATTCCGATCCATTCTTAGAGCATCTCCAGCCGCGCCCCCAACAGCCCCCCCCCAGGTCACTTTTTCGGCGCCGGCGCCGAAAAAACGGCCCAGTCGCGCCCCCAGGACGCCGAAAATCGCCGGTTCGGACCTTTTCTCCGCCCGGCGGTCACAGGCCGAACCCGGCGCGCTGGGGAGCAGTTGGGGGCTCTGGCGCTAGGGAAAAGCACGCCTGGCCCACACCGACAGGGGAAAAGTCAAGGTTTTCTTCCCCCGATTCGCCTCGCACCCCCCGCGCCCTCGGCCACCACTAGCTATATCCCGGCGACGGCCGCCGCCCTACTCCACTAGATAGCCATTCCCGCCAGAAAATAGCAGCGCTTCGCCGCGGCAGCCCCTCCCACAGCAGCTGGGCATTTCCGGCCGCCGTTTCCAGCTGCGGAGGCGCGGTTTAGCGGCGGGTACACGCCCACCGAGCTCAAGGTGTTCGGTGTTTTGCCTGTCTCAGCGATGGACCCGGATGACGAGGAAGAGCTCGCCGCGCTGCTGGAGGAGGAAGCCACGGCTGACGTCCAGGAAGAAGAGCATCTCATGGTGCTCGCCGCCCTCGCCCAGCTGCTGGCAAGCAATGAAAAGCCGCGGCGAGGTGGCTCGGCGCCGGGGCGGGTGAAAGCAAAGAGCCGGCATCGTCTCGAAGGCTACTGCACGCTCTACTCCGACTACTTCGCCGATGCTCCAGTTCATGGCGAGAAAACATTTCGGCGCCGTTATCGGATGAGCCGAAAGCTCTTCCTCAGGATTGTGAATTCCACCCGGGAGTTCGACAACTACTTCAAGTGCAAGATGGATTGCACTGGCGCTCTTGGATTCACCTCCATCCAGAAGTGCACGACAGTGATGAGGATGCTTGCATATGGAGCTCCCAGTGATTCACTCGACGACTATGGGCGCATGGCCGAGTCCACCAGCATAGAGTGTTTCTACAAGTTCTGTCGGGCAGTGGTGGCAGTGTTTGGGCCACAATACTTGAGAACACCCAATGCGGAAGACACTGCTCGAATCCTAGCCCATAATGCAGCAAGAGGATTTCCTGGGATGCTTGGAAGCATCGACTGCATGCATTGGAAATGGAAGAATTGCCCATTTGGTTGGCAGGGGATGTACAAAGGCGCCATAGGCGGTTGCAGTGTGGTGCTTGAGGTGGTAGCCACACAGGACCTCTGGATTTGGCACTCCTTTGGTATGCCAGGAACTCACAATGACATCAATGTGCCGCAGTGCTCTCCTGTTTTTGCCAAGCTCGTTGAGGGCCATTCTCCTCAGGTGAACTTCGAGATCAATGGGCACCAATACAACAAGGGGTACTACCTAGCAGATGGCATCTATCCGAGATGGTCGACATTTGTGAAGACGATCTCAAACCCTGCGGCAGGAGGCAAGAACGCCTGGTTTGCAAAAGTTCAGGAGGCTTGCAGGAAGGATGTCGAGCGGGCATTTGGTGTGCTCCAATCTCGATTCGCTGTTGTTCGGTACCCCGCTCAGACCTGGTCCAAAGATCAAATATGGGAGATTATGACTTGCTATGTCATCTTGCACAACATGATCATCGAGAGCGAGCAAGAAGACCCAGTATTTGACACTGAACCATACTACAGGCAGGGTCCTCTAGCCGAAGTTGATCACCATCTACCGGCAACTTGGACTGCCTATCTCAGTATGCGTCAGGAGATCCGAGACCCACAGGTGCATCATCAACTGCAGAAAGATCTGATTGAGCACCTATGGAGGCTCAAGGGGGACGCCGTGTGATGAAATACGAGTTTTTATTTGTTGAACTATATAATTTGTATTGAACTATTTGTTGTTGTACTATTTTGTTGAAGTATTTGATTTTTCTGTGATGAAATATGTGATAAGAAATAATTGTGTTGATAATTGAACGCCGAGACACGGCGAAACCACGCCAAATATGGGCCTATTCTCGCCCATATGGCCCCTTTATTCGTCGAAATTGGGCTCCAAAGTGCGCCAATTTCGGCGCCTGGGGGCGAGCTGGGGGTGACGATTGGACGCAAAACCGCCCCCAGCGCCGATTGTATCGCCGGCTCGCCCCCAGGGGGCGACTTTTATGCGTCCTGGGGGGGGGGGGGCAACGGCTGGAGATGCCCTTACCTTCAAGCTTGCTCTCCCACCTTCGCTCTCAGTCTTAGATGGTTCTCATTGTCATGTCAAGCTCAAGCACCCCCGTTTCAAGCTAGTCTCTTGAGCAAAGCGCTACGACCCTGGAAACGCTTTACTAGTAGGCCGGTGTCCATTGACGTGAAGGAAACTTCTTGCGAATTTCCATTTGCAATGAAATAAAATATTCCAACCCACCTGTTGAACCTACCTTGCCAGTCTATTAAGAGCTTCATTTATTACTGTCTACCTATGTATTGATCAACTTCACTTTTCACCTATGATTTTTTACGTTGCCACGTCCATGCATTGTGTTATTTTTTGAATTTATATGTTTATATTTTTTTTGCGGAGGGAATTTATATGTTTGTAAAAAACGAGATGTTCAAAAAATCCATCGGCTGGCACAATTACTCCATGTCACTGCTTCTTTGTACGACATCAGACTTTGTGGCACCATGCATGCATCTGGCTGCTGCCCACACGTCAACTTTGTAAATACACCGAATTTAAAGCCCTGCAGCCTTAAACCATATCCAACGACCCCAGGTTGTGGCAGAATTATTTTGAAGAACTTCATCGCATACGGACACATAACTGGATAAGTTGTGTTGCCGATTTTAAAAATATGATTAATAAATGGGAAGAATATATAATTTCAGTTGTAAGCTGTCAATCCTATTAACCCTCAGCAGTTTAGCTTGAGCATTAGGACACACGTTTCACCGTTTGAGTTTGAAACTATTATTCTAAAAAAACAGTAATTATTTAGTAACACTAATATTTCTTGAATAAATTTGACCATAGTTTGATCAGATTTGACCAAAATTTAAAAAATTAAAATAATTATTTAGTAACACTAATATTCTTGAATAGTTATGTAGTAACATTAATACTTCTTGAATAAGTAGTTTGACCAGATTTAACCAATTTTTTTAAAAAAACTGAAATTTGACCATATCTTTTTTTCCTTTTGAAATTTGAGGATTCTAAAAAATTGCAAACAGGTCGTAGGCGGTCTCCATCGGATACGGATTTCGTGCTGAATTTATTGATATATTATACGTTTTTTTCCGACATCGTATGCAAAAGTTATAGCCGTTTTATATTTTTGCTACACTTTTTGCAAAACATGTCCAAATTTAAGTTTTCAAATTTTCCTAACTAGTAGATGTAGTAATATAACTACCTCTCGAAGGATTTTATTTTTTGAAGTTTTTATCATTTTCTTTTGATTTTTTCAGAACTGAAAAGGCGATACACGGGGGGGTACAGTTTGAAAATTGCCCTATAGTGCCCGTTTGTGTCACAAACCGGTACTATAGGTCAGACCCTTTAGTACCGGTTTGTGACACAAACCGGTACTAAAGGTGATCGTGGGGCCCCGGCCTGACGCCAGCCTGCCATCACCCTTTTAGTACCGGTTTGTGGCACGAACCGGTACTAAAGGTTCAACACGAACCGGCATTAATGCATAGCCGTTCGAACCGGCACTAATGGTACCATTAGTACCGGGCTAAAATCAAACCGGTACTAATGTGTCTCACATTAGATCCTTTTTCTACTAGTGTATCTTGATTTCGACTGAAGGTCTCCATCTAGCACAGTAGACACATGCTTCTCGGTGCATGCATTCGAAGAATCGAGCTCGTCCGCTTCAGCTACGGTTGAGAGTGTGCACATCTCTGTGACGACCATTTCTGCTATGGCAGCCGTGCACTCGTCGGCTCTCAGATCTTCTTCTTCATTCGAGCTAAAAATTAGAGATAGCAAAACCATAATGAACAACTGGAGAAGTAATATTCAGTAGGAATGTTTGAGAAACAAGTTACCTTCCGTCGATGCCGTGGACCAACTCGATATGCAGATCTGGTGAACGAATCATCTCCGTCAGCAAGATTAACTAGGCAGGTTCAGATTATTGCTAACCAAGGGAACCCTTGGACGAGTAGCGCACTCAGTATCCTTTGTGTCACTTTCTAGATTGATTGGAAGAAGAACAGTACAAGGCACTGCCTCCTTTTCAGATGTGGCAATGCAGCCTTTACGTGCTCGGAGAAGACTCATAAAGGTAGGCGAAGGTGGATTGAATTAATTGGTCCCAGGCCACTGTTCTGTTTCATACTGTTCACGTGAAACTTTAATAGATGACTCAGAACAGGTACGAACCGCTGCCTCGTACGCCACCGGTGGGTATTCACACCCAAGTATCATTTCGACGAAAGTGGCATGGATCCCAATAGATCATTGGAGCGGCCGAGATTTCGGAGGAGTGCGCCGCCGAGTGCTCTTAATCCGTATCCCATGTCCATGTTACTAGTTTATGTTACTATCTCTATAATGGGGAGTAACATATGTGTGATAACATGCAACACTTTATTTATTAGGCTATAGACACATCTTACCTTAATATATATGTGTGTGATGTTACTCATACTAGTAATAAGTAGTTATGTTATCACTTTTATCTCTTTCTTCATTTATTGCATGTCAGACCACCCACAGTGGGAATAAGATCATCTCCAACAGTTTGTATGTTAGCTTGTTGGTAAAATATGTCATGTCATCAACCAATACCTTAATATACAACAACTCCAATGGATAGTATCTAGTTTGCCCAGTAGGACGTGAGATAATAAATAAGGTGTTCCCTCATTCTACATTGGAGCTTGTGCAAGGG
The DNA here is from genome assembly GCF_003073215.2 of Triticum urartu. NCBI lineage: Eukaryota > Viridiplantae > Streptophyta > Magnoliopsida > Poales > Poaceae > Triticum > Triticum urartu. Next base: position 617,151,740 of record NC_053025.1, read on the forward strand.
GTGTTGGTTCATGTAGATACAACATTGCTATCTTCCCTCATTTATTGTATGACACCTCATCAAAAATCCTATGTGGCAAAGTCTACCGACAATTATCTTACAACCATTGGAGATGTCCTAACATATATAGGTAGTAACATCACACATATCTAGGTTAATAGATGATGTGGCAAGCAATAAATAAAGAAATAAAGAAAAATAATAACATAGCTAGTTACTAATAGTATGAGTAACATCACACACTTATCAAGACAAAATGAGTCTATAGCTTCATAAATAAAGTGTTACATGTTACCACACATACATTACTCCCACTATAGAGATAGTAACATAGATTAGTAATATGTGCATGTTACTAGTCTATATTACTATCCATTGTGGCCGGTCTTAGAAACCACTCCCAACGGGAGTTGAACCGTGGACGCAGGGTGTGCCACTGGGACCCACGCTCCTAATCATCACGCACGCTGTAACCAACCACACGTTCAAGAATATCCAGGAAACAAAGACACGCGCAAGTGTTCCATGTTGGCTAGTCTGAATTCCTAAAACTTCGTATAATTACTATATATCCAGCTAATTGTGTAATCAGATGGTCAGATTTCTTGTGGTGGAAAGAATCCACTAGAATTCAACTTTTAGACTTATTATTGATGCTTGTATTTTTCTGAATTTATTTTAGGCCTTTCGTCGATGTATTTTTTTCGAAAAACCTCCAATCTATTCATCTTTAATCATGGCAGTACAATGAATATTAAAAATAAAAATTACATCAAGATTCGTAGACCATCTAGCGATGACTACAAGCACTGAAGCAAGCCGAAGGCGCGCCGTAGTCATCACCCCTCGATCGCCGGAGTCAGGCACAACTTGTTTAGTAGACAGTCGGAAAATCGTCGTGCTAAGGCCCCATATGACCAGCGCACCAGAACAGCAACCGACGCAGATGAAGAATAACGTAGGTTGGAAGGATTCAACCCAAAGACACACGAACGTAGACGAATAACGACGAGATCCGAACAAATCCACCACAGATAAATCCGTTAAAGACACACCTTCATACACTCACCAACGATGCTAGAAATAGGATGTGCATGCATGCATGCATTCATAGGATTGAGTATATACGCATGTATATGAGTATCTGTATTTGTACTATATAAAAAAAACTATTGGCCTCGTAAGATTTTTCTGACCAATGGCCAACCAGTAACTGACAGTTGTTAGCCTCGTAAAAGAAAATTCACGTTTTTTAGTTCGCAGAAGGGCAAACATTATATCACAATCGTTAACCAGACGACGCTGTAAACCCAACCACACATTTAAGAAAAAAGTTTCCCCCTGCTTTGTATTACAAAGTAACCATTCGATACAACCAATGAGCTGGGGCTGAAGCAGCACAAACAGGCCCAAAAGAAAGAAAAGAGAAAAAAAAGAAAATAAACAAATGCCGATAACGGCGGATCGACAAAACGGCGAAGCCTTGTGACGGCTGCGACCGCCGGAGATCGCCCACCAAGCTCCGAGACTCCGAAGTGCCGCTACCCAACAACACCTCCAAGAAGAGACGTGACGATGGCGACGCTGCTGCCAAGGGTTTCCCCCGGTACACGGCGAGGAGAGAGGAAGGGTAGCCCCGTCGCCCTCCAGGAAGGTCCGGCGGCATCCTCAGATGCCACCGCTTTGGTGTCGTCCAAGCCAACAGAGATTTCTCCCGATCCCAGCCTCTACCTCAGGCACTCCGCTAGTCGCCACCAGACCGACCACCACCCACCGCCAACATGGACACAAAGCTTCCCATGCTGTCTCACCACGGCACCGCGAAGGTGGTCTGCACAGCGAAGAAGAGAAGCCGGGACTAGGGCAACATCACCGTCGGCGTACGGGAGGGCCCCACCTTCACTGTCCACGACGGTAGCCGACCGGACGCCATGGCAGGAGCCTACCGGGCCCGTGGCCCCACAGGCCCGGCCGGGCCCTCAAAGGCCCGGCCAGGCCCTCAAAGGCCCGGACAGCTCCCGCCTCCGTGCAACAGCTGGCACGCCGTCGACGTTGCTGTCCCAGTCCAAGCCGCTCCCCTGCCTCCCCATACAGAGAGCGTCGCGGTCGCGCCGGAGCCGACCCGCAAGGACCCAGAAGGGACCATACGGGCCCAGATCTGGGCCGGGGACGTGCCACCAGCCGACCAGCACCACCGGACCACCCCGCTGCCAAGAGACGGCACCACCACGACAAGCACCTCCGGGCTCCACACCAGGATGCCGGACCGCCACCGGCCGAAGCGCACCGCCGCTGGCCATCACCGCCCGAGCAAGGGAGGACCACGCGTGGGGTAGGGCAAGCCCACCGCCGCCAGCATCACACGGCCGAGGGCCAGCGGCGCAGGCTGACGGCGGCGGGAGGAGGGAGGGGCGCGAGGAGGGGCTGGAGGCGTGCGGTGGAAGGCCTCCCGACCGCCTCGCTCGGGGAGGCGATGCGGGGGTACGGGGCCGTAGAGGGGTGGTGGGGAGGGGTGGGGGAGGAGAAGGGGAACAGGATGAGGAGGGGGTTAGTGGCTCCGGCGGGCTCCGGAGCCAAAATGGCTACTTTTTAATCAATCATCACCCAACCACACATTTGCCAGTTCAGTCTCGTAAAACTTTGTGTATTTGTTCCCGTCAAAAAGTAACTTTGTGTATTTGTTACCATATCGATCTTGTCGTCTAGTAAAACAGCGTCTCCGGTCTCGTAAGACTTTTCTCGGCGGAGGAAGGCCATACACCAGAGTAAATAGCATAAAACTACTACTTTACAGGCTAGGGTTTCAAAAAACTACCGATTTTTAATTTTTCTCATATAACTACCAAATGGCTGGTCGGTTGTTTCAAAAAGCCCAAATCATTGAGTATTTATCAGTTGATCATGATTATGACAGGTTGGGCCCACACCTAAACAAACCGTTAGTTTGACCGTTTACTTTCACCGTTAAATTACATGTGGGGCCCACATGTAAGTTTCATCTTCCCTCTTCTCTATCTTCTTCCTCTCTATCTCTTCTCTTCCTCTCCCTGCCCACATGTGAGCCGGCGACGACACTCCCTCTCCTCCCCAGCGCCCCGACTATCATGGTAGGTGCTCGCCGGAGCTCCTGGTGGCGACGAGGCCGGCCTCATCCATGGCGACAGGAGGTGCGCATGGCGTCCGCGTTGAGCCTGAGGAGCTCGGGGCATGGGATGGCGGCGGCTACGGGCAACGCACGACGTGGCGGCGAGGCACAGCGTGGCAACGACGCGGGCGAGGCACGGCGTGACAGCGGCCGCGGAGCAGGCGAGGCACGGCGTGGCGGCGAGGCATGGCGCGGCGACGGCCACGGGGCAGGCAAGGCACAATGTGACGGCGGCCGCAGGGCAGGCGAGGCATGGAGTGGCGCGGGGCAGGCGAGGCACGGCGTGGCGACGTCCGCGGGCGAGGCACGACATGGCGGCGGCCGCGGGGCAGGCAAGGCATGGTGCGGCTCGCCGGCCGGAGGAGGCAGCGCGGCCCTGCCGAGCGGGATCGAGCTCCTGGCTGCTCGGGGACCCGATTGCTTTTTTTAGAACTCATAGGGACCTGATTGCTTTTTCAGAAAACTTGTAAGGACCCGATTGCTTTTTATAAAACTTATTGTGGGACCCACCTGTAAGTTAACGGTCAAACAAACGGCTATCTTGCATGTGGGCCCTAATTGTCATAATCATGATCAATTGATAATCACTCGATGATTTGGGTTTTTCGAAACAGCGGACCACCCATTTGATAGTTATATGAGAAAAATTAAAAATTGGTAGTTTTTTAGAACCATAGCCTATAAAGTAGTAGTTTTATGCTATTTACTCTACACCAAACAGTAAGTCATTATCGTCTCTCTACAATTTTTCTGCCCAAAAGGCCAACGGAAGTCACGCTCGTTACGGAGACGCACGCTGTAGCCCAACCACACATTCGAGTGTTCCACATTGGCTATCCACCGAATTGTGCACAAGTATATCCCGAGTGACCACCAGAGCCGACATTCACGCGCGCCATTAGCCATTGCCATGCCGTCCCCGGCGCTGGCCCTCGCGCTCCTCCTCCTAGCCGCAAGCATAGCAGCTTCCCAGGCGGAGACCAAGTGCCTAGACTCCGTTGCTTCTCCCTCCGCCGCACCAGCACCACCGACGTCCAACACTACCAACAGCAGCGCGTTCCAGGCCAACGTCCTCACGCTCCTGAACGCCCTCCCCCGTGCGGCGGCGCCAACGGGTTTCGCCTCCCTCTCCTTGGGCACCGGCCGCGACCGTGCCTTCGTCCGCGGCCTCTGCCGCGGCGATACCACACCGTCCGAGTGCCTCGCGAGCCTGCAAGCAGGCGTCCTGGACTCCCGCGGCAAGTGCGCGTCCAACCGGAGCGTCGCATCCTGGTACGACAAGTGCTACATCACCTACGCCGACACAAACGCCACGAACAACTACAACTACGAGGTGCGCTCGATTGATGTGCTGAGCGACATCCCGACATCTTTTGACCGGAGTAGCCACGACCAGGAGTTCTACTCGCTGTTAGATCGCCTGGTGGCACGGGCGGCAAGCGCCGGAGGCACTGGGGAGGCGAAGTTCGCCACCGGGGAGGCCGTGTACGCACCCAATGGGACGATGTACGGTCTCGCGGAGTGCATGAGGGACCTTAGCGGCGAGGAGTGCAATCAGTGTCTGCAATTATTGTTGACCCCTATGCCGTCCTGCTGCAACGGATATCAGGGAGGGACGGCGCAAAACTTCAACTGCCGACTTCGGGTTCAAGCATATGCCTACTATGACCTGGCGCTCGACGCTCCGCCTCCGGCTGCCGCACCGCCCGGGCCCATCTCCTCGCTCGGTGAGTAAATAAAATTACTCCCGATTTTATGCCGGAGTAATGCTAGACCCACGTAAACTTACGTGAAGTTTTTACGTAAAAGTTGATGTGGAGGTAGTTAATTGGATGAAGATTAGTGGCTGAGGCCTATCTCACTTGAAATCAGAGGGGGAGAGGATTATAGTTAGGAAGATTACGTTACTTTATGTAGGCTGTTCGTAGATGGAGCATTATCGTTTATGCTGAGAGAGGGAAGAAAGAGAAATGCTACATCTACGTGCATGTTACATATGCTTTACGTGCCTGGCCAGTTAGCAATTTGTGACTGGAAATAGAGGGGAAGGACGAGCCCATCCCGAGGGAATTTAGCGGGAGAGAATTAGAGGGAAGGTTACGAAACAGACACGTAGATGTAGCATTGCTCATGAAGAAACTATCCGTTTTTTTAGCAGCCGGAAGAAAATATCTGATGCAGGCGTGTTTGAATTAAACAAAATTGAAGGAACCTATGGCCCAGGGCAGGCCCCCATCTCTCGTTCCAATCCTTTTCTTTTTCTTCCATCATAAAAGCAAGATCATTAATTAACGAGTAGAGTGTGGCTAGGTTTCAGTTAACTGAGATTTAGCCAAGTCACAGTCAAGTCCCGTAAGAAAAAAAGTCTTAGTCTAGTGATATAACATGTAAGAAAGACAAAAGAAAATTCTATTTTTTTGCACAAATCTTAATGTAAGAACTCACGAATATAACACGACTGAGACTCAGTCGACTGAGACTTAGTAAGATTGTAACGAGTATTCCATGCAAAGGTCACTCCCACCTCCCCAGGATGCGACAAGTGCCACACTGCAGGTGAGCCACTTGTCGCAACCTGGTACATTTTCTTTTTTCGTAGACTCATTTATTCAAAACATTTTTTTCTCTTAGACCGCGTGTTCAAATTTCAACCCGATTTCACTGTCGCATCGGGGTCTTTGAAATTAGATCCTCTGTTATAGGTTTTGACAATCTTTTATTTTCACAAAAACTAGAAAAGTCGGACAAAAAACAGAGCCAGAAGCACAATTTTGTTTTCCACTTTTTCCTTTTCTAAAGAGGCATAGCCATGGCTCTAGTGGAGGCACACGAGAAGAAAATATGTGCTCTCTCACGGAAGCAAAAAAAGTTTTTTTTTCACTTTCCATGAGGCACAATTGTACCTCTCGCGAAGCAAATCCGTGCCTCCAGGAGAGGCAAACTTGCACCTTTCGTGGAAAAAAAAGAAAACATAATTTATCTTTTTCCGAGAGGCACAGCCGTTGTGCTTCTGGCGGAAGCAAACGTGTGCCTCCATGGGAAGCAAACCTTTGCGTCTCTTGAAAAAGAGAAAACACATACGAGGGAGGGAATAAAGGGAAATGCTACATCTACGTGCCTGGCTAGTTAGCAGTTTGTGACTAGAAATAGAGGGGAAGGAGGAGCCCATCCCGGGGGAATTTAGGGAGGGGGGGAATAGACTGAAGGTTACAAAACAAACACATAGATGTAGCATTGCTCGAGAAGAAACTATCTTTTTTTTAGCAACACGAAGAAAGTATCAGATAAAGGCGTGTTTGAATTAAACAAAATAGAAGGAACCTATGGGCCGCCATCTCTCGTTCCAATCCTTTTCTCTTTCTTCCATCATAAAAACAAGATCATTAATTAACGAGTAGAGTGTGGCTAGGTTTCAGTCCACTGAGATTTAGCCAATTCTCAGTCGAGTCCCGGAAAAAAGTCCCGGTTAAGTGATATAACATGTAAGAGATAAAAAGAAAAAAAACTAAAAAAATTGCCCAAATCTTAATGTAAGAACTCACAAATATAGCATCGACTGAGACATAATGAAGTCTCAGTCGACTGAGACTTAGCAAGACTTCCCCGCAAAGGTCACTCCCACCTCCCCAGGATGCGATAAGTGCCACACTGCATGTGAGCCACTTGTCGCAACTGGTACTTTTTTTTTTGTAGACTCATTTATTCAAAACATTTTTTCTTTTAAACCGTGTGCTCAAATTTCAAACCGATTTCTCCTCCCATCGGGATCTTTAAAATTAGATCCTCTGTTATAGGTTTTGACAAACTTTTATTTTCACAAAAAACTAGAAAAGCCGGACGAAAACCGAGCCAAAAGCACAATTTTGTTTCCACTTTTTCCCTTTCTGAAGTGGCATAGCTATGGCTCTAGTGGAGGCAAATATGTGCATCAACGAGAAGCAAATATGTTCTCTCTCACGGAAGCAAAAAACACATATTTTTTTTCACTTTCCAAGAGGCACAATTATGCCTCTCACGAAGCAAACCCGTGCCTCCAGGAGAAGCAAACTTGCACCTTTCGCCAAATCAAAAAAAAAAAGAAAACAAATTTTATCCTTTTCCGAGAGGCAGTACTGTTGTGCTTCTGGGGAAGCAAACGTGTGCCTCCATGAGAAGCAAACCTTTGCGTCTCGTGAAAAAGAGAAAACACATTTTTTTTCTTTTTCTGAGAGGCATAGCTATGCATGTCGCGAAAGCAAATCTGTGCCTCCCCGAATAGCAAACCCGTGTCTCTCGCGTTAGCAAAAGAAACGAGTTTTTTGGGCAAAAATTTGTTTTTTGGATTTTTATTTTTGTCCAAAACCTAGTGGAAAACTGGGCAAAAGCCATAAAGCTGAAAAACTAAAAGAAAAATCATCTAAAACCCAAAAACATGTACTAAAAAAAGATCCCGAGAGAGTGCCCAACACAATACATGTGGCTACGACGGAGAGAAAGCCAAGTGACGTCCTCCCAGCCCACCAAAAAGTGACCCTTGAGGGAGCCGCGCAATGAGTACTCGTTTCTTTACTTGCTTCCTCATAAATGGCAGATCTTCTATGATATATGTTTTGGGGGACGGGTACCAGATAGCATTATGTTTACCATATGAAATTGGAAACTTCATTTTAGACACCTCTAAGAAAGACAAAAATGTGTTTAAAAATGGGCTTACCTTTTGTTTTTTTGGGGCCATTTTTTTCCTTTTTTGCATAGCCTACAAGTCATCGAATTATTTATGGAAACTTTTTGGCCCTAAGAAAAATGAAGGAACTTTTTTTGCAAACAGGATCAGAATCTGTTCATCGGAAATATAAAACATCTAAAATATAATAAAAATTAGATCGAGATTTCAAGACCTCTAAATGACCAGTACTGCCAACAGAATGTGTCGGCAGCGCGCCACTGTCATCACTCCCCTACATGAGCCGACTTGAACTAGTCGATGCTGATCGGTCCTATAATTCTCAATACAATTGCTGTAACATCCGGACCACATACATCCAGGTGGTGCTGAAAGAATTTTGTAGGGAAACCATCTGGGCTAGGGGACTTAAGAGGGAATATATGAAAAGGGTCCATTTTAAGGAAACTTTATAGATTTGTAGGAGATATCAATAGCTATCCGTCCGTAAAAAGTTGGAAATTTTAACTTATACTCCGTCCGTACCAGAATATAAGGTGTATTGATTTCTGTGTAAGTCAATCATTTGAATGTTTGACCAAGATTATAGAATAAAAAAACAGCATATGCAATACCTAATATATAAAATATGAAACTACTTTTCATGATGGACCAAATGATATAAATTTCAAATTGTGGATATTCATACACTTTCCTAAAAACTAGATCAAACGTACACTCGTTTGACTTTTGAAAAAAACAAATACACCTTATATAATGGAATAAAGGGAGTAAATAGGATTTTTTGAGTGGGATGTATCAGCCTAAAAAGGAGGGTCTCTAGATCCCGATAGCCAAATCTTCATGCTCAGATATGTTGTTGCTTCGCTAGAAAATGTCTTTGAATGAACTTTTTTTCATGAGAAACAACAATTTCTACTGGGATGTAGTATATCGGGGATGATTGAATTATGCTCCCTAAAAGGAAAAAAGAACTGCAGAATTATTCGCCTCTGCTTCTGCCCTCGGATAAACTATGTATCACTCATTGTGAGTAATGTCAGTTATTTCTTCTTCTTTTTATTGTTTCCTCCTTTTCACTTCTCTTTCTCTCTGTGTCTACATCGTCCAGCTTGGGCCTGTGTGTTTACTGCATGCATCAACATTATGTCTGGTCACAAGTAGTACATTTTATTTTGTTAGCTGCTCAATATGTTCGTATGTACCTCTACCTCTTTTCTTGAATGATGGACATTCCAAAACACACAAAATTGCAACCGAATGTAATCCAATCAAGCTAAGGGCTCCTTTGGTTCAAAAGATTTAAAAAACGCAGGAATAAAAAAAACATATGCATGGTGTAGGAATACACGTGCGAAACAAAGGATTGCTAAACACAAGAATTTTGTCAATTTTGGTGTTTGGTTCAAAGGAATTTGGAAAAACACAGGAATTCTAATAAAACATGGTCAGTTCAAGTCAAACCACATGAAAATGTTTATTTAGAAAGTTATTTTGCCAGTAAGGATGTTAGTCTCGTATTTTGGGGAAATGAATTTGAAAGAGAGTTCCAAGTGAATTTTATAATTCCTGCATTTTCCCTTTGAAACTAGGATCAAAGAAATAGTTCCTCCGTTCCTTTGAATCAAAGGCATGAATAGTATCACCATGGGAAATTTTCCTATTCCTATAACTTTCCTCCACTTTTCCGTTGAACCAAAGGAGCCCTTAGATGCATAGTAGTGCATACACAAATGTTGCAACTAAGATTATCTGGACCAAGTCGAACTATTGCTGGTCACCTTCTAGGATCGAAAAATAGTGTTATCCATTGGTCCACACAATATAAACATGACAAACAAATTTAGAAAGTGACATGACCAAGTCACCTACGTTACTCTATCTACCGAAACTGATGGGCCTACTTTGTCCTCTTATCTGCCAAAATTGCATTGCCAGGCCAAATCGCATTACATGTAGTGAAACCCCTTGGCTTGGTTGTTGGTGACTACGACCACTTTTGGCTTAATGAACACAATCTCATCAGTATCAGAGCTAGAACCATACTTTTCTTAGGGACATTTACATTCATGCTCCTAATTTGCGCCCACTTTCAGATTTACCTATAAATTTTTTTATGTGCTCAAATTTGCCCCTAGAAAGCATTTTAGGTCACGAGAATTCCCTTCCAGCTGGTCAATGGTGCATGACCGATACATGGAAAATTCATAACAAATTCATATGAACTCAGAAGAATGCAAAAGAAGATATCAAAATGTTCATAAAGTATCACCTGTACGCGCATGTCATTTACTCTCATCACCTACACGTGCATTTATTTGCATTCACCCTAAATAGTTTTTTAATGTTATAAACCCTGAAAAGCTTTAATGAGTTCTTTTGTAATGAATGTAAATGACATATGCATATAGGTGATGTTTTTCTGAACATTTTGATATCTTATTTTGCATTCTCCTAAGTTCATATGAATTTGTTATGAATTTTCAAAGTTTGGGTCAAACAACTTTGACCAGATGAAAGGGCATTCTTGCGACCTAAAATGCTTTTTAGGGGCAACTTTGAGCACATCTAAAAGTTAGGGGTAAATTTGAGTAGTGGGTTCGAGTTAGGGGCACAAATGTGAAGGTCCCTTTTTCTTGATGCAACATGCAAGAACAAGCTTAACTTGTGTAGGGTATGGGTGAAATTATTTATTGTCTAGTATCCAAATTTATTCCTCCATATCCAAAATACCCAATATCTTCCTTCATGTCCAAAATATCTTCCCTACTATGCAACTAAGTCTCCAAGTGTCCAAGATACCTTCCCTACTATGCCATCGTGACAAGCATATCCAACACCTACTAAGTACAACAATAAGATAATATACAATAGCCAAGCACTGTAATGCAATATAACAATCATAATAAGGTAACATTACCTAGAGGAACAATGTAACATCGCCTCTCTTTGTCTTGTCAGTAAAGTATGAGAGCATCATGTACTGACCCTTCTCAACCGGCTAGGACATAGGTGAATTTTAGATCACAATATGTGCAACACAAGAAAATTTAGGTTATTGTAGTGCTTTCTACCACCGAAGGATGTAGAAACTACTACCGGTACTCTAGCAGCACATCATGTGCATCATCAGTCACATCCACATGTACACAATCCTATGTTAATATGAAAAAACGTGGCTAATCTAGCTTCTAATATTTGGAACATAACTAAGACCATTTTTTAAGTGGTTACCTTCAAATATGATTGCCATTTTGCACTTTTTTATATTCAAAGGTGTATCATCAATGTGTGACTTGATCATTTACGCCTAAGATCACCAATTGCATGCAGCACTTGCTTGAAATATCGACGGTTGCCTCTACAATCCTTCTGGAGGTGTTGCAAATCACTCTAAACCTTTGGTTATGACCAGTAACATGAAGGAACATTGTGACTTGGTCCATATGATGAGGGAGACCTTGTGGAGGTGCTCTGCCACCAAGGTGGAGGTGATGGGGTAGTGAGGATTGGACTTGCACCAAAAGTGTTGTGGTAACTCTAAAATCCCCGACAGTGTACATCTTTGACCTGCCGAGCCTCTCTTGCCACACACCTTGCGCGCAGCAGGACTAGCTATACATAAACAACTTTTGGAATTGGCATTGGTATTGGATTGTGTATATGTCTATGGTTGGGACTTGAGTATGTTAAAGGTTAGATGCTTGAGTCAAACATGTGTAACGCAGGCTAATAAATTAATGCATCGTGGCGGTAGTCAAAATAGACAAAATAAATCTAGGCTAGATGGATAATCACAAATGGAACGTTGCGGGCGCCCGTGGCATGGTGAATGGACCGGCCCTGGCGTGATAGTCGAAATGTGTCTAATGATCTTGGCGTCGCTTTGTAGTCGATTCTATTATATCAATTGATCACTGACTCTAATTAACCAATATCATCTCCATGTCTGCTTTTTGTAAAGGTCTAGTCATGTAAATTGTAACAACATCCGATTCAGGTTTCCTTGGCTGGCCTAGGTGAGGGATTCTTTGAGTACCTTGTGAACCTAACCAAGGGGGCCACACAGGCACCTAACATATAAAACAATATATCTGAGGCCCAAGTTTAACATTGTACGAGCTTCCAGTTAAGCACCAAATGATTCATGCAGCACGACATTGTGAATGCTCCTCCTCCCATTTCCGTCTCTCATGTTGGCAGCCGTTGCACTACGGTTCGAAGATGTTAAGGATCGAATAATTGTCTTGTGCAATGACCAGTGCCGATAGTGATAAACCGCTTAAAACATGTAGGAAAGAGGAGATTACAACAAGTCATCCTTGATGTTGGTATTTCTGTTGGAACTTTATTAGTCCTAGTGGTTGTCCTCGCTTGTGTTTTCCGGCAGAGGAGAAGGATCAAGGCCAACAAGGAAAACCAAGGTATGCCACAGAAGAGCACAGGGTTCAAAGGGGAACAAAGAGAAAGCGAGGCATAGTTGAATTGTGTGTTTCTTATTGCAGATAATGCAGGGGATGGCATGAACTATATTAGTCTGGAAGCGTTAAGAGCTGCAACATCCAATTTTTCTATAAACAATAAACTGGGAGAAGGAGGATTCGGAGAGGTGTTTAAGGTACGCTTAATATGTTGTTATGAATATCACATGAGAATACAAATCCATACTAGTAATACCAGGCAATAATTAGGTAAATTGTTTATTTTAATCCAAGAGCAAACTTGCTTCTACATAGGGCGAATTGCAGGATGGAACCAAAATAGCCGTCAAAAGGCTCTTAAAGGACTCTGCTCAAGGGCTCGATGAGTTGAAAAATGAGCTAATGTTAGCTAACAGACTTAAGCACAAGAATCTGGTGCAGCTTCTCGGCGTTTGCTTGCGAGAGAAATTGATGGTGTACGAATACATGCCTAATGGAAGCCTACACACGAGCCTTTTCAGTAATCCTCCCTGTCCCAACTCATCTTGTTAAAACTTTAGTACAGCTAGCTATACACCCCTAGTCCGCATATTCTGCTGTTTTTAGTTCGAGTGGTGCATGTATGTCGCAGGTTCAGAGAAGGCACACCAGCTGGATTGGACGAAAAGAAGCATGATCATCTCTGGGATTGCTCGAGGTCTATTGTATCTCCACCAGGAGTCTCGTCTAAAAGTCATAGACCGCGACCTGAAGCCAAGCAACATCTTACTGGACCTGGATATGACACCCAAGATCTCGGACTTTGGTCTGTCTAGGGCTTTCGGTGGAGATCAATCAATGGATATAACAAAACGTCCTGTCGGTACAATGTAAGTCTGTACTTCTATACTTTCTCTGCAAATATACATGTTGATTGCACAAAGTACTAGTCAAATCAACTGAAGACGACTGTTTATTTTGGAACTAATTCATGCAGTGGATACATGTCTCCGGAGTATGCGTACTGTGGCCAAGTCTCTACCAAGTCCGACATGTACAGCTTCGGAGTCATAGTTCTAGAGATTGTGACTGGTAGGAGGAACAATAGGTCGGTTGAAGATGATACTGCCTGCAGATCTCTGCTCAGCTACGTAAGATCCGCACAGATATGTAATACATGTGTACGTATAACCTACCTCACTCAACGAGCTGCTGTTTATCTTTGACGTACAGGTATGGGAGAAGTGGAGCGCAGGCTCGATGGAAGAGGTGGTAGATCCTTCCCTGGCCGGACGTTACCCTGACAGCGAGGTGCGAAACTGCGTGCAAATCGGGCTGCTGTGTGTCCAGAGGAATCCCAGCGCCCGGCCGACCGCGTCGGAAGTGGTCGTCATGCTCGACAGCTATTCCATGTCGATGACTATGCGGACTCCCCCCAGGCCAGCGTTCTGCTTCGCACAACCTGGCATCATCAGTCCATCACTCAGTTACCACAGCAACCTGGATGCCCCCGGTTCAAGCAATGACGTGACGATATCCGATGTGCAGCCTAGGTAGGACGAATTCAGAAGTTTGTATAAGTAACTACAACTAAAATGGCTCTCACAAATGCGAGAGCATCATACTTATTTTTCGGAGATGTTTGAAAATGAATTATTATTATTCTTTTGCGGGTAAAATTTTAATTAGTCAACCATCAACCTTACAGTCTTTCTTACATAGATCAACGATTTCCGGCAGGCCATAGCCTGAACTTACATATATGTATGCCGGTCCGCCACAGCTCACACAAATAATTAAGCTTAGTGCGTACAAAAGTTCATCAAATAATCGCAAGAGTGGGAAAATGGTAACCATGAAAAAGTTGCAGAGGGCAAATTCTTTTGCTGGCTTCCAGAATAAGCTCCCCTACCCGGCTTATTTTAGAAGCCCAACCAAATTAATATATTGTTTTAAAAGCCTCCTAATTAAAACTTGACTAGTAGGCTTCTTAAAATTTAAATTTGGTTGCTACTAGAGTAAGCTGGGTAGGGGACAGCTTATTCTAGAAGCTACAAAAAAAACTGACCCTAAGTAATATATTGCATTACGAAATAAATAATAGAAAAACAGGCTAAAATATTGCAGTGGAGGGTAGACTGGCTTAACGCCACTGGTAGTTACCAGTGGCGGGCTGAACTAGAGCCCGCCATATTTACTTCCGCGATCTGGCGTGGAAAAAATGATTCCTTCTAATTGGTCAAAACGACCCTCCCACGATTGATGACGTGGTTAGCATCCGCGCTTCCACACCCATGTGTGCTTCTTCTAAATGGTGGAGAGGAGAGGAACCAATCAGGTCCTCTCAGCACCGACCATCTTTTCGCCTCCATCGTCATCGATCAATTCCGGCCTGCTCCGGCCATCTTCTTTGGAGCCAAGCACGCTCCAACACCTCCTTGCTCTCCTCTGTCTTCCCCATCGACACTGCTTTGTCCATGCAGATGCGATGATGCTCCGGTCCATGTATGCGAGCTCAACTGCGGGCCTTGGTCTGTGCAAGTGATAATGCTGCAATGGCAGAGCTGAGGTCACGTGCAACCTTCTCGACCACGGGATCAGCATCGACGCTGTGGAGGTGGAGCGGCGCAGGGCCGTGGATTTTGTGTGTGTGTGCTAGCTTCCCGAGCTGGGACACGGCCCCACCATGGAGAGCCGCTGCCACACTCATGGGAGGTGCATATTTTTAAATTTGCAAAAATCATACCAGTGGCGGATGAAAAAAGGCCGCCACAAGTATGTTTCCCTGCCAGTGGCGGGCCAATATTGGCACTTGGCATTGGTAATGCACACTGTCAATGGCGAGTGCTACACAAAGCCCGCCACTAATTGGCCTTTACTAGTGACGGGCGGGACGCCCGCCACTAATAACATGTTTGCAGTGCCGGGAGATCAATGGCGAGCGGCCCTGAGAGCAAAGCTATCACTAATGGGCTTTTTGCACCCATCATTGTTAGGCATTCCTACAGTAGTGCTAATGCAATCACCCCGATGATTGCCGGATTGCCTCATATCTATAACCTTGCTAGGGTTATTGATGATCGAGCTTCTCAACGGTCTCCTTACTACAATAGGTAATTTATGAATCTGTAACCACATCGGCATATGCACCATCCAGATGTCCTACGCTCGACTAGCTGTCGTAGGGATGCAAGAGCACAAGAACGAAGCTTGTTCAGTGAACAGATTTGTGCCCAAAGGTCCGAAGCGTGCCTCCTATGTACGGTCTGTTAGGATGATCTCCACCGTGTGGGCTCAACGGCCCACCGGGCCCTTAGATCCGCGCCCTGATCGGGGGCGCTCAGCCCACTATGGGTGACGGGCTCCTGTCACCTGCACTATATAAAGAGGTGGGGGACGGCGGCTCGCATCACGAGGTTCGTCGCGATGCCGCACACCCCACCTACATCCCCTACCGATCTAGGGTTAGCGCAGTGCTGACGGGAAGCACCGCCACCACCTTGCCATCTCACTGCAATCACCGCCGCCACAACACCACCATGGCTGCTGGCTCGAGCTCACCGAGCCAAGGAGAAGGTAAATCACCGATTGATCCTACATCGATCCAGAGTTCTATCAATGGTATCAGCCAGATTAGGTTTGAGTTTTTTCGGTGGAAATCAAAAGAATCAAGCCCTTCCCACAGAACCCTAATCTACAGGGTAAATAAAACACCTCACCGGCGAAGGGCCTCGGGCCTCGCCGGCAAAGAGCGCCGCCGCAAGGACGCGCCGTTCCTCTCGATCCGGACGGGCATCGGCACGCCGAGCCGTCCGGAAGAAGAACCACCGGAGTTAGCCCAAGGGCTCGCCGAAAAAGGAGAAGGGGGGCACCGCCGCCAAACCGCTCGACGGTGGCGCGCTCACCGCGAGGTGGACGCGCAGCCGGCGAGGGGGAAGGCCACGTCGCCGCCGTCAGAATCTCCGCCGCAGTCCTCGTCCAGATCGAGAAAGAGGATGCGCTGGTGGTGGAGACAGAGAGGAGAGGACAGGAGGAAAGGGTGGCGCGCGCGGCGTGGTTGCTATCGTTGCCGTCGCCGGCGGCCAGCGAAAACTCGCCGGTGCCTCAAGCCCCAGCCGCAGCAGAGAGAGGAGCGAGCGGCGCGGATGAAGAAAGGAACGGGGAAGGAGAAAGAGCCGGCGGCCAAACGCGGTGCGGTGGCCACTTGGTGCCGTCGCCAGCTGCCGGGGCGGGCGGCCTGGGCGCCGCCCCGTGCTTCCGCCGTCGAGAGAGAGAGAGCGCGACGGGAGAGAAAGAATTGGGGGCTAGGTTTCGTTCGAAGGGTCTCGCTCCCAGGTTTTCTTCAAGCGAAAAAAGAGGTAGACCACACGATCAGGTTGAACGGCACATATCGAAACCCTAGAGCGGTTGCAGGCTTTTGGGCTGAAAGCCTGATGGGCCGTTGGCCGGCGGACCAGGCTAGAGAGGCGCGCGCCCGCGCCGGGCCTTTTGGGCCAAAAGGAGAGGAGGCGCAGCTGTTGTGGCCCAGAGCGCGCAGCTGTCTTCTGTTTTTGTCCAGGTTTTGGACAAATTTAATACAGTTTGGCTATACAAAATTATTCAAAGAAAAATTTTCGTTTAGAAAATAGAAAAGTAAAAGTAATGTTTCAGAAAATAAAAAGATCATGAATTTTTTTTCATGTTTTCCGCTGCAAATAAAAATAAAAGTGCTCTTTTTAAAAGTGAATAGAACTAAAGTAAAAGATTAAAATCGTTGCTTCTCTAATGCTTTTTCGAACCAATCGGTTAGAGTTGCTTAGAGATTAAAATAGTACAAAATTGTTTCCGAATAGGATATTATAAAGTTTCCGCTGCAAAGTAAAAGTTTTATCCTCCAGTTAAATTGGAACCAACGGGAAAATTTAATTGGAAGAATTGTTTTTATTAATGTTTTTCCCCTGTGGGTGAAATAAGATGCAGATAGTTTTCGATATGACAAAAGAAAGATATTTGTTTTAAAGTGAAAATATGGTATTGTTATTTTTTGACCAACGTTGATGATAACAGTATTATAGTTCTATGAGTCCTATGTTCAAAGCTTAAATCTCTGATAAATTTTGTATCAAAGTGATCAATTTTCAGAGAACAGATAAAGATCAAATAAAGCTCTTAAGCTGGAGAAATGTATATTTCTTGTTCCTGCTGTAATAAAGTTGATGATGATGATGATTTCTTATCAAAGTTGTTCAATAGAAATACTATCATCACATTGTTTAAGAGTTATATGCATTATTCTCATTTCCGCTCAACGGTGATATGGAATTAATGTAGAAGGATGATGTTTTATTCTAATTCTGCCCAACGGTGATTTCGAATATAAAAGAAAGTTTTTCAAAGTTTAATGTGCATATTTTTTTTAATCAAACCAACATGGGGTTATTTTTTATGCTCATTATTGTTGAATATTGGCTAAGTTTTCTCAGACTAAAAGTTTTACATTGCTTTCATTCGTGAAAGCGAATGGCTGGGTACTTGTGACCCGAAAGATGACCAAGAAAGGTCATAACGTGAGGGAGTATGTTCTCTCTAAAGAATGGCTTCAAAAGAAAAGAATTATTGGATATTAATCCAAGAAAAGAAAATAGATAGATCATTGAGAGTCTTGGTTGACGAATGGCTTTCATGTATTCTATATGAAGAAGTTTTTTCGGTCAACATGATTTGAGATGAGACAAGCAACATGCATGTTTAACCAACGTCGGATTAAGAATGTGTGTCAAAGAGCGTTCGGATTTATTTCTGAATTTGATGATTGCGTATGCAGTCAAAAGAGCCAATTCTGGCATTTATGTTCCTTACAGGGAATTACCCGCATAGCGGGAAAAGAGGATTATGATAATACCCGCATGGCGGGGAAACTCTGGGAAAATACCTGCGTCACTGGGTAAAGTTGACATAGTATTATGTCAAAAATCCTATATGGCAGGAGAAATTTTGGCAAAGAACTTATCCTGTATGACAGCACAAAGATATGATGACTCATGTGCGTTTAATGTGTCCCACTCTGGGAGAAAGGTATGGAGTAGCTATTATGCTTTCCTAGTATCGACTGTACACCTTATGTGTAACGGTCGTTAACCACTCAATAAATCCAAAGAGAATAAAAGTGAGAGACGAACCTAAAGATAAGATTGATATGCAAGTGTGACTTGCAAAAGTACTAATGATAAAGAACTCTGTTGAGTTTCTGAAATGGAATGAGGAAAAAGTACTCCCATACTAGTTAACAGATAACTTCATTTCGCATGAAGTAATCAGATGAATGAAATAGATAATTGAAGTTTCCTCAATTCACAAAAGTCATGAATGGTTTTCGAAATTGTGGCAGAAAATTTCTTGCCACATTTCGAGGGGGAGAAAGAAATATTAGACAAATTAAGAATGATGAAACTCCCCTATACTTTAGATAATGTGATGCATATTATGCATCTAAAGTGATCCATTGATGAAGAATGTGATCGTCTGGGGGAGTACGACGGTCATAATAATACCTCTAAAGAATAGAAATAGTTGTATTCCTGGATCTTTTATAGTTTCAACAGTAGACTAAGGAATACTAAGACGGTGCTTAAAAGTGCCATAAAGAAGAAAGTTTTAACAGAATAAACCCAAATAATAAAGTTTAAAGATACCCCATTTTAGTGAAGATGGAGTAAATCTGGGGGAGCATGGTATGAAAATACCAAAGACTATAGAATTAATTTGCCTCTTGGCAATGACAGAGCAACAACAGCCCCATATGAAAGAAGTGCTAGTACCTAAGACACAGATGGTCTTAAGGAATGAGAAGGTCAGATACTTCTGATTACTATAAAGTCTATGTTAGTGAAATTCAAATGGAGGTTGATCCCGCCTCATTTAAAGCGCTCAATAGAGTTTTGAGACTCATAAGTAATTTCCAATGGAACCAAAACAGTAGGCTGTAAAGGGTCTACAAGGTCAATGTGACTCCAAAGGAAATATGTAAAGGTGTAAAGCACGACTTAAATTGAAAGTTTTGTGCATGATCTGAGTTACATCAGATGAAAGTAAAGAACACAAGGGATACTGCTTCAAGAAGTTTTTTATGGACTAGAGCAAGTCTCTAGATAGTGGCATTTAAAGTTAAAAGAATCATATGTTATTTTGGGTTAAAGAAAATGAGAGGAAAATTGTATTCGTGCAAAGTTATAGAATGGGAAATTCATGTTCTAATCCTGTGCATGTGGATGACATCCTACTTGCTAGTGGTGATGTCAACCTACTGCAGGAGGAGAAAATAAGTTCTTGTCCTCAAAGTTCAAAAGAATGTTCTCGGTAGAGTGTCTCTCGTTATAAGTATCGAGATTCACGAAGAAAAGAATGAAAGGGGGTATTAGGGATGTCAAATAGACATGCTAAGAAAGGTCTCTAAAGTATGCATGCGAGAAAACCTACACTTGTTCTTATAGTCAAGGGTAATGGAACTGGAAACTATGGTGTTCCAAGAGTTGATGAGAAAAGATTGAAAACGGATATGGTACCATATACTTCAGTTGTTGGAAGCTCAATACATTACCCTGACACAGTTCACATATCCGGGTTGTTTTGGAAATGTCCAGTCCATATATAGATCACTGGAATGGAGTCAAAGACATCGGCCTCATGCTGAAAGAAATAAGTGCTCTCAAAAGATTGTGAGTACAGAGACATGAGTTGTGAAATGTATAGCGAAATCCACAATTGTCGCTAACTTTCATACTTGGAGATTTTTGTGTGGAAAAGCTCCAAAGAATGAAACAATTATCATGAATGTGATGCAAAGATATTTTATAGCTTGATATGAGGCTGAGGGATAGGCAAAATGGTTAAGGAGACCTGTACCCGGAGTTGATAATGGTTGACAACAGCGATAACCATTTTAAGTTTTTCTCTCCTATGACAACGAGTCAAGTATTGATGCCAAACACACTGACACAGAGTTATGCGTTGTAAAGGAGAAAGTCCGGAATTATGTAGAAATGCTTGAAGCATAAAAGCAATAGACAAGTATTTGCAGATCTGATTAATAAAGGCTTACCGCCCAGTGTGTTCGGAGAACACACAGTCGACATGGGTTTTATGGTATAGTCTAAGATTTCCGGACAATAAAAGGGCCCAAGGTTAAAGAATTTGTTTCAAAACAGAGGTACATTGTGGTTGTCTGATTCTATCGGCAATTGGGTTGTGATGATGAAACATGTTCTATGTATTGATCTGTTATGAAACGAGTAAAGTAAAAGTATAAGGTCAAAAGTAAAAGTTGAGATCAAGGGAGAGAATGTTAGGATGATCTCCACCGTGTGGGTCCAACGGCCCACCGGGCCCTTAGATCCGCGCCCTAATCGGGGGCGCTCAGCCCACTATGGGTGACGGGCCCCTGTCACCTGCACTATGTAAAGAGGTGGGGGACGGCGGCTCGCATCACGAGGTTCGTCGCGATGCCGCACACCCCACCCACATCCCCTACCGATTTAGGATTAGCGCAGTGCTGACGAGAAACACTTGTACGAATGTTATTTGAAAATGAAATTTTGCAAGCAGTTAGAATATTTATCAAAGTTTACCACAAAAAATTCAGAATCTTTTGAATATTTTAAAAATGTTTTTTTTATTTTACTGTTCACCCGAGCTCATTTGAGCTCGGGCTGAGAAAGGACTTTCTGGTACTCTGGTTCTTTTCATGCTTTGGCGGTGTCTCATTGGACAGGTAGTGTAACGTAGTTATGGAGATTTGGTGTGTCCAATCTTATGGATTTAGGTTCATGCCGTTACTGATTAATTCATTTCTAACGATCTGATGAGTCAGTGTGGTTTTTCTTTTTCTTTTTTCGTTATTGATATCGTTGGTGTAATCCGTTGTGACATTGAAGTTCTTGTTTCCGCGTTATGGTGAAGGTCATGTCGTTCGACAACCAGAGGGATCATCTTCATCTCAAGTACGTTCAACGTTTACCACTTCTCATCCTCTTAGATGGCCCGCTCAAGCAGGTTTGTAAAACCTATGAAGATAGTTAAGTTTGTGCAGGGTGTACGAGTGACAGTGCGGCTGTTCGGATCTAATTACACTCTCTTCACCGAACATAAACACGTGAGCATAACTATTTTTCACTAAATATACACATGTGAATAACCACTGTATCGAAAAGTCAAGCCACGGTAGCCATAAGGTGACGCCGCTCTAGCTAGCACAACCACACGCTCTATTGTCCAACATTGGC
This sequence comes from Triticum urartu, assembly GCF_003073215.2. Lineage (NCBI taxonomy): Eukaryota > Viridiplantae > Streptophyta > Magnoliopsida > Poales > Poaceae > Triticum > Triticum urartu. The sequence goes on from NC_053025.1 coordinate 617,173,205, forward strand.
TAGTCTGGTCTTGTAAAACTTTATTTATTTAATTATTTAGAGCAACTCCAACGCAAGGACCCAAACGGACATCGATTTTATCCGTTTCATGTCCGTTTGGGTCACCTGTCCGCCTAGTGGACATGGGGCGGACAAGCCTTGTATCCAACGCACGACGACTCAAACTCTCCGTGCCGTCCGCCCCCTCCTTCCTCCCTCGCGCCGCCCGCCCCCTCCTTTCTCCCTCGCGCCGCAAGCCCCCTCCTCTCTCCCTCGCGCCCGCCCGCCCCCTTCTCTCTCCCTCGCGCCGCCTCTCCTCTCCTCCTCGCGGATCCCCTTCCCCGCAAGATTTTTCTCTGCTCGCGCCTCTGCTGCAGCTACCTTCTGCTCGCGCCGCCGTCCGGGCCTCGAGCCCCAGCAGGAGCGCGCGGAGGAGCCCTGCACCGGTGGCCTCGCTGGGGCGTGGAGGAGCGGCCGAGCGCGCCGTGGCGACCTGCTCCGGTGGCCTCACTACTAGGGAAAAGGCTAGCAGCAGCGCGGGTTTTAGACCTATCAGTAGCGCGGGGTGGTGCGCTACTGATAAGGCGCTACAGCTAACGAATAGCAGTAGCGTGCCTCCACCCACGCTACGGCTAAATCGACTTAGTAGCAGCGAGTTCCAGGAGGAGCGCTGCTGGTAATTAGTAGTAGCGCTTCTCTCTGCCCGCGCTGCTACTATTATTTCATATTTTATTTCTTTTTTATTTCATGTTGTATTCGTACACCTTTACATAAATTTTCATACAACAGAAATTTACAAATTGTTTTTACATCATAATGAGTTATTACATCACGGGGTGAAAGAACCGTGTGGACTAGTTTCAAGTGGACGGACATCCACTTGAAACTAATCCGCGGTTCTTTCACCCAATGATATAATAAATATCATCATCATCATATCATTAACAACTTATCATCATCATCATCATATCATTGGTCACTAGTCGTAATCACAAGTACTCCTTACATCTTCAACTCTAACACATTGTATCACATAATAAACATATTGTACCTCATAGGACCTACTACATTCTCTTAGGACCTACTATATTCTCTAAGGTAAAATAGCAAAAAAACAAGATAGCCACTCGCTCTCCATTATGGAGAATACAGATTATCCTGTCTTCAATTCTTGCTTTTCGCTTAATGTTGCTTCCAAGAACCTCCTCACGAATGTCCAAACATTTTTTCCACTCTTTGATTAGCATGTGTTCACCGGTTTCAGAAATTCGATATGCACAAGTGAGATCCGTAGGATGACCTGGCTGTAGGTTCAGAACTTCAAGGCGACCATTGTAATACATCAGATGAGGCACACAATCCATCGGGATTTTCTGTTGAAAAACATAGTAATAACTTCGTAGTTAGCAATGGTGTACTAGTTTTAGAAGTACGCAAAAGATGCACGGATGTCGTAATAGTAAAATATCTTACCAGGGTATCTCCATAGAAGTTATCATGGTTCAACACGTGCACTAGTGGCATGTATTCACCATAATTTGGAGGAGTTCGATAATAGGTATTGTAATTCTCAAAAAAAGTACAATAAGCAATCAGATGATTTTCTCCTTATAAGTTAATTCGGAGCCATCAGTGTACTGGGTTTTGTCTACCATCTTCTGCACATTCTTTAAAGATTCAAAATACGCTGTCAATGGAAATAAGTTGTCAACTATTTTGAAATAAACAATATAAATTAGTTAATAACTATGTTTGAGAAACTCATATTGCGGTAGAATCGGAAGCGTATCAATAAGGACCCAAATGTCCACATTGTCTTGCTCGATGTCAGGATCACCAAGATCCATGCTGACAATCATACCCTCATAAAAATCATACATTTTGCAAAGTGCTTCCCAATTTTGGCAATCAAAATGGGTTACGCTCTGAGAATTGTACATATTTACTTCAAAATCGATATCATGATGGGTCCTTAGGTGTATTTTCTTTGTTTGAAAATTTTCATGGTCTTCAAAACCCATCCTCTCCAAGACATAGCGTCTTGCATGGCATGGGATAAGCTAGTCGAATTGTAAAAGATGAAAATTAGACGTTGAAATAGTTGAGGTCATGCTTAATTACGAAAAAAAACACTTGTCGTTGTTGCGTACCATTTCAACATCGAAGGTCTCCTCGAGCTTAATGCTGAAGCGCCGATCTTCATCCAGCTGAACGAACCTGTCGCACATACCTCGATCATCGTGGCACCAACTGCACTCCCCCGGGAGACTGTCGTCGTCCGAGTACGACATTTCCTACGTTCATAATTCAAAGATTAAACTTGTACATATTCTAGCACAAGTCATGCCAGAATTCACGGAAAAATCCGGCATGACCTTTGCTAAAAAAGGACATATGGAGCGCCTGAAATTTGCCGGAACGGAAATTAATCAACACTCCGGCAAAACATAGGCCACTCGGAGGTGTAACCAAAACATGAAATAATTGCTTAAACTAAAAAATAACACCAAATATGGCATGTTCAACTAGTTTTCTTAATTCAACTAGTTCTATTAATTCAAATAGTTCTTACTAAATATAAACTTAGCATAAAAAGAAAAAAACTAGTTCTTTCTAAAAATGAAGTAGTTCAACTAGTTATTTATTTACTTACTATACTAGTTCAACTAAAACTTAACTAGTTCAACTAAAACTAAACTAGTTCTATTAATTCAACTAGTTCTTACTAAATATAAACTTACTATAAATAGAAAGAAACTAGCACATCTACTACTACTAATTAACATCTAACTACTACATCTACTACTAATTAACATGTACTACTGCTAATTATACAACTAGTTTACCATCACTACTAGTAATTAATATCCACTACTTCTAAAAATCATTATCTATGAACCCTAAATTAACATCTACTACTACTAAAATCATCTACTAAATAAGCAAAGAGAGGGGGTTGGGGATGGGTGGGGGGCTTACAGAGGGAGAGACGGTGGCGGAGAGGTGCTCGGCGACGGAGGGGCGGCGAGGGCGGGCTCGGGATCGGGAGGGCGGCGATCCTAGGCGGCGGGCTCGGCGGGCTCGGTCGAGGGCGGCGGCGGTGAGGTCGAGGGCGGCGACAGTGTGGTCGAGAGCGGCGGCGGTGAGGTTGAGGGCGGGCGGGCGGCGGCGGCGGTGAGCGCGCAGGCGCGCTCGGGCTCGAGCGGCGGCAACAGGGAGTAGGGGAACAGGCCGGTGGGGGGGAAGGGGGGAAAGGAGGACTTAGCAAAATTTTGATGCGGGGGTTGGTTAACTCGAACTAGCAGTAGCGCACGTACAGACGCGCTATAGCTAACTTATCTACAGCGCGTTTTGGGGAAAACCGCTACTGCTAATGGAAGCAGTTATTTCTTTTATTTTAGTAAAAACATCAAAAATATGCATTGGTCATCATTGATCTTTTTGTGTACAATCTAAATAGTCAACATGAATCCTCACTGTACATGTATAGGTACAGGCGAGGATTCATATTGCAACCACAAATCATACACATATAGTTCAATGAAGACCAAGTGCTCGAGATAGGTTGAGAAGCAACATATTTAAGGTGGTAAACACCTTGTTCGCTTAGCAGTATGGGACTAAACTTAATTAGTTGCGGTCATACTTAGCAGCAGCGAGTTTTGAGCAAAACCGCTGCTACTAAGTTCTTTAGCAGTAGCGCGTCCACGGGAAGGGCGCTACTACTATATCTTTCCTGGAGGCAACACCGTGGCAATTATAGTAGTAGCGCTCTTTTCACCTAGAGCGCTACTGCTACTCAATCATTAGCAGCGCTCTTTTCTAAAGCTCGTTGCTGCTAATTAGCAGTAGCGTCTATTTTTAGACCGCGCTGCTGGTAAGATTCTGTGTATAAGATTTTCCCTAAGTAGTGCCTCGCGGCGGTGCGGAGGAGCGGCCAAGCGCGCGTCGGCGACCTGTGCCGACGGCCTTGCTGCGGTGCGGAGGAGCAGCCGAGCGCGGGGTGGAGACCAGCACCGGTGGCCTTGCTGCGGGCGTTGCAGTCGCTGACATATGGGACCAGGGGCGGACACGAGCGGGCGACAGCGGTGGACGAGAGCGTCCGCTTCCATCCGCTTCGTACCCATTTGTTCCCAGATTTGGGTCAGGTTTGGGTCAGGGACGGACAGCAGGCGGACACGGACGTCCGTTTGGGTCGCCCCGTTGGGCCAAGTTTTCTGTCCGGATGACCCAAACAGATAAAATGGGTCCTCTTATTGGAGTTGCTCTTATCGTAGTTTGCTATTTGAAACTTTTTTTCCTTGTGGTTTGATCTCCCAAGATTTTCTCCGCAGACGACCAAATATTAAATCGCACTCGTTAGCCAGACGAGCGATGTGTGCCAGAGGATAGCACATCCTTCCCCACGGGTACGCTCATGTATGTGCGGTCTGCATACGTAGCAACTGCCTGAAAATTCAAAGAATTGGTTTCTTTTTTCTTTTGCGGGTAAAGAAAAGGCCAGATGGACGATGTAGGCAAACCACGATTTCCTATCCCACATTGACTAGTTCGGTCTCGTACGTAAAACTCTATATTTACTCAGGAGAAGGACCACAGTATGTGTCACGGTTGTCAGTCCGATGTCTATGGTTTTTCTCCGCAGAAGGCCAAACATTACGTCACGGTCGTTATGCAGACGACCGTTGTAGTCCAGCCACACATTCAGGTGTCCCACGTTGGCTACCCATCGAACTGCCTAGAAGTATACCGTATTTTTTACCGTGTGTGCAGGGGTGTTTGAATTTACCCAAAATGAAGGTGCCCTGTGTGCGAGGGCAGGGGCCAAGGTGTATTCGTCAAAATTCTAGCTTTCCCTTTCCCCCACCTCTCCTTTAGATTTCAATTGGGTCCAATCCTTTTATGTTTGGCCTTTTTCCAGCTTTGTATATTAGGTACGGTGAAAGAATATCTCATAAAGACCTGGTTTGTTCCGTACCTAAATTTTTATTTTAGAAGCCGAACCAAAATATTTAAACAGGGCCACCAATAAACCCCAAAAGTAGCCCTTAATCATATACAAATATAATTATCCCAATAAAATATATGTTAGTGGACTAGCTATTTCTTTTAGCTTTTTAGATATAAAATGACTGATTTTTTGACTTTGCATGCACACTATGCAATGCATCGCTTATTGCGAGCGAGCTCGCTCACGTGTGGCGCCCCACATGGGCTGGTGCAGTAACGCTTGGTATTTCAATTGTTTAGTACTGTCACCGACTCGTCGTCTTAAAATAAGCGTCTCAACTTTGTACTAATTTTTTCCCGTAAAAAAATATTGTACTAACTTTGAAACAAAGTTGTACTAAAGTTGAGACACTTATTTTAGGACGGAGGAAGCATTTCTTTGTTTCTTTCCTCTCTTTTTTTTCCTCTTTTCTTCTCTTTCTTTTTTTCCTTGGGTAAATGTTTTTAACGTATAAAAGGCTGAAACATGAAATTCTTATCAAATGGGAAAAGTAGAGCGGGGTATAATATACATCTCAAAGTAAATGTGTATTTTGTGGCAAATGGTAATGTAAAGCCGGCCGTTTTATGAGATGACCCCTCTAACTAAGATATGCCCAATCTGCTACGATCATGTATTAGTACAACTAAATCTAGATCGTCAGATCGGCACAGTGGACAATTAATCCGTATTAGGGAGGGGCGACGGCAACGGCGTGCCTTCGGCTTGTATCATCACTATGTGGTCTATGAATATGGATGTAATTTTAGTATTTCTGATGTTCGATGTACTGCCATGATTGATTGAAAATGAATAGATAGAAAATTTCCAAAAAAAAGAGTAAAGAATGCCGTTAAATAGACTCTACCAATAAGGCGTGGGTGATGCGGTAGTGAGGACTGGACTTTGGCCTAAAGTTTGCAGTAACTCTAAAATCGATGACAATCTACATCTCGACATGTCGAGCCTCTTTGGTTGTACACCTTGTGCCCTGCAGGCCTGGGCCTAGAAAAACGACAGTTCGTATTCTGCCGAATAAGTGTATAGGGCTACAGTGTGACAATTGGACTTGGAGTATGTGAAAGATTAGATGTTTGAGTCGAATACGTATAATCCATTGCCAAATATATAAATGCATCGTGGAGTATGCCAAAATAGACATGACACATACTAGGCCAGACACATGATCACCAAGGGAACGGTCTAGGCACCGGAACGGTCTAGTGTCAATGTTTGGGTGGCTACGGTTATGACTGCGGGTGGATGTTAAGCATCGTGATTATGAGGAAGTATAGAATAGATTAGGATTTATTTCTACCTTATCTTGTACTTTAAATTGATCATCTACTTGTATATATATGCCCACAAGGCTTAAGCAATATAAAAACAATTCCATCATTCTTCTCTCTATAATAGTACGAACGAAAGAATTATCTCTGCAATAGGCCAAAGGTCACAGAATAAGTCACGGTCGTTAGTCCAGTCTCTATACGAGTTTCTTTCACAGAAGGCCAAAGGAAGTCACGCTCCTTAGCCATAAGGTGACGCACCGTGTAGCTGCCCCAACCACACGTACTACTGTCCCACATCGGCCAGTCCAGTCTTGTAAGACTTTGTATATTTAATTATTTATCGTAGTTTGCTATTTGAAACTTTTTTGTGATGGTCTGGTCTTGGAAGATTTTTCTCCGCAGAAGGCCAAACATTAAGTCACACTCGTTAGCCGGATGAGCGGTGTGTGCCACAAGAGAGCACATCCTTCCCCACGGGCACGTTTGTGCATGTGCGGTCTACGCCCGTAGGAACTCCTGAAAATTCAAAAAAAAAAAGCCGGACACGGTTTGAGTGTCCCACATTGGCTAGTTCGCTCTCGTATATTTACTCAGCGGAAGGACCAAAGGCATTCAAGGGTGTGTTTGGTTCGGGAACAAAATGGAATGAAATGTCATGGTTCCATGACATTCTATTTCACTAGAATTGGTCGGTTTCGTTCATGTGTTTGGTAGAGAAATTTTGTGGAATGGAACGGTTCTATTTTGATGTTTGCTTAGAGAGACCAAATGTAATGAATTTGATTCAACTCACCATTTGACACATGAATGATGAGATTACATATCACATGTATCATTTTACATCTATAATTATAATACATATTAGGTAATGAAGATATATGCCGTTCGTGAGGGAGAGACGAGGGGACGGATCGAGATGGACTGGCGGCGCAGATGGGAAGGGGTCGCGGGGTGAGAGAGTCGGGGAAGGAAAGGTGGGAGAGCGAGGCGTTTCGTGTAATTCCTTCGATTCGGAGGTACGAGCACATTCCGCATCTCAAGGGAATATGCCGCTCGGGGGAATGGGTGGGCTCCTGTCCTCGGTTGCTACTAAACACAAGAACGAGGCCTAGTCATGGCACAGACCCGTTACGTTCCACTCCATAATACAAACCAAACACACGGAGGGTTTACTTGGTTTTACGGGATGGTTAGGATATGATTGGCTTAGATTTGATAGAGTGAGACGGGCCCACCACTTAAAATCAGGGGGGCCAATTAGTGAAGGCCAGGCGGCAGGGTCTGTGAAAGTCCGTCTGTTTTGCACGTGTGTGTAGTATCATCGCCCCAAGTGTCCTACGTTGGCTACCCATCGAACTGCCTACAAATATCACGAGTGACCAGACCCGCCATTCACGCGGCACTTAGAAGTCAGAACACAGCCATTAGCCATTGCCATGCCGACCATGCCATCCCGTGCGCTGGCCCTCGTGCTCCTCCTTCTCGCAGCAAGCAAAGCAGCTTCCCAGGGGGTATGCATAGACCCCCGTCCTTCTTCCGCCGCAGCACCAGCGCCACCAACGTCCAACACTACCAACAGCAGCGCGTTCCGCACCAACGTCCTCACGCTCCTGAACGCCCTCCCCCAGGCCGTAGCGCCAACGGGCTTCGCCTCCCTCTCCTTGGGCACCGGCCGCGACCGTGCCTTCGTCCGCGGCCTCTGCCGCGGCGATACCACGCCGTCTCAGTGCCTCGCTGACATGCAAGCAAGCGTCATCGACTTACGCGGCAGGTGCGCGTCAAACCGGAGCGCGGCAGCCTATTACGACAAGGCCTACATCACCTTCGCCGACACCAACGACACGATCAACCTCTACTACGAGAAGCGCTCGCTTAACGCGCTGTACGACGTCCTCACAGTGTCCGACCCAGAAAGCTTCGACCAGACGTACAACGTGCTGATGAAGCGCCTGGTGGCGCGGGCGGCCAGCGAAGGAGGCAACACCTCGGCGATGTTCGCCACCGGGGAGGCGGTGTACGCACCAAGCGATCCCAAAGGGACGATGTACGGTCTCGTGCAGTGCATGAGGGACCTCAGCGCCTCGCAGTGCGACTGGTGCCTGCAGTCCTTGGTACCAGTGCTGCCGACGTGCTGCTACGGATATCAGGGAGGGGTGGCGCGAAACTTCAACTGCTTGCTTCGGATTCAAATATATACCTTCTACGACCTGGCGCTCGATGCTCCGCCTCCGGCTGCTCCAACACCGGGATCCCCCGACGAAACACGCCGTGAGTAACCCGGACCATCATTGCCTAACCTCATCCTCCGTATTTTTCGCCGTGTGTGCAGGACTGCAGGGGTGTTTGAATTCACCCAAAATGAAGGTGCCCTGTGTGCCAGGGCAGGGGCCATGATGTCTTCGTCAAAATTCTAGCTTTCCCTCTCCCCCACCTCTCCTTTAGAAGAGACCACAGGCCTATTGGATTTATTTTTTCGGTACACGTTTATTTGGCTATGCGTTACCCTAAAATATGTCTCTGACACAACCTTAATCTGCAGCAAACCAATTCATAAGAACCAGGAATATCTAGTGGGATGTAGTGTCTCTAGAACTAGAGGATGCCCTACACGTTATTGCCGGAATCTTTTGCAATATAGTTTAATTGGATTCAATTGCATGAAACATTAATATTAGAAGTAAAAACAATTGATAATACATATGACTTGTTTTGTTTGATTATTGTATAGTTACAAAATATTTACTAATTATAAATAACTTATTAGAATGGAAATTGTCATGCATATTTGGGTGTTAAGGTGGAATTTTTCCAATGCATGGTTACAGGTTACGTGGGTTTTTTTTCATGCATGTTACATGATGAGATGACATGCTTGCCTATCATAAGAAATATCGTCTCCCTTTTTACTTTTCTACAAATCGTGTAAATTCTAAAAACAAAAAAAATCAGGTTTTATCGTGTAAATTCTTTTTTAGGATATTTATCATGAAAAAATTTAAGAATAGACAGAGTTTATTTGGCTGTCCTTTGTGAGGGACGCTCAGTACCGGCCAAAAAACTATATATCTAGCAAGCCGCGTTTAACCTCATACAAGCTAGCTTTCAGTTATGCCCCCAAATGATTCATGTTGCGCAACCTTGCGACCCACAAGAACACATGCGGACGCCCCTGCTGCTATTGCCCTTGCTGCCATTTCTGGCTCTCATGACGGAAGCTAGTGCACGGCAGTTCAGTTGTTAATGATCGACTAATTGTCTTGTGCAATGACCAATGCTGATGGTGATAAATTTCTTAAAAACATGCAGGAAACACAAGATTACAGCATGTCATCCTTGCTGTCGCCATTTCTGTTGGGACACTATTTGTCCTAGTCGTTGTGCTTGCTTGTGTTCGTCGGCAGAGGAAAAGGATCAAGGCAGACAAGGAACAACAAGGTATGTAATAATTCCTACAGAAGAGCACATGGGTCATACGGAACAAGAGAAGGCGAGAAATAGTTTTTTTTTCGATCATAGGGGCAACATGGCCCCCATTTTTATATGAAAATAGAGTCATGAGAGCATCTCCAACAGAGGTGCTAAAAGTAGTCCGCGCTGTAAAAATCGCTAATTTAGCACACGGAGCATCTCCAGCAGACGCTGCAAAAGCCAACAAGCTGTAAAATCCAACCGGCGCGCTGGGAATTTCTGCATCACACGCGGGATATTTGCCGCACGGCATACAGCGCGCTGGACAATGACGCGCGAAGACCAGCTGCTCCGCTCCGCTTCGCTCCCTCTGCTCGTTCTGCCATTTCCTGCAGCTCGCCGCCGCCGGCCGCCGGTCGCCGCCACTCCTCTGTGTGCTCGTCATCTGCTCTTCCCGGCATGGGGCGGAGCCGCCACTGCCCTTCTGCTCGCCGGCTGGAGCTTGCCGCCTCGAGTTCGCCGGCCGGGAGCCGCCGTTGCCTCTCTGTTCGCAGCCTCCCTGTGGCCGAAGGCTAGCGTTGCATGCGGAGCTTGTGGTTTCCGATCGATTGCAAGCCAGCTGATAGGGAAGCCAAGCTAGCTAGCTCGTGTTTGTGCATCAAGCTAGCTCGCGTACGGTGGCCGGCGATTTCAACGATCCAACAATTGGGGAGCTAATTGCGTTTTTGTTTTGGTCAGATGGATTTATCTATAAATGTTAGGGACCTGTTTGTGATATATTTGTGACACTTTATTTTTTTAGTGCATCTGCTGGACCGCTGCGCGCCATTCGCTACGCGTTATCTTTTTGTGCGTCTGCTGGACTGAATCGACCACGGAGCGCTAAAGTTACTAAAATTGCGCTGTAAAGTTATTTTAGCGTGTCAGGGAAGGAAAAATAGCTACATTCCTAGGCATTTGGACCACATCTAAGAAATGCAACCATAGCACTTCAGTAACCGGCAATCTGGTAAACATCTAGAGATTATAAGCAAATTGGCTCAAATCCAGGACAAACAGAGGCTAAGCAGGCATCATTGGCACAGTCTTTGATATTTACGTCCCCAGCCATGTGCCCTTTTGAAGATATCATATGCTACTTAGGTGAGCCTTTCAGCTGCTTCCTTAAGGCATAATTTACGAGTCCAGTAGTGCACACAAAGTAGAAAACTACATTAGTAGGTTGAGCAGGACGCATATGGAAAAAATAGGATATATTCCTTGTTTTGCAAACAGTCCATAATAAAGCGCCAGAACCAATAGATACAACGGCTCTACTCTTTGCTAGTATAGGTCGGCAGCCAATTTTGATAGAGACCAAAGAAGGATGTGGGCGTTGACTATACCTCAAGTACAGTATATGGTTTCTAACCCCCGCGTCGCCTCCCCCGGCGGCGGCGGGGGAACCCTAGCCGCACTGCCTCGGCACCCTCCCCACCTCGTCCCACCTCCTCGCCGCCGCCTGAGGCCGCCACCGGGCAAGCCCGGGGCGCCAAGGATGGTGGCGGCGGGGTCTCGGCTGCCCTGCCTCTCCGTGGGGAGTCTCAGATCTGGAGCGGCGGCTCCTTTTGGCGAGGCACGGCAAGCTCCGGTGAGCAGCCGTGTGGGCGGTGGATCTGGCGTCCTGGCCGTGTGGGTGGCGGGATCCCGGTGGTCGTTGGTGGCTGGCGGCGGCTTCTGCGGCGGTCGGTGCGCGCGATCTGGCGCCTCCCCTCCTCCCCTGTTCGGCGTGCGGGCCAGCCTGGTCGGGCCGCGCTTCCCGTGGTCGCCGGTTCTGTACAGGAGGCGCTGGTGGTGGCGGGGATCTATTCGGGCGAAAACCCTGGCCGGCCATGCCCGGCCGCGCCGACAATGACATCTAGGGCGCCGTTCCCCTCCTTGGAGGCGTCGGTATGGACTGATCTCCTCACTTCCCCTTCCCCTAGGTCTCCCGAGTGAAAGCCCTAACTTTATTGGGCGGCGGCGGCACTCACAGCGTCGTTACCTCCTTGAAGGCGCCGCTTTAGGAACCTTGGGGTTGGGTGGCGCTTGTGGGTGGTGGGTGACGGTGGTGGCGCGGACCTATCCTAGCATGGATCTACGTCTGTTGCTTAGAGATGGACTCGCGTAGGTGGAGGTCGTCGTTTGGCGTCGTGGTGGCGTCCATGGCGGAAGACCTTCCAAGGCTTGCGTAGGTGGAGGTCGTCGTTTGGCGTCGTGGTAGCATCGATGGCGAAGGACCTGCTAAGGTTGACACCTCAATCTGCTCTGAAGATGGACTAGTGGAAGATGACGGCGACGACACATGTGAGTGCGTCAGACCGGTTTGTGCCCCGAACCCGGTAGATGGCTGGGTTGGGGCCTCCGGCTTTAGATGTTAGGCTTAGGTGAGAGGTCTGGGTTTGTGGCCCAGCTTGCACCCCTTCATCATATGGATAGGAGTAGCGGCAAATGTTATCAAGATGATGGATTTAGGCATAGTGTTATTATACTACTTTGTAAGGTCCTCGAGAATAATCAATAAAATGACCGCATGCATCTTCCAGATGCAGAGGCCAGGGGTCATCCTCCTTTTCTAAAAAAAATGAGGTTACCCAATGCCCCAGAAACCACATTCCATTGACACAGGAGACTACTATTTCTAGCTTCAAGATTAGTAACTCCCAACCCCCTCGATCTCTAGGACGACAAACATCCAACCAGATAACCAACCGATACTTTTACACTCCATCCTTCTCTTGCCAACAAACTATACAAGCACGAAAGAAATCAAGTCTCTTACCAACACCTCTAGGCCAACGAAAAAGGGACAATAAGAGAATAGGAATATTACTGACACAAGTATCACAGAGAATAAACGAGGCCCCATGGAGTGAAAGATCCCTTGCCATGAAGCTGCCATTTTTCATATTTGTCCTCAGGTGGCTCCCAATCAAGATTACATAACTTTTGAAAATGTAGAGAAATCCCTAAATATCTAAAAGGAAAAATCACCTACTATGTAAGTAAAAATTTGAGCATAATCATTCTATTCCAGCAACGCATCGCTAAAACAGTGGATCTTGCTCTTCAGAACTTAATTTTAGCCATGTTCAATGCTCATAAACATATAAGATAACCTTCAAGGTCATCTTCCAAATAAAAGATGGTATCGTCTGCGTATTGTAGAATGGTGAAACCTCGGTTATACCAAGGAAGCAATAACATCAATAGTTAAATTAAAGAGGAGAGTGGGGAAAGGACTCCCCCTGCCTCAAGCCTTTCCTAGTAACAAACTAAGAGCCTGACATGTCATTCAAGGTAATAGTTGCTTTACCATCGCTAAAAAAACAATTAGGCCACCGTACAAATTTAACCAGGAATCCTTTCATGCTTAACGCATCATGCACAAATTCCAAAATGAATTTATTGTATGCTTTCTCGAAATCTAGTTTAAAAAGGGCAGCAGAGTATGCAATGAATATAAAGTCTCATGTAAAACAACTACATTATCTAACATAAACTGACCTTTGGTAAAAGCAGATTGAGCTTTGTGAACACTCTTGTCTACAGTCAACATGGCTCTACTATTGAGAACTTCAGTAACAATTTTAAATCGAACATTAAGGATGAAGATGGGCCTATACATCTGTTTTATCAGCCCCTTGACCTTTAGCGGTCAGAGTTACTATATCATAGTTTAGTCTAGAAATGTCAATAACGCGATCATAAAAATCCTGGAAAATTTTAAGAAAATCACCAGAGACAAGACGCCAAAAGATTAGGTAAAACTCAACAAGCATGCCATCTAGCTCACTGCTCTATTGTGACTCGTGGGGAAACTGCAGTTTTAATCTCGTCATGTGTAAACTTGTCATTCAACCTACTGTTATCTACATCGGAAAGGCAACCGGGCAAAGGAATAATAAGAGAGAAAGGAAGAAGATCGTCCTTCCAAAAAGCTTCTTATAAAAGGTAGTAGCATATTTGATGAGTTGTTCGCCTCCTTGAATGATGCGCTCATCTTGATTGAATCTGAAAAATCTTATTCTTACATTTTGTACCACTAGCATTAATCATAAAATACTTAGAATTACTATCTCCATGTCTTATATCTCTCTCTTTATACTGTTAGTACCATTTAAATTCCTCCTCCCTAAGAATTTTATTTCAGTCATTTTCCAGTTTATCTCTTAAGCCATAGTCAGATTCTAAGGCACCAAAAAGCTCACATTTCTTATCCACAACATCCAGCCAATTAGTAATGCATTCTCTATCCCTCCTATAAGCCTCCTCACCATTAAGATTCTAGCCCTTGAGGCTTGTCTTGAAAGGTTTCATAGTCAATGCAAGGTACTGCCTCTGCGAGCGAACAATAGACGACCAGGCATTGTTAACTATATCGGAGAGATCTTTCATAGTCCACCAGCTTAATTCAAACCTAAAAGATGCATTTATCGCAACAGTATTATCACAGTATGTAAAAGAAGAGCAGCATGGTTAGAAACCCCTCTAACCAGGATTCTGACAGTAACCAAAGGAAACCTTTGCTCCCAGGAGGGGCTAACCAAAATTGTATGTAATTTAACAAACAGAGGGTCCATCTGGTTATTAGACCATGTGTAGCTCGGACATGACATCACAAGCTCTTTAAAACTCATCCCCGTACACATTGATTAGGATTCACTTGAATCCTGATCACTTGTTCATTATGACCATTCTAGTCATAAACCTCTCGGCCATACATGTATCTACCTGGAACAGATCATGTCTAACACCCATAAGTGAACATCCAAAAGCCCCATCAGAAGGCTGCCAGAACCAAATAACTGTAGCCAGCCAGGAATCAATAAGATCCTTCTTTTTTGTCTCTTGTATACAGATAAACTCAAGGTAAGGTATAGCTAAATCGCATGTTTCTTATTGCAGATAATGCAGGAGAGGGCTTGAACTATATTAGTCTCCAAGTGTTGAGGGTTGCCACATCCAATTTTTCTATAAACAACAAACTGGGAGAGGGAGGATTCGGAGAGGTTTTTAAGGTATGTATTGTGCTTTGGTATGAATATTACATGAGAATACAAATCTATACTAAATGTACCAGAGACAATATTTGGTGAATTATTTAATTTAATCCAAGAGCAAACTTGCCTCTACTGTCTACATAGGGGGAAATGCAGGACGGAATGAAAATAGCCGTCAAAAGGTTGTCAAAGGACTCTGTTCAAGGGTTTGGTGAGCTGAAAAATGAGCTAGTGCTAGCTAACAAACTTAAGCACAAGAATCTGGTGCAGCTTCTCGGTGTTTGCTTGCAAGAGAAACTGCTGGTGTACGAATATATGCCTAATGGAAGCCTAGACACGATTATTTTCAGTAATTCTCCCATCTCATCTTGTCAAAACTTTAGTACACCACTAGTCTGCTATTCTGCTGTTTTTAGTTTGAGTGGTGCATGTGTGTCGCAGATTCGGAGAAGGCACACCAACTCGATTGGATGAAAAGAAGCATGATCATCTCTGGGATTGCTCGAGGTCTACTGTATCTCCACCAGGAGTCTCGTCTAAAAGTCATCCACCGTGACCTGAAGCCAAGCAACGTCTTACTGGACCTGGATATGAACCCCAAGATCTCAGATTTTGGTCTTTCTAGGGCTTTCGGTGGAGATCAATCGATGGATGTAACAAAACGTGCTGTTGGTACACTGTAAGTCTTTGCTTCTGTGTACGTACTTCCTCTGCAAATGCACACTGTTCTAGCCAAATTAACGGAAGATGACCGTTTGAGTGATACGATATCAAATGGTAAATGCAACACTGAGCAAGAGTGCTTATTTTGGAACTAATTCATGCAGCGGATACATGGCTCCGGAATATGCGTACCACGGCCAAGTCTCTACCAAGTCAGACATGTATAGCTTCGGAGTCGTAGTTGTAGAGATTGTGACTGGTAGGAGGAACAATGCATCACTCGACGATGATACTGCCTCCAGATCTCTGCTCAGCCAGGTAAGATCCGCACACATAATGTACCTCACTCATTTGTGGAGATAACTTGCCGACTAGCTGCTACTTATTTATCTTTTACGTACAGGTATGGGAAGCGTGGAGCGCAGGCTCGATGGAAGAGGTGGTGGATCCTTCCCTGGGCAGAGGTTACCCCAAGAACGATGTGCTAAAGTGCGTGCAGATCGGGCTGCTGTGTCTCCAGGAGGATCCCAGCGCCAGGCCGGCCGCGTGGGAGGTCGTCCTCATGCTCGACAGCCCCTCCATGTCCATGACTATGCGGACTCCGACCAGGCCAGCGTTCTGCTTCACACAACCTGGAGTCAGCAACCCCACGCTCAGTTACCAAAGCAGCCGGGGTGCTATCACCAGCCAACAACTGCCTACCCCCGTTTCAGGCAATGACGTGACGATTTCTGATGTCGAGCCTAGGTAGGATGATTTCAAACAAGTTTGCATCAGTAAGGCGAATACCAACTGTTAAAAATAATTGCCTTTAGTCATGTCCGGAAATGTACAAGATGCTCGTTCATGCTTCTTTAGCTAGCTGATCAAGAGTGAGTCGATAGATACATACGTGGGTCTAGTGATACTAGTCGTATTCAATAATGTTTAAGCTAAAAGTGATCAAGGTAGCCGAGTGATTATTGTTGGCTTGCATATCATATGGAGCAAGCTGAGACCGGTTGTCATGTCTGTGTAGGCCCAGGTTGTTTCTATCGGCTGCCTGTGTATATAAGCATGGGGAGGTGCGTGAGTATTGTAACGTCTTGGTATTCGAGAGATTGTAAATAAAGAAAACAATGCATGTCAGGTCTCTTTGGCAAACCTTTTGCGTGCGCGTGTTTGTGATATTTTTTATTTGATATCCGAGCAAGGTTGAAGATTCAAATCCACAATTGCCCCATGAGTAAGACGATGTAACACCCTGTAATTTTAACAGGTGTTCTCATACATCAACGGTTCTTCTCATCGCCACTGACGGCCATTTTATTTGCCCTTATTGATTTTCAAATCAGAGACGGCCGTGGGGGCAACTCTGAGAGGCATTGAATCTTGGAGTACTCTTTTATTCATATCAAACACGGTACCGTGAAATTGATTCCACGGCTTCGTCATTCCCCCTGTCGTAGTCACCTTCATGTAACATTTCAAAACAAAGCTTCTTCTCGAAAGATCTGAGACCATGGCTCCGCCAGGCTTGTTGAGCTAGTCAAAATTCACTACTCATTTTCGCGAATCGCACTCCGGAAGCATCTTCCATGGTTTATTCTAATTCAGTGGCTAGATTTATTTGGTACTCCAAAAATGTTTTAATTGAAATGAATTGGTGGCCTGGTTTGGATAACCCCATAGCAACCCCCTTCCTCCCACATCGTGTCCTCACTCCCTTCTTCCTCCTCACACCGTGCTCCCCTACATGGCCTAAGCACCTCCATCCCTTGTCTATCTTCCATGCAATGGGACCCTTGCAGCACTCCCTCTCACGAGCAGCCCCCACCAACGCCTCACCTACTCCATTTCCCTCATTTGCGATGCCCTTGCTTGTCCTCCCCCCCACCTCCTAATGCAGACTAGACCTGAGTTTGAGGAAGAAAAAGAAGAGGAGACATGAATAAGAGCAAGATGAGAAGGACAAGAGGAGAAGATCCCCGTCTCCCGTGTTTCCTTCATCATCCTCTTGTGTGCTCCCACCACCATGAGCCATATTCACTGCTCTGACCCTTTTGTCAAACTTTAATACGACTTGACCCTGTTTTAAAATCTTTTTTGAACCTGACCTTTTTTCTATCGCCGCCGTCTTTGGCGGTAGGTTTACACTGCCTACCGCCATTGACTTTGACGGTAGGTTTTGATCAACGTTTAAACAACTGTTTGCTGACTGCGCGAAGCCTACCGCCATAGCTGGTGGCGGTAGCTAGTTGTAGCGTACCGCCAGCCACAGTGGCGGTACGCTTCTATTCGATTGCAAGTGTGTCTCATTGCATGCATTCATGTTCATACATAGCACTCCATCATCTTGATGTATTTTTTTTAAATGGAGGCTTACCCCCGGCTTCTGCATCATAATGATGCATGCAGCCATCTTATTAAGAGATCACAAAGTATCACAAAGTCGTCAAAGTATTACAGCTCACAAGAGCGGACATATTCCAATCCGAATACGAGCCACCGTAGTCTGTTCGACCCCAGTTAACCACATTCCAAACAACGATGCAATGTCAACTGGAGGAGTAATGTTGAAGGCTATATGAATCGTTCTCCAAAGCAATTTGGCTAGTGGGCATTCAAGAAATAAATGTTGTATTGTTTCGTCATGATCACAAAAGCAACATCGTGGACTACCTACCCATTGCCTCTTGATTAAGTTGTCCTTTGTAAGAATTTCTTATTTGTGGACAAACCACATAAAGATTTTAATGCGCAAAGGAAACTTAATCTTCCAAATATGCAACGATCTCAAGACTGGGCCAGAATTAATCAAATCCAAATAGAAAGATTTTACCGTAAAAATCCCATTCTTAGCTAGTTTCCATTGTGTGGAGTCCGGTTGGTCGGAGAGTTGAACATCTATCAATCTCCAAACCAGGTGCATCCATGCATTCCATCGCTCACCAACTAGAGCTCGTCTGAATTGAATATTTAAGGGGATCGTATGTAAAATTGTGCCTACGTAACCCTCCTTACGTTGCACAATGTTATACAAGGTGGGATATTGTACGGCCAGGGGGCGTCTCTCCTAACCACGTATCCTCCCAAAACCTTGTTGACATCCCATTGCCAATCAGGAATTTGACCCTCCGAAAGAACAGGCCCTTCACTCGCATGATGTACTGGACCGTCGAGCCTATCCCTCCGCCGACTCTGGGGGCGACTGTGGGAGGGGGGGCATGGAGGCGACTCATGGGGCAACTGTGGGGGCGACGGCGGGAGTGAGTACACACCTTTGACACATGTGCTAAGCAACTCAAACTTAGTAAAAAGTGGGAGTGGCTATCGGTAGCTCGACTGATTTTTCAAATTAGGTTGGTCAATTCATTCTGGACGTCGGATGGAGATCTAACAGCTCGTAGCCCTCCTTCTTCCTCCTCCTCCCAGCGTTCCACCGACCGAACCGCCGGCCACCACCAGCGCCGCCCAGCCCTCCCAGAAACCACCCCCCGGTCTTCCGCCGCCCTCTGCCATCCCTCTAACCCCCCCCTCCCACACACACACCGAGTTTTTTCTTCGGCGAAGCACGACACCACAGCCCCCCACTACCGCCGTCCACCACCGCCCCACCCTCAACCCTAGGATAGATAATGTGGTAGCTTGCCCAACGAGCTTCTTCCTCCCCTCAATTTCTTTCTTCAACCAAAATCGATTAACCCAAATTCGAAATTCAGGCGATTGACATGCAGCTATTGTGAAAAAGTAAACACCTTTGACATGCATGTACATGCACGCTGATCAATAAATCAACTAGTGCATGCAGACGCGAACACCAAATCCGGCCCCACAAACGCCCGCGGACGCGACCAGGCGCGTTCGCGGACAGTGTCCCCCTCTTCCTCCGGATCCGCCGCGTCTGAAGGTAAGCCCACGGTGATCCAGACTTTGCACATTACTTGGATCTGATCAAGGAGCTACAACCGACGCTCCGACGCTAGATAAGGGTAGCTCCTAACCCGTCGGCGTGGTGGCGTGACTACTTGATTGTGGTGGCGGACGGCGAGTGATGGCGAGTGAAATATAGAGGTGGACGGGAGAGGAGAAATGTGGATGGATAGGGTTTCGGTGCCAGCGCTCGCCTTAAATAGCTGGGCTAGGGGCCTTGCACAGGCACCAGAGCGCCAACACGTGGCGCCATCGGTCCATTGGAGGAGACGCGTCGGACCGTTGGGTTCCGGGTGATTTCATGTGGGACCTGGCTGTCAGTCCGACTAATTATCCAAATGACTATCCTTGTGATTACAAGAAAAGTAGCACTCGCTGCGGACAATGCCTAGGCATACTCTCGAAAAAACCATTCTTGTGATTACTATCTATTTTGAGATAAACAATAATTTATGAAATAATTACATGCAAGCTAATATATGATAAGTATACTTAGTTTAACGTTTAAACTCAGATCTATATCTGGTACTCATCTCATTGGCTGGCTCTATAGCTACATGGGTATTCGGATATACTCCCTTCATTTCAGAATATAGTGTGCTCGTGCTTCCCAAAGTCCAATTTTAACCATAAATTTAACCAATAAGACCGGCTACGACGGAAGAAAAAAATTATTCACTAGTATAATTTTTGCTCCCATTGTAATCGGTCTCGTTAATTAAATTTATAGTTAAAGTTGAAGCATGGGAAGTACTATATTTTAAAATAGAGGGAGTATATGCATGTGCGGCCGGCCGATGTATGTATTCAAATATGTAGTCTATATGCATGCATTAGTGCTTACGTACTGGGGCTACTTACCTGGGTGCTTACGAACATGCATGCATATCAACAGCAAGTGGTGTGAGTGAAGCATGGTCTCCCTATAAAGATGCATGCATGCAACGACACACTTGCACGATGGCATGCAACGACACACAGCACGATGGAAGCCTGCCGTCACTGTCATTGGCGGTAAGCTAAAACAGGCTACCGTCGCCGGCTATGGCGGTAGGCTTCGCGAAGTCAACAAACGTCCGTTTAAATGTTGACCAAAGCCTACCGTCATTGATCTAGGCGGTAGGCAGTGTAAACTTATCGTAAAAGACAATGATGATAGAAAAAAGATCAAATCTGAAAAAGATTTCAGAACGAAATCAAATCGTGCTAAAGTTTGATAAAAAGAATTTGGCCACCACCATGGTGAAGATCTACACCCCTCTTACATGTGCCATGGTTCTGTAGGTACGGGATTCATGTTGATTATGGTTGGGGACTGAAAATAAAACCATCCCCCATGACGCCTGCGGATTCTCAATGCTAAGCTTTTCTTCAAGAAGAAAACTAGGAAAGGCCCATTAGTCGGCCTGAAAAGGTAGTATACATATATTTCTTGCGAGTTAAGAAAGAAAACAGTTTTGCTAAAGCACATCTAGATGCGCCATAAGTATTGCATATCTAAGTCGTAAGTCATTGATCTTACGCGAAGATTCGTGTGAGTATTTTCTTTTTTTTTTCATTTCTTATGTTTGATTGAGGCATTTAAATGTGCAACAACTAGGGCATATCTAGACAAACCTAAAAGAAAATTAATTATTCCCACTTCAAAAATGTGCAACTATACCCATGACACAACCGGTTGGATAAACTAAACGCTTGATCAGGAGTGCGTTGGACTTAGAAATAATAATTTCCAAATCCACCCAACAAATGATTCAGAAGCTTTTTTTTTGGCGAATAAAAATGATTCAGAAGCTAGCTCTATAGTTGTGAGGTGGAAGGAATTTTTCCATCTTTAATCAGTGCGCAGCGCACCACCTATGATCAATTGATTCTCTCATGTAATCCTCCTTTGATGTATAGCTAAGCTAGCTCTTCCAGCAGGCAGCATATATTCCGGAGCGCCCACCTCTGAGCTCTGACCCATCACCGCTCCTCTCCCGCCTTTCCTTTCTTCCACCCACAAGCATTTGGCATCTGCTTCCTTCCTTCCACTCCAATAATATATACCACCACCCTGCACGCGCCTACACCTCGGTAACGCAGGAGCGGCAGCAGGCAGCAGCCAATCTAAGCTAGCGCGATGTCGTCGTGGGCGCAGCACTCGCGGCGGGGCTGGAGGCACGGCTGGGCGGCGACGCTGCCGCCGTGGCGCCTGCTGGCCTTCTTCGCCATCGTGGTCTCCTTCCTGGCCACCTCCTCCTACGTCGACTACCGGGCCGTGGAGCGCCGTGCCGAGATCGGGGCACGCGTCTTCGCCGCGCCGCTCGCCGCCATGGCCGCCTTCCTCCTCTTCGCCGCGCTCGGGTACTGGCGCCGCCGCACCCGCTGGGCGCTCCGACGCCACGCCATTAACGCCCAGCCGGCCGTGGCACCGTCGCAGTCGTCGGGGGCGTCTCCGTGGGGCGTGGCGGCGATGGTGGCGGTGCTGCTGGTGATGGTGACGTTCCAGCCCTCCGTCCACTCCATGTGGTTCAGGCCGCTCTGGAGTTCAGACTACAGCTAGCCCCTAGCTCATCAGATGCTCCCCGTGTGTACTACCTTTTTTTTTTTGCGAAATCTCCGTGTGTAGTACTGTCAGTGTGCATAAAAGTAGTACTTTCTAGGTAGAGATCAACTACTACGTGCTTGAGATATATCGATTTTGCTTGGCATATTTGTGTTTTATCGATGTGTAACCTCACGGTATTACCCGCATTTTGTACGCGTCTGTATGTTTGTATTCTCATTTTGTTAAAATTTTGCGCCTAGGTTCGGTTTCGCATCGGCGATGGCAAAGCATCGTGTTCGGAGACACAATTTGAAGGTCATGTGTTGCGTTCCTTCCATGCTTGTTGCTGTCAGGTGGATTTTCAAGGGCGCTATGTACACCACCACTGTTGCGTCCAAGACGCTGCCTTTCTCGTGACCGTCCAAGCCCTGCCACCTACTCGCAAATCTCTGGTAGGCATTCATGGATGGATGATGCGTCGGCAAAGATAGTCCAAATTGGTTTGTTGTCTTCGGAGACGGCAAGTGTTGGTCGAGACGCGACTTTGTATTTCAGTTTAGGATAGACCCCTTATGTTGTGGTTGTAGTGGGTGTGGTAGCTTGTAATTGGACTGCCCTGGTGTGTGTTGGCTTGTCTTCAAACTTGCCTCGTTGTTTAGTAAAATGTGCACTGCACTTGTTCGCAACAAGGGTAGTCATGTAACTTATTTCTACCTTCTACAAAATATGGTTCTTCTTGGCGTAATTTTAAAGAAAGAATTTCACCTAAACTAGCACTAAGTCTGTTTTAAGAATAACTAACACTCACAAATGATATGTAACACACGATGGATCCTATATGGCGCGTAGGGCGCCCCAAGCATTGTGGCACATACCCCCAAGCTCATCCATGCTCCTTCTGGGCCGGCCCAAGTGGGGCGCGAGGTCCCCCCCCCTTTTCTACTTCTTTCGTTTTTTTCTTTTTTCTTTTCTCCTTTCCTTTTCTTTTCTCCTTTCCTTTTTCTTTCCTACTTTTCCTATATTTTTTTTAAAAAAATCAAATTCATAAACACTATTTCATTCATCGAATTCAAAAAATTTCATCATTTTAAAAAAATGTTCAACAATTCAAAAAATGTTCATTGAATACAACTTATTGTGTTCACCAGATTTAAAACTTGTTCAACAAAATTAAAAATTTGCTCACCTATATAAAAAAATGTTCATCAAATTCAAATTTTGTTCATCATCTAAAAAAAATCTTCATCGAATTCAACTTTTTTGTTCATCAAATTTACAAAACCTTCACAAATTTTCGAAAATTGTTCACTGACTTAAAAAATGTTTATTAAATTCAAATTTTGTTCATTATCTATGAAAAATGTTCATCATATTCAAAAAAAAATTCATCAGATTTAAAAAATGTTGACCAAAAAGAAAAAAATATTCACTGACCTAAAAAATGTTCATTAAATTCAAATTTGGTTAATCATTTTCAAAACAATGTTCGTCAAACTCAAAATTTGTTCATTGATTTCAAAATTCATACAAAAAACTTTCAGAAAAATGTTTTTGAATACAAATTTTGTTCATCAATTTAAAAAAAATCATGGAATTCAAAATTTGTTCATGAAATATAAAAAATGTTCATCATTATTCAAAAATGTTCATTAAAATTAAAAAATGTTCATCCTTATCAATCGCAAATATTTTTGAATTAAAGAACTGTTTTTATGACAATTAAGAATATTTTCAATTTTAGATCCAATCGAGAATTATTATAATATAGAATAAAAACATAAAATAAAAAAGTAAAAAACAAAAACGAAAACGAAAACGAAAAAAACGAAGGCGTCCGCCCAGAGCATGGGCCGGCCCAACTGGGTGCGCGCTACGGGGGTGTGGGGGGGGGGGGGGGGGGGGCAAATAGAGAGAAGCTAGTTAACGAGCGCTCCTTCGGAAGCCTCGCAACGATCAGCGCCACTTGGCGTGCTTTCACTCATTCGCCACATGTCGCGCTCTGGGCGCTTCCTCCAGATTTTTATTTTTTTTATTTTTCCGCACGCGTTTTCGGCTTTTTAAATGATTTTTTCGACACTTTGGTTTTCCACTGGTCTTCCTTAACTTTTCAATAAAAAAATTGTGCGAAAAAACATGTTTTTCTTTTTTTTCCCTTTCGTGAGAGTCATGGTTTTGCTTCCGCGAGAGTCACGGCCGTGTGTCTGGAAACGGAAAAAAAATGTGTTTTCTGTTTTTTCCCTTTCACGAGAGTCACGGTTTTGCTTCCGCGAGAGTCACGGTTGTGCTTTAGCGAGAGTAACGACCGTGCCTCCCGAAAACAAAAAAACATGCGTTTTCTATTTTTTTTTCTTTTGCGAGATTCATGGTTTTGGTTTCGCAAGAGGCACAATTGTGTTTTCACGAGAGTCACGGCCGTGCCTCCCGGAAACGAAAAAAATGCATTTTCTGTTTTTTTTCTTTCACGAGAGTCATGGTTTTGCTTCCGCAAGATTTCGGTTTTTTTTTCCGGTTTTTTGTGTGAAAAAAATCATCAAAACCTATCAATATGCGATCTAGTTGTAAAGATCTCGACACTAGGAATCCAACGGTGAAGGCGGTTCGAGATTTGGACGCACGGTTTGAGAGATAAAACGTTTAAAATAAACGGATCTATGAAAAAGGGAAAACTCTCAGGTTGCGACAAGTGATGCTCTGGAAAGTTGAAGTGATATTTGCAACGAGTATTTTCGGGGCAAATAGGAGAGCATTCGCTAAACGGCGCCCGTTACAGGCATGGACGCAAACGGGCACACACCCCTGCGCTGCACTGGGCCGGCCCATCTGACGTGTTTTCCTTTTTGTCTTATAATCCGCAAAAAATGGCACCGGCAGGATTCAAACCAACTACCTCACTCAATCAAGCTGCGCTAGTATAACCACCACGCCGCCCGCCTTGATTTATTTACCTTCTTTACTTTGCCTTCTATTCTTCCTTTCTTTTTTTGATTTCCTTTTTAATGTTTTCGTTTTCTTTTTTTCTTCATCTTGGTCCGATGAATTGGTTCACAAATACATAAAAGTTTTCTTAAAATTGATGATTTTTTTCTAAATCCATAAATATTTTTTAAATTTTGATGAACTTTTATTCAAATTCGATGAACTATTTTCAAAATGGATTAACTTTTTCCAAAATCGATGAACCCTTTTTTCAAAATTTGATGAACATTTGTTGAATTTCGATTAACTTTTTCAATGTCAATGAACTTTTTTCAGATTTAATGAGGTTTTTATCAATTTCGATGAACTTATTTCAAATTCATGATCTTTTTTAAAAAGTCGGTGAACTTTTTCCAAAATCAATGAACCTTTTTTTTCAAAATTTGATGAACTATTTTGAAATCCGTGAACTTCTTCTCAAGATTTGTGAACTACTTTTCAAAATAGATTAACTTTTTCCAAAATCGATGAACATTTTTGCAAATTTGATGAACTTTTTTGAATTCTGTGAACTTTTTTCTAAAGATTTGTGAACTATTTTTTAAAATGGATTAACTTTTTCCAAAATCGATGAACTTTTTTCTCAAGATTTGTGAACTATTTTTCAAAATGGATTAAATTGTTTCAAAGTGGATTTAATTTTTTCAAAATCGATGAACCTTTTTCCAAAATTTGATGAACTTTTTTCTCAAGGTTTGTGAACTATTTTTCAAAATGGATTAACTTTTCTCAAATTGCTGTACTTTTTACAAAATTTTATGTTTTTTCAAGACCAATGTACTTTTTGCGATTCATGAACTTTTTTCAAAATTTTTACAAATTATTCAAAAATAAAAAGCTCTATAGTAAATGACATGTGCACAATAAATTACGCGCCTATGAATTTTCTTTAAGGACTTCACTCTGCAATACTTCAGTAGCAAGCAGTAGGTGGTTAGAGAAGCTTGTACGTCATTGCCATAGCACAAGTTGGATCCTCGTCGGGAACCACTTTTTGGCATTTTTTTTAGCGCTACCCACGAGCTAGCTCTGTCGATCAAAATTTTGCTGTGCCGGCGCATCGCCTTTAGGCGTGAGTAACCCGAACCGGCACTCTCCTCCTATGTGATACTCTCTGCCTCAAATTGCTGCCGTTTCGCACAGGCGGACTTTGACTGGGCCAGTGAAGACAGCAAACCGACGCAACACTATACATGACAAGTTAAGAGTAGCATCAGACTTAAAGAACCAGACATGCTGTGCAACATTTTTTTTTCAAAAAACGGAATGTTCTGTGAAACGTAAACACTTTCCAAATTTGTGAACAAAATTTTTAAAACTATACCATTTTTTGAAAATCTTGACCAAATTTTTTTAAACGAGAACATTTTTTGAAATTTCAAAACAAAATTTGGAAACATGAACATATTTTGAAATTCCTGAACAAAATTGGCAAACATGATGTTATAAAATTTGTGAAAAACTTTTTAAACCGGAAAATTTGTGAAGAACTATTTTTGAAATTGTGAACAATTTTTGAAAACGGGAATATTTTTCAAAAAATGTAGAAAAGTTGAGCAAAAACATTCCAAACGATTTTTGTAAAAGAAGAACATTTTCTGAAATGCCTGAACAATTTTTGAAAAATGCGAACATTTTACGAATTTATGAACAATTTTTTAAAACACGAACATTTTTTGGAATTTTGAATGTTTTGACACGAACAAATTTTGAACTTTCTGAACAACTTTCAAAAGAAACGAAAAAACAGAAGGTTGTGGGCGGTCAACGAACTGTTGGGCTCCCGTTTTTGGAACCTTCCGCCCAGTTTAAAAGATTTTCTCGTTTTCTTTCTGATTAATTTTACTTTTTACACTTTCCTGTGTTTTTATTTATTTATTTTTACTTTTATAATTTTAAGACGTGGCACTATTAAACATTTGTTAAGTTTTTTTGAACTCATGATTATTTTTTTAATTCATGAATATTTATTTTTGAATTCCTTTAAAAATATATTTTTTGAATTCATGAATATTTTTAAAATTCTAATTACTTTTAGTTTCAAATATTTATTTTTGAATTCTTGAACGTTTATGAATTTTGTGAAAACATTTCAACATACACAAATATTTTTGAATTCACAATTGTTTCAAATTTGTTAACCTTTTTAAATCCACAAACCTTTTTTGAATTCGTGAATATTTCCTAAATACACAAAAAACAATTAAGCGCAACTGTTTTTAAGAATCCAAGAACATTTATTTTCATCAACCTAAAAAAGGCAAAACTAAAGCTATATTAAATCAGACACAACCCACAAGTAATATACTCCCATGACCCCTCAAAAAAGTTTATTTTCCCTTAGCTAGAAATAAAAGAGCAAGAAAAACAAAGGAACAAGCTTTCCTAGCGAGGCGAACAACGAGTGTGCGGAGCCTCCTAGGCGG
The DNA here is from genome assembly GCF_003073215.2 of Triticum urartu. NCBI lineage: Eukaryota > Viridiplantae > Streptophyta > Magnoliopsida > Poales > Poaceae > Triticum > Triticum urartu. The sequence continues at coordinate 617,200,402 of NC_053025.1, forward strand.
GCCCACCAATGAAAGACATGGTTGATGCGCTCATATTGCTCGCAAGAAGCGCTATATAGCAAAATCACTAATTAAGGGGTGCCCCT
>NC_053025.1:617201487-617328479 GCF_003073215.2 Triticum urartu
ATCAACCATCCTCCATCACCAATGTCATGATGCTCACCACCGTGCGTGAGTAATTCCATCGTAGGCTTGCTGGACGGTGATGGGTTGGATGAGATCTATCATGTAATCGAGTTAGTTTTGTTAGGGCTTGATCCCTAGTATCCGCTATGTTCTGAGATTGATGTTGCTATGACTTTGCTATGCTTAATGCTTGTCACTAGGACCCAAGTGACATGATTTCAGATCTGACCCTATTATGTTTTCATCAATATATGAGTGTTCTTGATCCTATCTTGCAAGTCTATAGTTACCTATTATGTGTTATGATCCGTTAACCCCAAAGTGACAATAATCGGGATACTTACTGGTGATGACCGTAGTTTGAGGAGTTGATGTATTCACTATGTGTTAATGCTTTGTTCCAGTACTCTATTAAAAGGAGGCCTTAATATCCCTTAGTTTCCGTAAGGACCCCGCTACCACGGGAGGGTAGGAAAAAGATGTCATGCAAGTTCCTTTCCATAAGCACGTATGACTGTGTTCGGAATACATGCCTACATTATATCAATGAACTGGAGCTAGTTCTGTGTCACCCTAGGTTATTACTTTGCTACTAAATACTTTGCTGCAGATACTAAGTTTCCAGGTGTGGTTGAATTGACAACTCAGCTACTAATACTAGAGAATATTCTTTGGCTCCCCTTGTGTCGAATCAAGAAATTTGGGTTGAATACTCTACCCTCGAAAACTATTGTGATCCCCTATACTTGTGGGTTATCAAGACCATTTTCTGGCGTCGTTGCTGGGGAGCATAGCTCTATTCTTTGAGTCACTTGGGATTTATATCTGCTTATCATTATGAAGAACTTGAAAGATCCAAGAACCAAGATTTATCCCTCAACTACCAGGGGAGGTAAGGAACTGCCATCTAGCTCTGCACTTGATTCACCTTCTGTTTTGAGTAAGCTTGCGACACCTATACCTGCTTCTGCTATTCGTTCTGATATGTCACATGTTATTGATGATGCTACTTCTGCTATGCATGATACTTACGATGAAACTACTTCTACGCTTGATACTACTGTGCCATTTGGTAAATTTCTTGATGAACAAATTGCTAGGGCTAGAGAGATTGAAAATATTGAATCTGATAATACCGATGAAAGTGATGATGAAGAATCACTTGTTATTCCTGAGGGTTATGTTTTTTATCAAGAAGCTTCTTTAGCTATTTTAGCTTGCAAAGATAGAAACGAACTTAAGAGGTTATTAGCTAAATGGAATAAGCAATCTCTAAATGCTAGAATGAAACCTGACCCTGCTTTTGCTACTTCACCTATCTGTGTTACTGATAAGGATTATGAATTCTCTGTTGATCCTGATATAATTACTTTGGTTGATTTGATCCTTTCCATGGCTATGAATCTAAAACTGTTGTGGCACATCTTACTAAATTAAATGATATAGCCACCTTGTTCACTAAAGATGAGAGAACTCGTAACTTTTATATCCTTAAAATATTTTCGTTCTCATTAAAGGGTGATGCTAAGATATGGTTTAATTATCTTGATCCTGGTTGTGTGCGTAGTCCCCCGGATATGATTTATTACTTCTCTGCTAAATACTTCCCTGCTCATAAGAAACAAGCTGCTTTAAGGGATATATATATAATTTTGTGCAAATTGAAGAAGAGAGTCTCCCACAAGCTTGGGGGAGGCTTCTCCAATTACTTAATGTTTTGCCTGATCATCCTCTTAAGAAAAATGAAATACTTGATATCTTTTATAATGGACTAACCGATGCCTCCAGAGATTACCTGGATAGTTGTGCTGGTTCTGTTTTCAGGGAAAGAACACCGGATGAAGCTGAAATTCTATTGAATAATATGTTGACAAATGAAAATAATTGGACACCTACGGAGCCAATTCTTGAGCCTATTCCTAAACCAACTCCGGAGAAGAGAGGTATTCTATTTATCAGTCCTGAAGATATGCAAGAGGCAAAGAAATCTATGACAGAAAAAGGTATTAAAGACGAAGATGTTAAGAATTTAACTCCTATTGAAGAAATACACGGTCTTAATTTACCGGCTGTTGCAGAAACATATGATCCTAATCCTTTACCTATTGGAGAAACTCATGGTCTTGATAACCCGACACAGGTAGTAAGGGTAAATTCTCTCTATAGATATGATAAAGCTGAAATCCCGTTTGCTAAGTTTGCTAGCCCATGCTTAGATGAGTTTGATAGATTTATGGCTAAGCAAGAAGATTTTAATTCTTATTTTGGTAGGCAATTGAAATACAATTCAAATATGCTTGAACACTTGGGTGATTATATGGCTAATGTTAAAGGTGAACTTAAACTTATTAGTAAACATGCTTCTATGGTTACCACTCAAGTAGAACAAGTACTTAAAGCTCAAAATGATTTGCTCAATGAATTGAATAGTAAGGATAATGATAATGTTGTTAGAGTGGCTACTAGAATTGGTAGAATGACTCAGGAACCTTTGTATCCTGAAGGCCACCCTAAGAGAATTGAGCAAGATTCTCAGAGAAATAATATAGATGCACCTAGTCCTTCTAAAAGGAAGAAAAAGAAAAATTATAGGACTTTGCATGCTTCCAGTGATCCTATTGTTGAAACACCTGAGAACCCAAATGATATTTCTATTTGCGATGCTGAAACACAATCTGGTAATGAACCTGAAAGTAGTAATAATGTTAATGATAATGTTCATGATGATGCTCAACCTAGTAATGATAATGATATAGAAATTGAACCTGCTGTTGATCTTGATAACCCACAATCAAAGAATCAACGTTATGATAAGAAAGACTTTGTTGCTAGGAAACATGATAAATAAAGAGAACCATGGGTTCAAAAACCCATGCATTTTCCTCCCAAACCATCCAAGAAAAAGGATGATGAGGATTTTGAGCGCTTTGCTGAAATGATTAGACCTATCTTTTTGCGTATGCGATTAACTGATATGCTTAAAATGAATCTGTATGCTAAGTATATGAAAGAAATTGTTACAAATAAAATAAAGATACCGGAAGCTGAAATTTCCACCATGCTTGCTAATTATACTTTTAAGGGTGGAATACCAAAGAAACTTGGAGATCCATGAGTACCTACTATACCATGCTCCATTAAAAGAAACTATGTTAAAACTGCTTTATGTGATCTTGGAGCCGGTGTTAGTGTTATGCCTCTCTCTTTATATCGTAGACTTGATTTGAATAAGTTGACACCTACTGAAATATCTTTGCAAATGGTTGATAAATCAACTGCTATACCTGTTGGTATTTGTGAGGATGTGCCTGTTGTAGTTGCAAACATTACTATTTTAACGGACTTTGTTATTCTTGATATTCCAGAGGACGATAGTATGTCGATTATTCTTGAAAGACCCTTTTTGAATACTGCAGGGGCTATTATTGATTGCACTAAAGGCAATGTCACTTTTCATGTTAATGGTAATGAGCACATGGTACACTTTCTGAGGAAACAACCTCAAGTTCATAGTATCAACTCTATTGGAAAGATTCCATCGATTATATTTGGAGGTTTTGAATTTCCCATTCCTACTGTCAAGAAGAAATATGATATTCTTATTATTGGGGTTGTGCATATCCCCATTGAGGTAACATAGTGTTATTCGAAATTTCTCCGGTTCCATGTTATTCGGAATGAGTTCTTTAACAAGACTTGATCAACCTTGTTAGTGGATTCCTTTTGATGATCATGAGATGGATGAAACTAGAAGGCACAACCTGTTGTACCCCACTTTTACTTTCTGTTATTTATATTAAATAAAATAAAAATAAATATTTTTTTGTCTGTTATCTGATTATCCATGCAATATAAAAATACCCCGAAAATAAAAGTTCTCCAAATGCCCTGAAATTTAAATATGATTTTTTTCTAGAATAGTTGAGAATATTTGGCACTGAGAACACAGCAGGGGGGTCAACCACCTACCCATGAGGGTGGAGGGCGTGCCCTACCCCGCTGGGCGCGCCCCCCTGCCTCGTGGGCCCACGGTGGCCCTCCTCCACTTATTCATGCACCCACACACTTCTTCTTCCTCCCACAAACACGAATATCCCTCTCAAGCACGAGTTCTAGCTCATCTTGCTGTCATTTTCGATCTCCTTGCTCAAAGCACTTCTCACAAAACTGCTTGGGGAGGTTGTTCCTTGGTATGTGACTCCTCCATTGGTCCAATTAGTTTTTGTTCTAGTGCTTTATTCATTACAAATTTTTGCTGCTTAGGTGACCCTGTTCTTGAGCTTGCATGTTAAATTTATATGGTCAAAAGTAGTTTTGATGCATGATATAGGCCCTAGGCACTTGTAAGAGTAGTTGCTATCAATATTATTGAGTTTGGTTTACTTTTATTTTGAAGTTACTAAAAAAATTCAGAATTTTTCAGAAAATGATGAGGAGACTTTTGAGGGGCTCATCGAGCCAAAGCTCGAAGGAAAAAGCACCTGAGCCTAAGTATAATCTGCCTCGCACCGCGGAGGTTCGGGCGTGTGAATGGCCTTCCGATGATTTCTAGATAGCAGCCGGGATTTATGAAGATTTTCATGAATTGGTTAAGAATGCAGGCCTCACCGCTTTCCTCCACGACCAATGCGATCAGTATCTCTTACTCACAAATATCTTTGTGCAAAACTTTCATTTCCATTCTAGGAGCTCACCACCTACGGTGGAGTTTTATTTATATGATGAGCATAAGGAGATGTCACTTTATGATTTTTGTCGGGTTTGTTCAGTCCCTTTTGAGGGCAAGACAGAAGAACCACATCGCGATGATGTGGAGGGTTTTATTGATACTATCACTGTAGGGGAAACAAGGAAGGTTTCCGATGCACGAATCACTAGCATACATTTTCCTGTTTTACATTATTTTGCATTATTTGCTAGCCGTTGTTTAATTGGTCGCGGAAACTGTGGAAACCTTAGTATCCCTGATATTATTATTTTGCTCCACGGTTTATACGGTGATAACAATGTTAGTATGGGCGGCATTATTGCTAAACGGTTAAGTCTGAACTGTACCAAGGGCCCCATCTTTTGGAGGCATCTATGCTTCACGCCTAGCTGCACATTTTAACATACCTATTAGGCATTATGAGAAGGAACTAAAAGTGCTGCCTCGTGTTTATCTAGATTATAAAAGTATGGTGGCACATGATTTTATTGCTAAGAATAGGGAAGGAGAGCTTAAATACCAATTGTTCTATAATAAACATCATCCTGAGACTATTACCCTGCCTGCTCCTTCTTTGTTTGATTTATCTGCAGGCCAGTACCTTGTTCCGTTAAAGGCTATTCACGCCTACCGAAACCCTGCACCAGCCATGGAGCCAGAGCCGGAACCACAAGTTGATCCTTCACGACAGTCTAATTGTCAGTGGGATCCAGAGATAATTGTCAGCCAGTGGCAATCGGAGTCTTCCTCTTCTTCATCTCAGTACGACCACAACTACTATTATGGATATCCGTCAGGCCAACCGTGGCCATAGACCAACTTAGGCCAAAAGCCTAAGCTTGGGGGAGTACGTATTTCTCACCGACATTACATTCATGTTCACACACTCATTGCCAGATGTAGGTGCTCATAGTTTTTCATTGTATCATCCATGCTAGTTTAATTTCCTTTTTATGCCTTCTTCTTGTGTGTTTGATAAACCTTAAGAAAAACCAAAAAAAATTAGTTGTAGTTTTTAATTAGTTTACTTTCCATGCCTGTAGTAGTAATTAAAAAGAAAACCCAAAAAGATTTCTTGTTCTTCTTTTGCTTGTTGGGAGCTTTCTTGTGTAAATAGTTTTATTTCTTTTCTTTTCTTTCGGGGTCGATAGGAGAATACCATGATTAAATTGTTGAAGTGGCTTTTATATGCATAATTGTTGATGTGACAAAAGAGCCCATATTGCCTTGTCTTCTCCTGTTTATTGAAATGCTTGCAGATTCCAGTTTAGTCCAATGCACATGCACAATTATTATTATTCACATCGTTCGGTCGTGCAAGTGAAAGGCAATAATGATGATTATATGATGAACTTATTGAGATGAGAAAAGCTGGTATGAACTCAACCTCTTTTGTTTTTGTAAATATGATTAGTTCATCGTTCCTGATTCAGCCTATTATGAGTAAACATGTTTGCAATGACAACTAGAGATCATAGTTTCTTGTGCCATGCTTGATTAGCTATGAGTTATAATGGTTTACCTTGCGTGCCAACATGCTATTAAAATGGTTGTGATGTGGTATGATAGGGTGGTATCCTCTAAATGATTTAAGTGACTTGACTTGGCGCATGTTCACGCATGTAGTTGAAACAAAATCAACATAGCCTTCACGATATTTATGTTCATGGTGGATTATATCCTACTCATGCTTGCATTCGGTGTTGATTAATTTTAATGCATGTTCATGACTGTTGTCGCTCTCTAGCTGGTCGCTTCCCAGTCTTTTGCTAGCCTTCACCTGTACTAAGCGGGAATACTGCTTGTGCATCCAACCCCTTAAACCCCAAAATTATTCCACATGAGTCCACTATACCTACCTATATACGGTATCTACCTGCCGTTCCAAGTAAATTTGTATGTGCCAAACTCTAAACCTTCAAATAAATATCATGTTTTGTATGCTCGAATAGCTCATGTATCAACTAGGGTTGTCTGTATCTTCCATGTTAGGCGGGTTATTCTCAAGAGGAGTGGACTCCGCTCCTCACTCACGAGATAAATGGCTGGTCACCGAGATGCCCAGTCCCATGCTTTATGCAAACTAAATCAAAATAATTGCAAACAAAACTCCCCCTAGGACTCTTGTTAGTTAGAGGCACTCGTTGTTTTGAGCAAGCCATGAATTGATGCTTGTTGGTGGAAGGGGGAGTATAAACTTTACCATTCTGTTTGGGAACCACCTATAATGTGTGTAGCATGGAAGATATTGTCATCTCTTGCTTGTTATGTTGACAATGAAAGTATACCGCTCAAAATATTATTCACCTCTATTTCAAAACCGAGCTCTAGCACCTCTACAAATCCCTGCTTCCCTTTGCGAAGGGCCTATCTATTTACTCTTATGCTGAGTCCTTATCCTCTTATTAAAAAGCACCATTTGGAGAGCACCGTTGTCATTTGCATTCATTACTGTTAGTTTACATTGAGTATGACTTGACTGGATCTCTTTTACCATGAATTACAATGTCTAGTCAGTCCTTGATCATTAAAGGTTCTCTGCATTTATGTTTTGCGGTCTCAGAAAGGGCTAGTGAGATACCATCTTGTTATATCATATTATGATTGTTTTGAGAAAGTGTTGTCATCCAAGATTTATTATTATTGCTCGCTAGTTGATTATGTTATTGATATGAGTAAACTTGAGACCTAAGCGTTATTGTGAATGTGGTTAGTTATAATCTTTGCTGAAAACTTGAATGTTGGCTTTACATATTTACAACAACAAGAGCAAACAGAGTTTGTAAAAGTTTTTCTTTATCACTTTCAATTTATCAACTGAATTTCTTGAGGACAAGCAAAGGTTTTAGCTTGGGGGAGTTGATACGTCTCCGTCGTATCTACTTTTCCAAACACTTTTGCCCTTGTTTTGGACTCTAACTTGCATGATTTGAATGGAACTAACCCGGACTGACGTTGTTTTCAGCAAAATTACCATGGTGTTATTTATGTGCAGAAACAAACGTTCTCGGAATGACCTGATGTTGGAAATATGCCCTAGAGGCAATAATAAATTGGTTATTATTATATTTCCTTGTTCATGATAATCGTTTATTATCCATGCTAGAATTGTATTGATAGGAAACTCAGATACATGTGTGGATACATAGACAACACCATGTCCCTAGTAAGCCTCTAGTTGACTAGCTCGTTGACCAATAGATGGTTACAGTTTCCTAACCATGGACATTGGATGTCATTGATAACGGGATCACATCATTAGGAGAATGATGTGATGGACAAGACCCAATCCTAAGCCTAGCACAAGATCATGTAGTTCGTATGCTAAAGCTTTTCTAATGTCAAGTATCATTTCCTTAGACCATGAGATTGTGCAAATCCCGGATACCGTAGGAGTGCTTTGGGTGTGCCAAACGTCACAACGTAACTGGGTGGCTATAAAGGTACACTACAGGTATCTCCGAAAGTGTCTGTTGGGTTGGCACGAATCGAGACTGGGATTTGTCACTCCGTGTAAATGAAGAGGTATCTCTGGGCCCACTCGGTAGGACATCATCATAATGTGCACAATGTGACCAAGGAGTTGATCACGGGATGATGTGTTACGGAACGAGTAAAGAGACTTGCCGGTAACGAGATTGAACAAGGTATCGGGATACCGACGATCGAATCTCGGGCAAGTATCGTACCACTAGACAAAGGGAATTGTATACGGGATTGATTAAGTCCTTGACATCGTGGTTCATCCGATGAGATCATCGTGGAGCATGTGGGAGCCAACATGGGTATCCAGATCCCGCTGTTGGTTATTGACCGGAGAGGTGTCTCGGTCATGTCTGCATGTTTCCCGAACCCGTAGGGTCTACACACTTAAGGTACGATGACGCTAGGGTTATAGGGAAAGTATGCACGCGGTTACCAAATGTTGTTTGGAGTCCCGGATGAGATCCTGGATGTCACGAGGAGTTCCGGAATGGTCCGGAGGTAAAGATTGATATATAGGAAGTATGGTTTTGGCCACCGGAAGTGTTCCGGGCATCACCGGTAGTGTACCGGGACCACCGGAGGGGTCCGGGGGTCCACCAGGTGGGGCCACCAGCCCCGGAGGCCTACATGGGCCAATAGTGGGAAGGGACCAGCCCCTAGGTGGGCTGGGGCGCCTCCCACCAAGGCCCAAGGCGCCTCCAAGAGGGGAAGGGGGCAAACCCTAGGGCAGATGGGCCCTAAGGCCCACCCCAGGTGCGCCTCCCCCTCTCCCCCTTGTGGCCGCCACCCCTAGGGAGGGAACCCTAGGTGGGGGCGCAGCCCCTCCCCTTCCCCTATATATACTTGAGGTTTGGGGCTGCCCAACACATGTGATTTGCTCTCCCTGTTGGCGCAGCCCTACCCCTCTCCCTCCTCGTCTCTCGTAGTGCTTGGCGAAGCCCTGCTGGAGTCCCGCGCTCCTCCACCACCACCATGCCGTCGTGCTGCTGCTGGATGGAGTCTTCCCCAACCTCTCCTTCTCCCCTTGCTGGATCAAGGCGTAGGAGACGTCACCGGGCTGTACGTGTGTTGAACACGGAGGTGCCGTCCGTTCGGCACTAGGATCATCGATGATTTGGATCACGACGAGTACGACTCCATCAACCCCGTTCACTTGAACGCTTCCACTTAGCGATCTACAAGGGTATGTAGATGCACTCTCCTTCCCCTCGTTGTTAGATTACTCCATAGATTGATCTTGGTGATGCGTAGAAAATTTTGAATTTCTGCTACGTAACCCAACAGTGGCATCATGAGCTAGGTCTATGCGTAGTTACTATGCACGAGTAGAACACAAAGTAGTTGTGGGCGTCGATATTGTCAATTATCTTGCCGTTACTAGTCTTATCTTGATTCGGCGGCATCGTGGGATGAAGCAGCCCGGACCAACCTTACACGTACGCTTACGTGAGACCGGTTCCACCGACTGACATGCACTAGTTGCATAAGGTGGCTGGCGGGTGTCTGTCTCTCCCACTTTAGTTGGATCGGATTCGATGAACAGGGTCCTTATGAAGGGTAAATAGAAATTGGAAATTCACGTTTTGGTTTTGGCGTAGGTAAGAAATGTTCTTGCTAGAAACCTATAGCAGCCACGTAAAAACTTGCAACAACAATTAGAGGACGTCTAACTTGTTTTTGCAGCAAGTGTTTTGTGATGTGATATGGCCAAAGGATGTGATGAATGATATATATGTGATGTATGAGATCATGTTCTTGTAATAGGAATCACGACTTGCATGTCGATGAGTATGACAACCGGCAGGAGCCATAGGAGTTGTCTTTATTTTTTGTATGACCTGCGTGTCATTGAGAAACGCCATGTAAATTACTTTACTTTATTGCTAAACGTGTTAGCCATAGTAGTAGAAGTAATAGTTGGCGAGCAACTTCATGGAGACACGATGATGGAGATCATGATGATGGAGATCATGGTGTCATGCCAGTGACAAGATGATCATGGAGCCCCAAGATGGAGATCAAAGGAGCTATATGATATTGGCCATATCATGTCACTATTATTTGATTGCATGTGATGTTTATCATGTTTTTGCATCTTGTTTACTTAGAACGACGGTCGTAAATAAGATGATCCCTCATAATAATTTCAAGAAAGTGTTCCCCCTAACTGTGCACCGTTGCGACAGTTCGTTGTTTCGAAGCACCACGTGATGATCGGGTGTGATAGATTCCAACGTTCACATACAACGGGTGTAAGACAGATTTACACATGCAAACACTTAGGTTGACTTGACGAGCCTAGCATGTACAGACATGGCCTCGGAACATAGAAGACCGAAAGGTCGAACATGAGTCGTATAGAAGATACGATCAACATGAAGATGTTCACCGATGTTGACTAGTCTGTCTCACGTGATGATCGGACATGGCCTAGTTGACTCGGATCATGTAATCACTTAGATGACTAGAGGGATGTCTATCTGAGTGGGAGTTCATAAGATGAACTTAATTATCCTGAACATAGTCAAAAGGTCTTCGCAAATTATGTCGTGGCTCACGCTTCAGTTCTACTGTTTAGATATGTTCCTGGAGAAAATTTAGTTAAAAGTTGATAGTAGCAATTATGCGGAATAGGTCCGTAAACTAAGGATTGTCCTCATTGCTTCATAGAAGGCTTGTGTCCTTAATGCACCGCTCAGTGTGCTGAACCTCGAATGTCGTCTGTGGATGTTGCGAACATCTGACATACACATTTTGATAACTACGTGATAGTTCAGTTAAACGGTTTAGAGTTGAGGCACCGAAGACGTTTTGAAACGTCGCGAAACATATGAGATGTTTCGAGGGCTGAAATTGGGATTTCAGGCTCGTGCCCACGTCAAGAGGTATAAGACCTCCGACGATTTTCTTAGCCTGCAAACTAAGGAAGAAAAGCTCAATTGTTGAGCTTGTGCTCAGATTGTCTGAGTACAACAATCATTTGAATCGAGTGGGAGTTGATCTTCTAGATGAGATAGTGATGTTTCTCCGAACTCACTACCACCAAGCTGCTAGAGCTTCGTGATGAACTACAATATATCAGGGACATATATGATGATCCTTGAGATATTCGCGATGTTTGACACCACAAAAGTAGAAATCAAGAAGGAGCATCAATTGTTGATGGTTGGTGAAACCACTAGTTTCAAGAAGGGCAAGGGCAAGAAGGGATACTTCATGAAATGGCAAATCAGCTGCTGCTCTAGTGAAGAAACCCAAGGTTGAACCCAAACCCGAGGCTAAGTGCTTCTGTAATAAGGGGAACAGCCACTGGAGCAGAATTACCCTAGATACTTGGTAGATGAGAAGGCTGGCAAGGTCGATAGAAGTATAATGGATATACATTGTGTTAATGTGTACTTTACTAGTACTCCTAGTAGCACCATGGTATTAGATACCGGTTCGGTTGCTAAGTGTTAGTAAACTCGAAATAAAAGGCTGCGGAGTAAACGGAGACTAGCTAAAGGTGAGCTGGCGATATGTGTTGGAAGTTCTTCCCAAGCTTGATGTGATCAAGCATCGCACGCTCCCTCTACCATCGAGATTGGTGTTTGCGCTGAGCATAGACATGATTGGATTATGTCTATCGCAATACGGTTATTCATTTAAGGAGAATAATGGTTACTCTGTTTATTTGAATAATACCTTCAATGGTCTTTCACCTAAAATGAATGGTTTATTGAATCTCGATCGTAGTGATACACATGTTCATGCCAAAAGATATAAGATAGTAATGATAGTACCACCTACTTGTGGCACTTCCACGTAAGTCATATCGGTATAAAACGCATGAAGAAGCTCCATGTTGATGGATCTTTGGGCTCACTCGTTTTTGAAAAGTTTGAGACATGCGAACCATGTCTATTGGTGTATATGCATGAAGAAACTCCATGCAAATGGACCGTTTGGACTCACCTGAGTTTGAATCACTTGAGACATGCAAATCATACCACATGGGCAAGATGACTGAAAGCCTCGTTTTCAGTAAAATGGAACTAGAAAGCAACTTGTTGGAAGTAATACATTTTGATGTGTGCAGTCCAATGAGTGCTGAGGCGTGTAGTGGATATCGTTATGTTCTTACTTCACAGATGATTTGAGTAGATGTTGAGTATATTTACTTGATGAATCACGAGTCTGAATTATTGAAAGGTTCAAGTAATTTCAGGGTGAAGGTGAGAGATCGTCGTGACAAGAGGATAAAATATCTATGATATGATCAGAGATGAATATCTGAATTACGAGTTTGGCACAGAATTAAGACATTGTGGAAATTGTTTCACAACTAATACAGCCTGAAACACCATAGTATGATGGTGTGTCCGAACAACATAACAGCACCCTATTGGATATGATGCATACCATGATGTCTCTTATCGAATTACCACGATAGTTTATGGGTTAGGCATTAGAGACAACCACATTCACTTTAAATAGGGCACCACATAATCCCGATGAGATGACACCGTATGAACTATGGTTTAAAGAAACCTAAGCTGTCATTTGTTAAAAGGTTTGGGGCTGCGACGCTTATGTGAAAAGTTTCAGGTTGACAAGCTTGAACCCAAAGCGGATAAATGCATCTTCATAGGACACCCAAAACAGTTGGGTGTACCTCCTGTCTCAGATCCGAAAGCAATAAGGGATTGTTTCTAGAATCGGGTCCTTTCCCAAGGAAAAGTTTCTCTCAAAAGAATTGAGTGGGAGGATGGTGGAGACTTGATGAGGTTATTGAACCGTCTCTTCAACTAGTGTGTGGCAGGGCACAGGGAGCTGTTCCTGCGGCACCTACACCAATTGAAGTGGAAGCATATGATAGTGATCATGAAACTTCAGATCAAGTCACTACCAAACCTCGTGGATGACAAGGATGCGTACTACTTCAGAATGGTACATAATCCTGTCTTGGAAGTCATGTTGCTAGACAACAATGAACCTACGAGCTATGGAGAAGCGATGGTGGGCCTGGATTCCAAAATGGCTCGAGGCCATATAATCCGAGAGAGGATCCATATATGAAAACAAAGTGTAGACTTTGGAAGAACTACTTGATGGTCGTAAGGCTGTTAGGTACATATGGATTTTAAAAGGAAGACGGACAATGATGGTAAGTATCACCATTAAGAAAGCTCGACTTGTCGTTAAGATGTTTTCCGACAAGTTCAAGGAGTTGACTACGATGAGACTTTCTCACTCGTAGCGATGCTAAGAGTCTGTTGGAATTATGTTAGCGATTACTACATTATTTATGAAATCTTGTAGATAGGATGTCAAAATTGTTTCCTTGACGATTTTCTTGAGGAAAGGTTGTATGTGATACAACCGGAAGGTTTTGTCAATCCTGAAAGATGTTAATAAGTATGCAAAGCTCCAGCAATCCTTCTAAGGACTGGAGTAAGCATCTCGGAGTTGGAATGTATGCTTTGATGAGATGATCAAAGTTTTTGGGTGTATACAAAGTTTATGAGAAACTTGTATTTCCAAAGAAGTGAGTGGGAGCACTATAGAATTTCTGATGAGTATATGTTGTTGCATATTGTTGATCAGAAATGACGTAGAATTTCTGGAAAGCATATAGGGTTATTTGGAAAGTGTTTTTCATTGGAAATCCTGGATTAAGCTACTTGAACATTGAGCATCAAGATCTATAAGGATAGATCAAAACGCTTAATGGTACTTTCAAATGAGCACATACCTTGACATGATCTTGAAGGTGTTCAAGATGGATCAGTCAAAGAAGGAGTTCTTGCCTGAGTTGTAAGGTATGAAGTTAAGACTTAAAGCTCGACCACGGCAGAAGAAAGAGGAAGGACGAAGGTCGTCCCCTATGCTTTTGTCATAGGCTCCATACGGTATGCCATGCTGAGTACCACACCTGATGTGTGCCTTGCCACATATAGTGCAAGAGGGTACAAAGGTGATCTAGGAGTAGATCACCAGATAGCGGTCTAAATTATCCTTAGAGGAATAAGGATATGTTTCTCGGTTATGGAGGTGATAAAGAGTTCGACGTAAAGAGTTACGTCGATGCAAGCTTAACACCTATCCGGATAGCTCTGAGTAGAGATACCGGATACGTATAATGGAGCAACAATTTAGAATAGCTCCAAGTAGAACAATTATTTGAAATGGCACCAAATGTAGCGTAGTAGTTGCATCTACAAGATGACATAGAAATTTGCGAAGTACATACGGATCTGAATGCTGCAGACCCGTTGACTGAAACCTCTCTCACAAGCATAACATGATCAAACCCAGAACTCTTTGGGTGTTAGTCACATGGGGATGTGACCTTGAGTGTTAATCACATATCGATGTGAACTGGATTATTGACTCTAGTGCAAGTGGGAGACTGTTGGAAATATGCCCTAGAGGCAATAATAAATTGGTTATTATTATATTTCCTTGTTCATGATAATCGTTTATTATCCATGCTAGAATTGTATTGATAGGAAACTCAGATACATGTGTGGATACATAGACAACACCATGTCCCTAGTAAGCCTCTAGTTGACTAGCTCGTTGATCAATAGATGGTTACGGTTTCCTGACCATGGACATTGGATGTCGTTGATAACGGGATCACATCATTAGGAGAATGATGTGATGGACAAGACCCAATCCTAAGCCTAGCACAAGATCATGTAGTTCATATGTTAAAGCTTTTCTAATGTCAAGTATCATTTCCTTAGACCATGAGATTGTGCAACTCCCGGATACCGTAGGAGTGCTTTGGGTGTGCCAAACGTCACAACGTAACTGGGTGGCTATAAAGGTACACTACAGGTATCTCCGAAAGTGTCTGTTGGGTTGGCACGAATCGAGACTGGGATTTGTCACTCCGTGTAAACGGAGAGGTATCTCTGGGCCCACTCGGTAGGACATCATCATAATGTGCACAATGTGACCAAGGAGTTGATCACGGGATGATGTGTTACGGAACGAGTAAAGAGACTTGCCGGTAACGAGATTGAACAAGGTATCGGGATACCGACAATCGAATCTCGGGCAAGTATCGTACCACTAGACAAAGGGAATTGTATACGGGATTGATTAAGTCCTTGACAGCGTGGTTCATCTGATGAGATCATCGTGGAGCATGTGGGAGCCAACATGGGTATCCAGATCCCGCTGTTGGTTATTGACCGGAGAGGTGTCTCGGTCATGTCTACATGTTTCCCGAACCCGTAGGGTCTACACACTTAAGGTACGATGACGCTAGGGTTATAGGGAAAGTATGCACGCGGTTACCAAATGTTGTTCGGAGTCCCGGATGAGATCCCGGATGTCACGAGGAGTTCCGGAATGTTCCAGAGGTAAAGATTGATATATAGGAAGTATGGTTTTGGCCACCGGAAGAGTTCCGGGCATCACCGGTAGTGTACCGGGACCACCGGAGGGGTCCGGGGGTCCACCAGGTGGGGCCACCAGCCCCAGAGGCCTACATGGGCCAATAGTGGGAAGGGACCAGCCCCTAGGTGGGCTGGGGCGCCTCCCACCAAGGCCCAAGGCGCCTCCAAGAGGGGAAGGGGGCAAACCCTAGGGCAGATGGGCCCTAAGGCCCACCCCAGGTGCGCCTCCCCCTCTCCCCCTTGTGGCTGCCACCCAGATGGGATCTGGGGGCTGCCGCCACCTGCCGCCACCCCTAGGGAGGGAACCCTAGGTGGGGGCGCAGCCCCTCCCCTTCCCCTATATATACTTGAGGTTTGGGCTGCCCAACACAGTTCCTCTCCCTGCGCAGCCCTACCCCTCTCCCTCCTCGTCTCTCGTAGTGCTTGGCGAAGCCCTGCTGGAGTACCACGCTCCTCCACCACCACCACCACCACCACGCCGTCGTGCTGCTGCTGGATGGAGTCTTCCCCAACCTCTCCTTCTCCCTTTGCTGGATCAAGGCATAGGAGACGTCACCGGGCTGTACGTGTGTTGAACACGGAGGTGCCGTCCGTTCGGCACTAGGATCATCGATGATTTGGATCACGACGAGTACGACTCCATCAACCCCGTTCACTTGAACGCTTCCGCTTAGCGATCTACAAGGGTATGTAGATGCACTCTCCATCCCCTCGTTGCTAGATTACTCCATAGATTGATCTTGGTGATGCGTAGAAAATTTTGAATTTCTGCTACGTTCCCCAACACCTGAAACTTCACGGAGCAACTTTCTGGAAAATATGAAAAATACCTGCAAAAGATGACGGCCAGGGGGCCCACCACCTGTCCACGAGGGTGGGGGCGCGCCTGCCCCCCTAGGGCGCGCCCCCTACCTTGTGGGCCCCCTGGTGCTTCTCCGACTCCAACTCCAACTCCATATATTGTGTTTTGGGGAGAAAAAAATCAGAGAGAAGAATTCATCGTGTTTTACGATACGGAGCCGCCGCCAAGCCCTAAAACCTCTCGGCAGGGCTGATCTGGAGTCCGTTCGGGGCTCCGGAGAGGGGAATTCGTCGCCATCGTCATCATCAACCATCCTCCATCACCAATTTCATGATGCTCACCGCCGTGCGTGAGTAATTCCATCGTAGGCTTGCTGGACGGTGATGGGTTGGATGGGATCTATCATGTAATCGAGTTAGTTTTGTTAGGGTTTGATCCCTAGTATCCACTATGTTCTGAGATTGATGTTGCTATGACTTTGCTATGCTTAATGCTTGTCACTAGGGCCCGAGTGCCATGATTTCAGATCTGAACCTATTATGTTTTCATTAATATATGAGTGTTCTTGATCCTATCTTGCAAGTCTATAGTCACCTATTATGTGTTATGATCCGTTAACCCCGAAGTGACAATAATCGGGATACTTACCGGTGATGACCGTAGTTTGAGGAGCTCATGTATTCACTATGTGTTAATGCTTTGTTCTGGTACTCTATTAAAAGGAGGCCTTAATATCCCTTAGTTTCCGTAAGGACCCCGCTGCCACGAGAGGGTAGGACAAGAGATGTCATGCAAGTTCTTTTCCATAAGCACGTATGACTATGTTCGGAATACATGCCTACATTATATCAATGAACTGGAGCTAGTTCTGTGTCACCCTAGGTTATGACTGTTACATGATGAACCGCATCCGGCATAATTCTCCATCACTGATCCATTGCCTACGAGCTTTCCATATATTGTTCTTCGCTTATTTACTTTTCCGTTGCTATTGCTATCATCACTACAAAATACCAAAAACATTACTTTTACTACTGTTACCTTTTGCTACCGTTATCACTACTATCATATTACTTTGCTACTAAATAATTTGCTGCAGATACTAAGTTTCTAGGTGTGGTTGAATTGACAACTCAGCTGCTAATACTTGAGAATATTCTTTGGCTCCCCTTGTGTCAAATCAATAAATTTGGGTTGAATACTCTACCCTCGAAAACTGTTGCGATCCCCTATACTTGTGGGTTATCAGGGGCTAGGTAGGAAAGTACTTGTCGGGACCTGATTTCCTTCGCTTGTTCTGCCCCGCTGATGGTTCATCAGATGGTTGAGTTAACCGGAGCAAAAAGGTACCTGGTTCCACAGGTAGCTTGAATGCGGCACGCTTTGACAGGTAATCGGCGATGTCATTCTCCGCTCGAGGGACGTGCTCCGCCTGGATACCGTCAAAGCGTTCCTGCAGCTCCCTCACCTCATCTACGTAGGCTTCCATCAATGGGCTCTGATAATCCTTGTTGACCTGCCTGACAACGAGCTGCGAGTTGCCCCTGACGATGAGCTTCTTAACCCCGAGGTCTGCCGCGATCTTGAGGTGTTCTCCGGTGGGTGCGACGAGTAGCACACCGGCACTGGCCGATGAGTCTCGGAGGTTTTGCCAGGGTGCCATGACCAAGGTTCTCACCAAGATGGCGCACTGGTACCCCGACCTCGACTTTGACGCCGCGCTAGAGAGCTTGTCGGAGGGGACCGACCTTGCGCCGCTCAGGGAGCGCATCAAGCCCATCATCAGCCGAGTCGGCGGAATTCAGAGGGTGGAGGGCCAGCGCCGGGATTAGGCACCCCGTTCTTTTTTATCGCCGCTGCAGGTTCACAACCAAGACAATTGCTATCTCTAGTTAGAACCGCAGCAACAATTTGATGTAACATAACTCTGCAGCACTTTTTAGTATCATGCATGCTATTTCCCTGTTCGATTTTCCCTTGTATGTCCACCCTATGCAACTAGGTAGGCTTGCCGGTGCGTAAACTCAGGGTGGCGTCGTGGGGACGGATCCCCATTGGCATGTCGGGTGTGCTTGCTGCCGGGCAAACCACCTTACCGCCCTTAGCGTGGCCGCCCGAACTGTCGAGTTTGACTCGAGTCAGACTCAGGAGCGTTGCCAGGTGCGGAAGGCTACCCCACCACTCTCGACGCGGCGGCTTTGAGCTGTTGAGCGGACTCAAAACAGAACAAAGGCGTTGCCAATCGCGGGGGCCCCCCTTGCGTGCAGGTTTCCCATACATAGGCCAGATCTCCGAGGACGATAACCTTAAGTGTAAGAGGAAATAATCCAAGGCTCTGGATGACTTAGCTTTTCTATCGCCGAGACGGCGTCGCTCCTCCAGTCGCCTTCTTCTCAGAAACCGAAAGTGATGAAGAACCGCTAGGCTAACTACCAGACCAGATTCTCGCAATTGCACCCCTACCTGGCGTGCCAAGGATGTCGGTGTGAAACGACACCTATGGTATCACAAGAATCCCTACTACGGTTGCCGGGGCGCAGGGTTGCGAGGAGAGCAGGGCTAGTAGACAGCACGAGGATCGTTTACCCAGGTTCGGGCCGCAAGGATGCGTAAAACCCTAGTCCTGCTTTGGTGTGTGTATTTCTGAGAGTTCTTGAGCTCTCGAACTAGCTGTGGTCAGCGTGTGGTTCCAAAGAGCCGAATCCCTCTCCTTGTTGCCTCGGGCCTCCTTTTATAGGAAAAAGGGGTTGCCACAGTGGCACACAGGAGGTGGAAAGGTCTACAGTGGCACGAGGTTATCCCTCGTATTACAGGACAAGGTGCATTTAATGCACCGCTTAGGTGTCCTCTTGCTTTATCGGGGACGGGGGAGAGGCCCGTCCCATCCGTCGCCGCTTCTCCTCACTTCGACACGTGCCTTCGCCAGGGATGTTTGCGGTGCCATGTAGGCAGGCAGGCAGCTGAGTTGGCGTGGTGGTGGAGCCTTCACGAAGATCTTCATGCTGCCACGCAGGCACTTGATGAGTTGGCCTGGGAGCAGCATGTTGCCACGCAGGTGCCCGCCCAGCTGGTTGGGCTGGCAGCTACATGTGAACGGCGGTGGGAGCTTGGTTGACGTGGGCTTGGCGGTGGCCTTGCCGGCGTCTTTCGCGAGGGCCTTGCCAGGTGGCCCGGCAAGGGGTCTCGCCATGGCGTGTTGTCGTCCCCGGAAAGGATCTTGCCGGGGGTCTGGTGGCCTTCCTTGGCAGGGATCCTGCCGAGGGTCGTCGTCTTCTAATCTAATCTTGAATATGTCTTCATAAAGATCTGTATGCTACCACAGGGGTGCCTTTCCGAGCCCTGGCCCTATGCTGATGACGGCACTGGGGGCCGTGGGCTCAAGGGTGGCTCGCCTTGTTGGCGTGGGGCGAGCTGTCTCGGCAAGAGTCTTGTCGGGGGAACCTGCTTCGTCCCTCTGCTCTTTATGGTCTTGGCCTTGGCGTTGCTTTGATTGTCTTGGGCTTCGATCTTACCTTGGCTCACCTCCCTCGTTCTTCTTGGTGTGGCCGTGGGCACGGCTCTGACTACCCGTGCACAGGAAAAGGGGTAGAAAGATGCGCCCCTATTTTTGTACACCGACAGTTCGCCACACACCAGCCAAATCCCT
This sequence comes from Triticum urartu, assembly GCF_003073215.2. Lineage (NCBI taxonomy): Eukaryota > Viridiplantae > Streptophyta > Magnoliopsida > Poales > Poaceae > Triticum > Triticum urartu. The sequence continues at coordinate 617,221,521 of NC_053025.1, forward strand.
AGTCGTTCTTCTCTGTTCTTCCCATAAATTCACACTCGACTGAGGCAGCCTTCCCCTCAAGCCAAATCCCTAACCCTTGACAGTGGCAACGACCGCAGCAAGGACTGAAGAACGTGGCTCGCTGTGATGCAGCGTCCTTGTCGGGGGATAGTCAGCCCCTCCTCGTGGATGCATGGGCCATGGGCGGCGGCGGTGGCAATGTCGGTCCCGACGGCGGCCTGGGCGACGGTTGTACTGAAGAATGGTGGGTGACATCTGAGCTTCATTTCGGCCCCAAAAAAATCCGGAGGTGCTTTTCTATCATAATTTCTTGTGTCCTACAGTATGTGACTTTGAGCAGAACTCAACAATTTTTTGTAGAGTCGCAAATGGCCACCGAGTATGATTTTGATGGGTTTATTTCACCATTTGAGTTTTGCCCTGACTTTTTTGACATTGAGAAGAAGGAGAATTGCGGGCATTTTCGTAGCATCATCTGAGGTATGTAAAATAGTGGTAGTGAAAAGATTTAAACGACACTTGTTTTAGTCACAAAACTATGAAAGTAATCACATCACAAGATTGTGAGCACACAACAACAACTCCACTGTAGCAGAACACTATTTTCTGCAACTCTGAACATCACACCCAACACCGGTGTCAGTACACAATGACAAGCGGGCGGAAATACCACAAAACAACGCCTTTCATCTACCGACGCCTGATTATCAACCATACGCACCACAGAAAAACCACGTGCGGGCGAATATACCACCGACCAAACCGGATGAATACCCTAGTGATAAGAGATGCCAATACAGGGGGGACACTCCAATATAGAAGAAGGAAGGTGATTTCATACCGTAGTCCATCGGAAACTCACCAATGCCGCGAGGACGCGACTCCATCCAGCGTCGATCTCATCCCTGACGACCGTCGCACCGTCGACGACGAGAAACAGAAAGGCGAAAGAGCCGATAAGAAATGAAAACCGAAGTGACCGGTGCGTGCCTCTCATCCGACGGATAGGTTTCAGACTAATTTGTATCAGCTTGTTCCGGCAAAGTAAGTTTAGGGGCTTATTTGAGTCAATTTGCAAGTTTTTGTATGAAACTGTACCAGCGCTGCAAGTTTATGTATTAATAGTGTAATTAACTCAATGTTTTCAAATAAAAAACTACATATGCAAAAAGACATATACATTGGTTGTGCACAATGAATCTTGAGTTAAGGATTCGTTACCTCTCTTCACTGGCAGCCTACTACCTAGTGTTGTAGATTACATAATTTTTCTTCTTGTAGCTTACATAATTTTTCTTTTAAAATCGATCACATGTAGATTAGGTACAATATGATACGTGTCGCATGTTGCTTTTTTGAATGTGTTTCGCTTGCCGCACCAGAAGATCCAGATATGGCGCCTCTATCTAGTCGAGTCTAATATTAAACTAATATTTCAAATAAAATTGCTAAACATGAGTCTTTCCCTCTCACCTAACCGGCCCATCTAGCCCACCTAGCCCTTCCTATTCCTAACTATGCAGCCTCCGCTTCGATCTAGGTTAACACGAGAGCTATTTATCGCATTAAGCGATGCTACAAACTAGTCTCACGTCGAGGTTTCCTGCCGTCGTCATTTATAGGGCTGGCCCATTCTCACACAGAAAAATAGAAGAGAAAAAGGGAAGTACTAGGGATCCCTGGTCACGCACAACAAACAAAGGGCACTAGCCACCGCGCCACGGCAACAGTTCGTGATAATAGCAAGGGCGCGACCCACTTGAAGCATGACGTGCCGGTTTTCTCCTTTTTTCCTTTTTTTCTTCTCCATTCTTTTTTCATTTCTTTGATTTTGTTTCTTCATTTTTTATTCTCTATTTTTCATTGTCTGAACGCTTATTCAACATTTTTCAAATACTTGTTCTACATTTTAATCCTTATTCAACATTTTTTTAAACTTAGTCAACATTTTTTCTAATACCCGATCAACATTTTAATACGTATTCAACATTTTTTCAATTGTTTTTCAACATTTTCCAAATACTGATTCAATTTTTAATACTTATTTAATATATATTTTCAAATAGTTGTTCAACATTTTTAATAATTATTCAACATTTTTAAATACTTTTACAACATTTTTTTAAATACTAATTCAATATTTTTCAATACTTATTCAACATTTATTTAAAATTTGTTTTGAAGAGTGTTTTTAATACATATATATATAATACATGTATATGTAGAATGTTTTAAAGCATACAGAAAAGTATAAAATAAATCAAGAAACAAGGAGAAAAAAGCAGGTCATGGCTCTCGCATGGCTGGGTCGGCCCATCTGGGCCTGCCAGACGCGAGCGCTTCCCTCTGTCTTGTGTCAAGCGAGAAAATAGGGCTACCCCTAGGTTAAACACTAATTTTAAAATTGAGAAAAATAGAATAATTTCCATGTCCTCCCACCCTCCGATCAAAATTTGTACTAAACATTTTTGTTTGTCACTAAGCATATGCCGATTTTAGTGATATTTTATGCATACTTTCTTAAAATACAATTTTCAACTACGAACAATATGATCATGCTCGTGTGTAAGGTACATATTGTCATATATTTCTAACAATCATTATATACATGATTTCTTGTGCAAACGCAATACTATAATTGTTGAATCTTCTACAATTTTCCAAAGCTAATTTGAGATGTTCAAGGAAATCCTTTGCTACAGTAAAAATAATTCCAACTCCAAGCAAAGTGTCACATTACTTAAAAGTTAATTTACCTCAGATTATTGTGTTCAGAGCGAGCATTTATATGTATACTTGCCCGGAATTTAGTAAGTATGTATAGAACTTGTAAATTGATACAGAATAATAAAGAGGGTTCTAGAGCATAATATTGTCGTGTTTAGATATAATTAACTCATGTTTCAAAATTTATGAAGTATCAGCACACGACCTTACCCATTTTTTCCATTCCGTTATCCAGCTAATTGCTTTGTGGGGATTGGCTTGGACTTAAATCGGAAGACATTCTTCATTGCTCACAAACACTCTCAGGTAGGTTCCATGCATCCAAACCGGCTACCCAATGGTGAAGTGCTCCATCGTCAAGCTACAACCCTAGGCCTAGAGCCATATGCATCAATTGGTGTCTTGGTTCTCCTACACTGCCCTGAAAAAGTACTGAATAGGGAAAGTAAGATGGAGACTGCGTCTCGCGACGCCCCTGGCGACAGGGCCGGCCCTGGGGCATGGGCAGAGGGGCGACGGCCCAGGGCCCAGGCCGAAGGGGGCCTATGATGTAGTACACATATAGTATAGCCCAGAAAAAAATAGACAAGGAAAAAATTATGAGAGGAAGAAAACAAGATGGGCTCGGCCCATCGGATCGCCTGGTAATGCATAGCAAGGCGTCGCACATACAAGTCACAGCCGCTCGATGCATGCGTACGTGTGAAACAAATCAATCGGAATGTCTGGCTTTCCCTTTCTTCTCAAAAATAAAAATAAAAATCTGACTTTTCCCATTCGTCGCTCGTCGGTTCTTCTTCGTCGTCTCATCTGCCCGTCGCTCTGTCGTTCCTCGCTCGGTGCCTCAGCCGCTCGTTGTCTCCACGGCACGCAGCAATCCGAGAACTCGGCCTTCCAGCAATACGGCAATACATATGTATGCGAACGCAGGTCCGTACCCAATATCCATGTTCGGATGTTCCTGATCCATTCGTCCATCCCTAATTTCAGTAGTTTTTTTAGTACGTATATTAAACTATTCATCCCATGAAGTATCTATTTTTTAATGTATAATTTTCTAATTCAATTTTTCATAGTATGTATTCAACCATCCTAATTTTTTGTCATTCTGTGTACATGTCTAGGGTTCTGATCATCCGATCTATAAATTTTTAATTCGTTGTCTACTCTTTGCTTCGTAATATTAGGACATTAGCATGCCATGTTGCCTAAGAAGCATTTGTCGGGTGCTGAAAAAAGAAAAAAAGAAAAAAAATACATCTGAAAATTCAACCACTGAAGGGTTCTTTGACAAAGTATTTTACATCTTCAAGTATTGTTGATGTCCGTGAAGAACATAGGCAAGGAACTAATCCCGAGCATGAAAATTCAGATGTTAAGGTCAATGAAGATTGTGAAAGTATACAGAGAAGCAAATAAATTTGTTTCCTATTTGAGGCAATCATGTCATGTTTGTTTTATTTTGCATTGTCCAACAACTATTGTAGTCAAATTTCAAACTAAAGATGTGTGGTCGAAAGTTTACTTTTAATATTATGCAAATGAAGTTATATATATGTATCACACAAACATATACGTATAAATATGATCTTAGGACTTAAAGAGCCCATGTCGTCGAGTTCGCCTAGGGCCTCCCGAAACACAGGGCCGGCCCTGCCTGGCGACGAGCCTGGCGACGCAGCCGGCGCAGCGCCTCCGCGTAGTTCCTTTGTAGCCACCCCCACCGTCGTTGCGGGACCGCCTGCTCCGCCCATTGGCCGACGACCTGGCGGCCGTCACCGTCCCACACGCCCCCCAGATACGCGTCCAGCGCTTGTCGTTGTTCCCCGTCCAGGCTCGGCCTTCCATGCCGGCATCCTCTCTGTCCATTCGCATGGGATTGCCTTCGACCCCGTCGCATACCCCGCCCTCTCTGAGCCCGGCGTCGTCTGGGTCACGCCGCCTTCGGCGGCCATTTGTTTCAGCGCATCGACGGTCTCGTGCCTCATGTCCGTATTTTTCTTCCATGCTCCTGAGAATCTCGTCGCGACCGCGGTCGGGGACTGGGTCTTCTCCGTCCCTGTTGCCAGCCCGGTTGTCGCTCGGGCTATCGTCTTCGGCGGGCTCCCGCCGGTGCCTCCGTGAAGCTTCTCCTCCACTCGTTTCGCGCCGACGCCGTGTTGGCCGTCTCTGCATTCACCGTGCCCGCCCACCCACCTGCCGCGGGGCGTGGAGTTACGGCGGGAGTTACCGCTCGTAGCCTTTCGGCTGGGCGTCGCCGCCCTCCCCCTAGGTCTCTGCTGCCTCCACTGCTGCCCATTCCTACGAGCCCCTGCGTGTCGGCTGCTGGTTCGGCAACACGCGATCTGTCTCCTAACCGCCCCCTGTCTCTCAAAACCAACCCGCTCCTGTCCCTGTCGGAGGGAACCCCCCTCTGTCCCCGCGCGGCGGACAGGGGAGCAATGACGCCGCGCCTTCAACGCCTATCGCTGTCTCGCCTACCCGGCGTCCTTCCTTTCTCCACGAGCTATCCCCCCCCCCGCCCCGCCCGTTCACCGCCACCCGCCGCCTGTAGCGCCCCTCTCCCTCGACGGGTGTTTCCGGTGTCTCTCGATGCGGCATTTCATAGCCGACTGTAGGGACCCTGTCTGCTGTCGCCGGTGCCGCCGCTCGGGCCACAAAGCGCGCTCCCACTCCTGCCCCATGGCTGCCCCCCACCCCCGCCCCGCTGTGATGCGCCCTCCCGCTCCCACCGCCTCTCCCGTGCCTCCACCGCCCCCGCCCCCACATCGCGCTCCCACCCCTACCCTGGTGCTGCCCGACGCGCGACGGGGGTCCCTCCCGCCCTCCGCCCCCGCCGCATTGGTTCCCCCGAGAGCGTGTGTGGCGTCGACGGTCCCCCCCCCCCCCGCCCCCTGCGCGCGACGTCTCCATCACCTCGGTGTGCGCGTCTTCGGTGCCCTCGCCGAACGACGACGCGGCTCCAAGCCACCCCGGGGCGTCGCCGATGATCCTGGCGGCCCCAGCCCCACCCTCGCCGGAGCTCTTGCTGCTGCGCGGGCAATCCTCCTCGAGCCGCTCATCGCTCTCATCCTCCTCTGCCGGGACGGTGGTCTCCTCCGGGGCCCCGTCCTTCGGCAACGACTCTGACCGCCCTGCCTTCGTCGAGGTTTACATGCTGGATGGCGACTACGAGACTGCTCGTCGCCTCGCCGTCGTCTCCATCGAGCCATCGTCCGCATTCATCAACTCGACGGTGGCGGTGCAGACGGCGCTCGCGCGTGGGGTGGGGGACCTCTCATTCGACGTTGTCCCCTCTTCGGTCAGCGTCATGTACCTGCGGTTCGCCTCGTGGGCGGACTGTGAGGCCGCCATGCGCCGCCAGCCGTTCTTCCATGAGGGGGCCCACATCGACCTGCACCGGGAGGAAGAGTTCGGGCGTGTCCCCCAACGCGCTCGCTTCTGCGTCCTCCTCGCCACTTCCGCCTTCCCCGTCGAGTTTCTCAACCCTGCTGGGATCCGCGCCGCCTTCTCCGGCTTCGGCAAGCTGCTGGAGGTAGACCCGCGGGTCATCTCTGTGCGCGAGCTGGCCATGGTTCGCGCCGTCGTCCTCATGGAGCGGCCGCGCGACCTACCTTCCGACGTCTGGCCATGGGGCGGGCGCTGGGGGGCTCGTGTGGTCTCCATCGAAGCCATCAAGTTCTGGGACATGGAGGCGTCGTTCGGTGACGACGGTGAGTACATTCCCTTCTTCTCCGACGGGCCGCCTCCGTTCGCGCATAACCAGCCCCCTCTCCTTGGCCGCCCCGTGCAGCGCTCTTTGGACGCCAGGCCGGTGCTGGCGGAGCACCATGGACAGGGGGCGGGGGCCAGCTGGCCTCTCTTCTCCGCGTCTTGAATGCTCCTCCCCTCCCCGGCGCCGGCGACGCGGGTGGCCTATGTGCCTGGAGCCCACCCACCCTCCCGTCCTCTCCGGCCAGCTCTGGGCATGGCTGCTCGTCCGTGGTCATCGCCGAGCTCGACGGTGAAGCTGATGATGCCGATAGCGCCATGGCCTCCCTTGAGCTGGGGGGCAACGTCGCAGCCCCCGCCTCGCCCTGCTCGAGCCGGCCACCTTTGTCAGTATCGAGGAGAAGGCCGTGAAGTGTCGGGCCCTGAAAGAGGCCCTCCTTGGCTGCTCTCCTAGGCTTCAGGGAAAATCCATTTGTAACCAGGTGGTTGAGGCCGTGGTTCGCCCCATTGGGAGGAAAGCAGTGGCGGAGCTCCGTTCTGCTGTGGCCATCCTGGCTGCCCCGGTGCTCCGTCCTGAAGATGTGTAGACGCCCTAGGCTTGCTTGTATCGCCTCGAGCACCATTGTTGTTGTTTCATCCCGCCTATTTGGGAGGCTTGTGTCGGTCTTTTCTTCTACTTGTGCTCGGGTGCCGCCGCTGTGTCTCCATGGCTAGCCCACCCTGTGTCAAACTCTCTCTCCTCTCCTGGAACATGCAAGGTTTAGGCGATCCCGATAAATGAGCCCGTGTCCGGGCGGCCGTCGAATCAATCAACCCTTGTGTCGCTTGTTTTCAGGAGACGAAGCTTGCTCACCTAGACTCCTTTAAGCTCGCCTCTTTCCTCCCAGGGCGTCTCTTGACTTTCACCGTCAAGTACACCGACGGGAGCCGCGGGGGGATTGTTACGGCCTGGGATCCCCACCTTTTTGACTTACTCTCTTCCACACCCTCCCGTTACTCTCTGACCACGGCCCTCCGCTCTGTCTCCACGGACCTCTCTTTCGCTCTCACAAACGTCTACGCTCCCGCCGATCACTCCTACATGCAGGCCTTGGTCGACGACCTGGAGGGGGTTGCCGCCTCTATTTCGCGCCCCTGGCTTGTTTTAGGAGATTTCAACCTCATCCGGAGACCGGGTGAGAAGAACAACGATCATTTCGACGCCGCCCGGGCGGCGACCTTTAACGCCATGATCAATGGCCTTGGGTGGCTTGAGCTGCCGCTCTCTGACCGTCTTTTACCTGGACCAATAAGCGCTCCCCCCACTCTCGCTCGCCTCGACAGGGTCTTCTTCGACTCTAGGTGGGATGCCCTTTTTCCGGACTCCTCGCTCTGCTCTCGCCCCCGCACGGTCAGCGACCACGTCCCCCTGGTCGTCTCTGCCACGTCAAAAATCCCAACCTCCACCCGCTTCTTCTTTGAGACTGCCTGGTTAACTAATCCTCTCTTTCTCCCTTCCACTCTCCCTGCCTGGACGAGGTGCACTAGCGACCGGGATGTGGCCGGGGCGCTGGCCACGCGTAAAAAGGCTTTCAGGTCGGCGGCCAAAGCTTGGAAAAAGCAACACCGCTACGTCCCAACTTTTAGGAATGACTGCTCCTTTATTATTGATATCATGGATTTTCTGGAGGAGTATCGTTGTCTCTCTACAGATGAGGCTGCTCTCCGCTTGGATGCCCGTCTGGCTTTGGACGCTGCCATCATCAGGCAGGCGGCGTATTAGAAGCAGCCGGGGAAGTGTCGCGGCGTGCGGGAGGGGGATGAAAACACCCGCTTCTTCCACGCGCAGGCCTCCCAACGCCGGCGTGGGAACTGCATCCGCGTCCTCGACGTCGACGGCTCCCACGTCATGGGGCATGCAGCAAAGGCGGGGGCGCTTTTGGGCTTCTACTCCAGCCTCCTGGGCCGTGCGACACCGCCCGTCTGGCGTTTCGACGTTGCGGGCCTCCTCGCCGCCCCCCTCCCCCCCGCGTCCACGGGCCCTCGCTTGTGGCCCCCTTCTCCACCGACGAGATTAGGCGTGCGGCCCTTTGCCTCGATCGCTCGAGCGCCCCGGGCCCCGACGGATTGGGCCCGGCATTCTACCATGCCGCATGGGGCACGGTCGGGCGTGACATCGAGCGCCTGTTCACCGCCGTCTACGACGGGTCGGCTCGCCTTGACAGGATCAACAGGGCGTTCATCACCCTGCTCCCGAAGAGCGAGGGGGTGCCGACGCCGGGCGGGTTCCGCCCCGTCTCTTTGCAAAACGCCGATATCAAGATCTTGTGCCGCGGCCTCACCACTACGCTGCAGAGGCAGATCGGCTTGTTGATCGACGAGGACCAGTCCTGGTTCATCCCGGGGCGAAGCATTGCCGAAAACTTCGTCTACGCGGTGGAGATGGTGCAGTGCTGCTACAAGCGTGCTGCCCCCACCATCGTCTTCAAGTTAGACTTCTCCAAAGTCTTCGACTGCATCAACTAGGAGAGCCTGTGTGTGATCGCGCTGGCTAGGGGTTTCCCTGAGCTTTGGTGTGATTGGATGGACTTGATCCTCCGCTCCTCGCGCTCCGCGGTCCTGCTCAACGGCGTCCCGGGGAAGTGGTTTCCCCTTCGCCGCGGGCTGCGGCAAGGGAATCCCATCTCCCCCTACCTCTTGCTCCTCGTCGCCGACGTGCTCCAGAGGCTGATCCGCCGGGACGACCTGCTGCGTCACCCGCTGCTTGACGGGGAGCCGCCGCTGGTGTTGCAGTACGCGGACGACACGCTCATCATCATGCGTGTGTGTCCGTCTGCGGCGGTCCGGCTACGCTCGATCCTTGACGACTTTGCTGCGCCTACCGGCCTCGTCATCAACTACTCAAAGAGTACGTTGTTCCCGATGCATGTGGAGGCTGACACCCTAGCCGCGATTGTTGCGGTAATGGGGTGCCGGGTGGAGGGGTTCCTGCAGACATACCTGGGGCTCCCGCTGTGATGCCACAAGCTCTCTCTGGCGGATTTCCACTTCATCATCGCCAAAGTCGACCGGTACCTTGCTGGCTGGTGTGCCCGTCTCCTCTCCCCATATCAACGCTGTCCTCATCAACGTTGTGCTGGACGCCATCCCAACCTATGCCATGGGCGCGCTCAAGCTGCCTCCCAAGGTGATGCACGCGCTGGACTCCCTCTGCCGCTCATTCCTCTGGAACGCGGCAGAGCGAGCTTCCGGTGCGCAGTGTCTCGTTGCCTGGGAGTTGGTGTGCCGCGGCAAGGAGGAGGGAGGCCTGGGGGTCCGCGACCTCGCCACACAGAATGACGCCCTCCTTCTGAAGATCCTGCACCGACTCCACTCTGTCCCTTTGTTTCGCTGGGCGACCTGGGTTTGGGGCGCCCTGGGGGGCGTCTCCTTCTAGACCCTCGTAGCTCGGGGCTCGCCGGCGAGCACTGGGTTGCGCTTCGGGGGCTTATGCCTGTCTACCGCGCTCTCTCCCGCGTCTCCTTGGGGGATGGCAGGATGACGGCCTTCTGGGAGGATCATTGGCTCCCCTGCGGGCCCGTACGGTGCGCCTTCCCGGCCCTGGCTTCACATGCGACGTGCTCGGAGGTCTCGGTCTGTGTTGTCCGCAACCTGGGGCTAGACGCGGTGCTTGTGCCACGGCTGACCACTGCTGCAGCCCGGGAACGCCTCCTCTTGCTCCCTCTCATCGGGTGGGCGGGAGAGGGCGAGGGCGAAGCTGACCATCGCAGCCTAATCCTTTGCGGTCAGAAGGGCGGGCGGCTGGCGTCGAGCGCAGCCTACGGGCTCTTCCGCCTGCGCGGAGAGGTGGTGGAGAACACCGCCTTTCTCTGGAGATCACCAGCGCCTTCCAGGGTTCGGTTCTTCGCCTGGCTGCTGACGCTCGGCCGTATCCACACTCGGGACAATCTGCTGAAGAAACACGTCGTCGAGCTGCGGGGCGCTGGGTGCCCGGAGTGCGGGGCGAGCCTGGAGACGCCTGATCACTTGATCTTCGGCTGCCCCTTCGCGAGTGCGTTCTGGTGCTCTCTGCGCCTCTCCACCTCGAGGGCCTCTGTGCGTGCTCTGCATCTCTTTGACGCCTTCGCGGCTGTCAACTCTGCCTCGCCACAGGCGTTTGTACAGATGTGCTGCTGGCACCTCTGGAAGCGGCGGAACGCGGTTGTGTTCAGACAGGAAACGCCGTCCCTGACCGCCACTTTGAAAGCCTGTCGCGACGACGCCATCCTCTGGCGCGGTCGGTTCCGTTTTGCGGATCGTGGTCATGTTGATACATGGCTGCTGGCCCTGCGTGGATAGATCAAATTGCATGTAATATAGCAAAGGGGTTTGCCCCCTCCCTCTTTCTCTCTGCCACCCCGGCTTCTATACCAATTGTACTGAATGTTGGGTCGAGAGGAAATATATTCAGGTGGGGGAGTTGGGGGGGGGGGCCCCCCCCCCCCCCCCCCCGTGAAAATTCCAAAAAAAGGGGAAAGTAAGAGAACGACAAGATTCAAGTGTACCGATTGTCTCCTAACGTATTTTTATGATCAATCAAAACTTTATTAAAGGGACTAATGTTGCCTCTACATGTAATCATTGTATGTCCCACAAGATGCAAGTTAGGGAAACTTATTTTGACCCCTCAATTCTCAACGATGATATGTTGACAAGAGTAAGGATCATTTCATAGTTTTTGGTGGTCTATTACCACTTTGAGGTTATAGGTGTGTGAATATTATCAAAAGGGGATTAAGGTTTGTGAGGCGAATCCCTCTATGGTAGCAGGGGGAGTTGCATGTGTCTTCGTCCGGGTCGGTGGTGCTTCGGCAGCGATGGTGCTGATTTGATTATTACGTGGTCTCGGGCGGACATTTAGGTTTGATCGACCCAACCTCGTATTCTTCTCTAAACCATGGATGCTTGGGGTTCTGCATCACTAACACTTCCTGGCAGAGGTCATGATGCTTTATTGTCCTGACTGATGACGACGCAGAATTCCAACAACTGCAACATCAATATGTTTTATTTTGGAATATTTGTAGCATTGTTGGCGTTCCATTAATACTCTCTCTGTTTCTAAATATTTGTCTTCTTAGTGATTTTAAATGAAATACCACATACGGATGTATATAGACATATTTTAGAGCGTGGATTCACTCATTTTGCTTCGTATGTACTCCTTCCGTATGGAATTAGTTGTCTTGGATATGGATGTATCTAGAACTAAAATATGTCTAGATACATCCATTTCTGTGACAAGTAATTCCAAACGGAGGGAGTAGTCACTTGTTGAAATCTTTTAGAAAGACAAATACTATTTAGGAACGGAGGGAGTAGATAGCAGCAGCTCTTGAAAAAAATAGCAGCCCCAAGTCGGGAAACCATTTTTTTTTAGCAACACTCTGGAAACCAAATAAGATGCACTTCTTTTCTCTTGGTGGAATTATCTGGCCCAACCTAGGCCTCCTCCCCCTCTCCCACGACGAGCCTAGAACAGCAAGCCTGGGCTGGGCTGGGTTAGGGCCGAAGTTCGTTACACACACACTCGTGGCCCAGGCCGGGTCGTCCACTCAGACCAGCCTCCCGTCCCACTCCCATCCTCTCCACGGTGGCCGGCCGGAGTGAGTCCCTCCGTCCCTGCCCACCGGACGAGCAAACGATGAACTCGTCGGCGGTCACCTGCTGCTGCCCCCCACCAACCCCCGCTCCCGGCGGCAAGGCATCACCCTCTCCACGCCTTAACAACAAGAGCAGCGCAAGAATCGGACGAAGGTATGTATCCTCATCCCCCATCTCCGACTAGAGTACGTACATCTGATGGTGGATGGTGGCCGCTTGTATCTCAACCCCGGGACGAATTCAGGGACCTGGTGCTGAGGAGCAGCGAGCTCGCCACGCTCGCCGCCATCTTCCACTTCAGGTAAAATTCAGAACCTGAGCTCTCTCTGAAGAAGGGGATGCAGTCAACAGTTAACTGAATTTCTTGTTCTGTTCTTCTGACAAGTGTGTTTGTTTATTTCTCTTGCTCTCTTTGCTGCGCCAGTGGCACAAAGCCGAGCTACCTTGGCGTGCAGAAGAGGCCCCCATCCCTTGCGCTGTGCCCGGCGACCAACAACTGCGTGTCCACGTCGGAGAGGATAAGCGACTCCAATCACTACGCTCCCCCATGGTAACCATTTGTGTTTAGTTCTTTCACACAATGGGCCCTATGTTTATGTTAAACTCCAATTGTTCTCCGTTTTGAAACTGAACACCCAGCGATTCAAAACCGTAAGCGCAGCATAGAGTTTTCGTTCGACAGTAGGCAGGCCTGCTTCATCCATCCTTAATTTGTGCGTCGTACGCGCTGTGGAATGTTTGGTTTGGTTTATTCTGTATGTATGGAAGCTCTTGATGATGAACCACACTATATGATAAATTCAGCGAGTAAGAAATTGCAGAGTCCCAAGTATGACAAAATGACATCTTTTATTTTCTAAAAACAATAATGCATCTGTTGACTCAAACCGTTAAGAAAACCAACACTTTCCCTTTGTATAACAAGTGTGTGCCTTGAGCACTTCTCACAGTCTGCTGGGTGTCACTTGTCCTGCATATGTGCATATACACAATGTAAGATTTTGGTTCGACAACAGGCCTGCTTCTTTAATCCTTTGTCCGGCGTATGCATTATGTAATATGTGTGATTCAATTTATTCCGTACGGTAGTTCTTGATGAACCACAATATATGATAAGTTCAGTAAGTCAGGAATTGCAGTTCTAAATAGTACGTATGACAAAATAAGAGTCACTGTTATCTGCATTTTCTAACACAATTAATTGAATTACTCTTCGTTTCTAAAACTAAACTTTGCCTCGTCGCAGTACTGCACTTATATATGCATCTGTTGACTCAAACCTTTGAGGAACAACACTTTCCCTTTGTGAACAAGTGTCTGACTTGAGCACTGCTGACAGTCTGCTTTGCAAATGAATTTTTCATTTTCGAATGTTGTATCGCATATTCTGTCTAATCATCAGGTGCTCCTTTGATAGCTCTTTAATATATCCGGATTTGTAAAAATGTTTGAAAGATTCATCATCTGCAGTGTGGAGTACTGAACATGACCTTTTTTTTAGGAATTACAATCCCAAGGATGGCCCCAGAGGTAAACCCATAAGCAAAGATGAGGCCATGAAAGAGCTCATTGAAGTTGTATGTAACATCTCTACCTTGTTTTTATAGTGTGCAGCGGGTGGGTAAATTGCTAAAGTCATATCAGCATGTTGTATTTGTAATACCTGTTGGCAGGTGACCAAGACAAAGCCAGACAACTTCAGTCCTCGTGTGGTAGAGAAAGGAGATGACTATGTTCGAGTTGAATACGAGAGCCCTATATTCGGGGTAGCACCTTGTTACTCTTGTAATCCACATGCTCACGCAAGTGTAGATTACCATGTTATTATTCAGTAATGACTGTATGTTCCTCCGTCCGTGCAGTTTGTAGATGACGTCGAGTTCTGGTTCCCTCCTGGCAACAAATCAATCGTTCAGTACCGATCGGCGTCTCGGTCAGGATTCATCGACTTTAATGCTAACAAGAAGAGAGTAAAGGCAAGCACACACACACACACACACACACACACACATCATTTCTGTCATTTGTTCTGGTGTATATTTTAGGTATGATGTGCGATTCTTGTTCTGTGGCAGGCACTGAGATTGGCACTGGAAAAGAAGGGCTGGGCTTCAGAAAGCACCTTCTGAATATGAATCAGCATAGCTGTGAATTGATCAATTGGTATAGCAGTATATCACTATTCCTCTTAATTTGTCACCCCTACAGAATATCTACTGGAAATCTGGTAACTAAAGTTTGCATCACACAACTTTTATCATGACATCGAAAGAGGTTTGTACATGGATGCTTTCCACGCAGAGCGCTTCCTAATCAGTAGCAGCACTAGTGCATATGTTTTGAGTGCATGCATCGTTTGCACTCCAAACAAATTAGCAGCATTGTCATGATACCATGCCATATGGCAGATATGCAACTTTGTGAGGCATAAATGGGTGGAATATCTCCTCCATTGAACTTGGAGGTGCATATCCATCGAAAGGCGTCAACTTTGGGTGCTGTCGACGCAAAGTGGGAGCGCCGGAGATGTCACATTGCTCCATCTCTCTCTGCTTTTCCCCTTGTTTCAAAACCTCTTCTGCCGAATCCCGTTTGGTCAGCGCTGCCGCTGACCGTTGGATTCGATTGGTGGCACAGCTCTGCAGACAAAAAATAAAATAACAAATCACGGCCACTTAAGCGCCTAGTGTCTCAAGTAACTTACTAGGCATTGCACTGCACTGTCAAGCATGGCATCATGATGGCTGGTTTGACAAAAGAAAACCAAATTGTTGAGGTACACATACGTGATGCAAAAACAAGCATATCTGAATTTTGATTTTGCAGATATATTTGCATATACTGCGCCGGATTGAGTGAGGTGGCTATCGGTATCATGACCCATGACTGCTGCTTTTGATTTCCAGCCAAGGCAGGAGGAACAGCCAGGCGCACTCACTATGCAACAATGGAATGGGGTCAAAAGGAGCAACCATGCATGGATGGGCGCCATCGAGGGGTCAAACCCAACAAGATCTAGTGTACTCCTTTTTCTTCTTTTTTGACTGCCTAGTGTGCTACTACCACTACTACTTAATTGACTTAGTGCACTCGTCCGACACTTGGTGGCTAGCTTTCGTCGACCAGGTGTCGATCACGCAGGACTCCTGAGACAAAAAGAGTGCTCAATATATATTTATTTTTCGATATACAAGTGGCAAAACCAGATCAAGTGCCAACTAAGTGGCCATGTCACTTCAGGTGGCAGAACCAGAGCAAGTGCCAGCTAGGATGCCATGTCACTGAAGGGGCTTCATCTGCAGTTGTCTTGGGGTTGAGGAGGGTGAAAAGTAGACTTGAGAAGAGTAATATTTTTAGGGTAGACTTGGGAAGAGTTTGGCTGACTAAAAGTAGCCATGTTTTTTCTACTTCTTTTTGGGGGTATGGCCAATATGATTCATGCATGCATGGTTGACAAACAGAAAAGCTAGTAGCAGCATCTTTTCATGGCGTGGACCGAATGTGATGATACGGCAACGGTGGGTGCAGATGCAGATGCAGCCATTCTCAAGGCTGTACTCCATCTACTATCCATCTAGCATGATTGCCTCCTCTCCTGGCTAACTTTCCTAACACTAGTCACTAGTACTAGTACCTTAATTATTACTACTAATTTATTTATATGCTAATCTGGGCTAGAGAATTCTCCATGAAACTTCAAATCACACACCTCAGATCTCTTCTTAGCCAGGCACTGCAACCTCACCCACAGGCCAGGTGTTGAATGTTAATCAGAGTGTGTGTGAAGGCCACTGAACAGAAAAATCATGTCTCCCAACAGTTTCAGCTAAGTGGACTCACACACACACACTATCTATCTAGCTTTACACTTAAGCAGTGGTGAGATCTGCTCCTTCCACACAATGTGCAACAAGCAAGCAGGTGGATCTAGGTAGCTTAGCTAGATTAGCTATGAGCCAATATGGTCAAGTCAAAAGAGATGATGCAGATGGATGGATGGATGGATGGATGCATGGATGGATGGGGATGCAGCACCACTCCCACCACCTTCACTTGTCTAGCTTGTGGTTTACCTCTCCCTCTCTCATGCACCAGGAGAATACGATCCACCAGCTAGTGTGAGCGTGACCACACCTCTCTTTCTTCTCTTGCAAACCCCTAACCCTACTTAATTCTCCAACCCTCTTTCCTTGTCCAAAATTGGTCATACGTGTCGGGACGAAGATTCAGCCGACGTCACACCCCCTCTTCTCCTTTGTTGCGACCCTCCACCCTCCTCGTCGACATGATAGAGAACATATGCGATAAATCATCCGCTATCGTTCAAAATAATACCGAAAATTTCACTCTTTGGATTTGTGCAGCTATTTTTCGCAGATTTCGTAATATTTTTTTGTTTCGTAAAGGATGATCACCTACGCCTCTGCATCGATCGGTTGATGCACACAACCATACATTATTTATTATTGAAAACAATGATTAGCCCCAAGATTTGCTTTGTAAGATTGATTTTTTTGATCCGGTGGTATGATCTAGACGACACAAGGCATGTCATTGTCCTCACGAGCAGAGGTTGACACTCCATGCCTCCACCATCCTACAACTCATCGTCAAATCGATGTGTTTCCATTCCCATATCACCATCACCACTCACCTTTAACACGTCGCAATTTCGCGCTCTAGATCTTACTATAACGCACCAAACATTCCAAATCAGGTTCCTACCATGCGCTTACAAATCATTCTTTCTTTTTTTCCTTGTAATATTATTAATATTTCTAAAAAATCTTTTATTCCAAAGTATTATGAAAATAATATCAATGGATATTTATGGCATTACCGAATATATAAACCTTTTAACACCTGCGCGATTCACACTCTACTTTCCACAACATTCAAAGCATTTCAAACCAAAATTCAACCGCGTGTTTTTGTTTCATCGACACTTTGATCATCTTGTGATTATTTCAAATTTGTAGAGACTTTTTTTGTGCTTGCATCCCTAATAGTGTTGTTGTACTAGGATAGGAAGCACTTGAAACATTTTGACCTTGAGACCTTTTCCATTCCTTTGGACTACAACTATCCTCTTATATATACACACACGAGGGCAAGTGGCTAGCTCTTGCTCCCTTCTTGCTGGTGCGTGCCATTGACAGACAGATCGATCCACCCATGCCCATGGCGCGCGAGTCATGGCTGGCCAAGGTCCGGTCGGCCATCTCGTCGAAGCCCTCGTCGTCGGGTGCGCCGCCGGCGGGTGCCGGTGGCAAGAAAGGCAACGTTGGTATCCTCGCCTTCGAGGTGGCCAGCCTCGTGTCCAGGCTGCTCCACGTGTGGCGCGCCGTCGGTGACCCGGCCGTGGCGCGCCTCCGCCACGAGGTCGTCCACCTCGACGGCGTCCGCAAGGTCGTCTCCGACGACGACGCCTTCCTGCTCGGCCTCGCGCGCGCCGAGCTCGTCGACGCGCTGCGGGGAGCTGCCGATGCCGTCGCTGCCCTGGCGGAGCGCTGCGCCGACCCCTGCTTGCGTGAGTTCAGGGACGCGCTGCTGGAGTTCGCCGACACCGGCCGCGACCGCCACCGCTGGGCCGCGCCCACGTGGAAGGAGATGGACGCGCGCGCGAGGAAGTTGGAGAAGCAGGTGGCCACCACCGCCGCGCTCCGCGGGGCCATGGAGGAGCTCGCGGAGGCTGAGCACGGCCTCCGGAAGTTCCTGCGGGCCGACGCTGCTGCAAGCGGCGGCGGAGGGTGCCATCGGCGCAGCATGTCGGCGAGCAAGATCTCGGTGGCGTCGGAGCAGCAGCAGCTCATCTTCTCCAAGAAGCAGGACGTGAAGAACCTCAAGCAGACGTCCCTGTGGGGGTGCACCTTCGACGCCGTCGTCTCGTCGCTGGCGCGTGCGGCCTTCACCATCCTCGCGCGCATCAAGCTCGTCTTCGGCGCCGGCGGCCAGGACCAGCGGCACGCGCCGCTCTACCGGAGCCTCACGCTCTCCTCGGCCGTCCACCCGTCGGCCGACGCGCAGTCCCCGCCGCCGCCGTCGCGCAAGTCCATGTCGATGGAGGCGGTGCCGTTCGACGTGGCCGCCGTCGTCCAGAGCGCGAAGGGCAGCAGACGGCGCGGCTTCTTCGAGTACAGCACGGCGACGCTGGTGCCGCCGGCGGGGACGCTGGGCGCGGCGGCCCTGGCGCCGCGTTACGCAGGGCTGGTGATCTCGATCGAGCGGATGGCGCGGTCGCCGCAGCGCATGGTGGGGCCGGACGAGCGGGACGAGCTGTACGGCATGCTGACGGCGAGCGTGCGCGCGCAGCTCCGGGCGCGGCTGCGCGGCGCGGTGGCCGAGGCGGACGCGGGGCTCGCCGGCGAGTGGCGCGCGGCGCTGGGCGGCATCCTGGAGTGGCTGGCGCCCATGGCGCACGCCACGGTGCGGTGGCAGGCGGAGCGCAGCTTCGAGCAGCGGAAGACGACGTCGACGTCGTCGACGACGGACATAGCCCGGCTCCCCCCTCGCCACGGCGGCGGCGGCGGCGGCAACACGTTCCTGCTGCAGACGCTGCAGTTCGCGGACCGGGACAAGGTGGAGGCGGCCGTGGCGGAGCTGCTCGTGGGGCTGAACTACGTGTGGCGGTTCGAGAAGGAGATGAGCTGCCGCGCGCTCTTCGCCGTCCACCGCGAGTTCGTGGAGCGCGGCGGCCGCCCCAGCGACTTCGACGGCGCCGACAGCTGCCGAGGAGGAGGAAGCCACTCCCACCACGCCGTCGACGGCAGCGGCAATGGAACAGTAAGCTCGTGCGCCTAGGCCGTCCGATCAGAAACCAACGGCCCTGATCAGACATCCGTGTGTTTAATCGTTCCTCTTATTTTGTCCGCCCACCCCTCCCCCTAGTTAAAGGATTTTTGTGGTAATTGGGGCCGGATGGGATCTCTTGTTCATCTTCATCTTGATGTGAGTGGTTAATTAGCATGTAATCGTACATAGAAATCAAATATTCTCATATACACTATGATAATTAAGTACGTACTACCTTCGATCCATAAAATGTGCCGCGGTTTTAAACTAACCTCACTTCAAAACTAGTTCAAAACTGCGACACTTATTTTGGATCAGAGGGAGAAGTGTTTTTGCCATTTTCTTTCCGTGATTGAGAAAAGATGAGATGAGGGATGATGGTGAGCCAACATACATGCATCTGTGTCTGATGAAGCCCCTCCATCACCACAGACAGCAACCCTACACAACACCAGTTGAAGTGAGCAAGATGATGATGGTGATGCATCTGTGAGCCCATTGTCCACTGCATGGGGGGCAATGGAGGCAACAGTAAATCCAAGGATGTAGATTTGCTGCTCCTCTCCTCAACATTCAACAAGTTGTTACATATCTAATCTACCAATCTACTCAAGCACTCGCCCTTTCCATCTCATCTCATCTCATCAGCAGCAGCAGCAAAGTTGCTGCTGCTAATTGTTAAATAATGAGGGTGCATGTGGTGGCTGTGACCACAGGAGGTGAGGTTTGAGATGTAGAACTGGGGGACACATGGGGGTTGAGTCAATCATGATGGAGGATTCCATCCATCCATGCAGCACATGCTTCCCTAGCTAGCTAACTAAGCTAGCTGCTCCTGAATCACAGAGACACTTGCAGGAGCCTGCTTGCACTAGATTAATCTATCTGTGTGTATGTGGCAGTTCAGTTGGAAGAACTATGCATACCTGATGCATGCACCTCTCTGTATTCTACACCAGGTATCCCTGTGTTCATACAGTGGAAGATCTCAACCCCTTTTGTTTATCTACAGTACCTGCAGCCAGCTCCCCACAGCTGGTCATTTGGGTGTTCCAACACCTAGCTGCTTGTCCTCATGCTGTATTGTTATTATCATTCATAGGTTCTTCATTCATGAATTTCTGAAATTGTTCCCACTCAAATACATATATTTCTCTCTTTTATACTACAAGAGAAAGAGAGATCTAAAGCTGACTTATATGCTCTGTCAGGTCCTAATCACACCTTTCGATCCGCTGAATCGCTCTAAATTTCATTCGTTTTGCACATGTCTGCATCCACCTTGCACGCACAGGGGGCTGGGTGTGCGGGATGAAAGCTCCTGGACATTGATCAGAGAATCATGTCACATGGAGTGCTGCATCTCTGAAAGCACCCTGTGCCTTAAGGGATCAACATGAGCATTTCCCTTTTCGATGCCATGTCATTGTTAATGAGCTGCGAAACACTCATCTTATCTTCCTTGAAAAAGCCCGTTCAGGCAGACATTTGAAAGACAAAAGTGATCTTTTTTTCTGAAGGATAAAAGAAAATACTTTGTGCAGCTGCAGAAAAATGAAGAACAGCTGCTTTAATCATGTCACAGGGGGGATCATGCTGAAAGGAGCAGAGCGCCGGTGGTTACCTGAAGCTTTAATTCAGATATATAATAGTAGTAGTGGTTAGTAGTAGTAGCTGCTGCTCTAATCTCATCATCTCCTGTAGTAGTCTACTCCAAAAGCAGATAGACACTCAATCCATGGACCCACCTACCATCTAGTACAAGAAAAAACATATGGTACATACATGTAGTATGATTTTGTAGCTTTTTTCCAACAACAGAAAATAAATAATTCTGTAGGGCTATGAAGATGGGTGTGCTTAGATGCATGATTGGTTATGTATTTGAAAGCCAATCTTTGCCAAGATTTCATTGGAACAGATAGCAACAAAATCAGTTTACTAGTTTATTTTCTGGTTGCTTGTATATATAGACACGCATTTGTTGCTTTAAACTTGACGCATCTTCTTATTCAGAATAGCGCGGTGCAGATCGCAGAAGAATGTACCAACAATCAATTGCTTCCACTTTCTCCTCATCCCACTAAGCTACCTTGCTCAAGTTGTGAGTAGATATATATATAGTTGATGTTCTACCTTTGTAGGTAAAATTAAATAAACAGAAAAGGTGCAACTTGGAGCAATAGACTACAAACAAAATAGATATAGTCACTCATGATTCGTCGGCGAGAGCTTTGACTCGAAAACACTCGACTAGCTACCTCGAGTGCGTCGATCGATCCATGGAAGTGGAGTGAGGGGCCTCCGAATTTCAAAAGAAAAGGAAAGGCAGCAGATTTTCTTTCTCAGGAGGAAAGCATGTCATGGCATTGATATGGATCTCATTTTTCTCCTAGTTATTCTCTTTTTTCAAAAGAAGAAACAAAGGGAAGTAAAGTCTAGAATTGTGCTCTGAATTCTCCGATCCAATGACGACGGTGGACCCCTAAAGGCGAAGATGCTCGATCGTGTGCGCACAATTGAAATTAGAACATGGCCAGGTGCATGATGGTCTCTCTCCAATCTCCATGGCCGTGCTGCTGATGGTAATTAAGCAGCATTCATCGTCATCATTTGCAGGGCATTGCTGTGATTAATTAGTTACTTAATTAATTAATGTAGGAGTCACTAGCTAGATAAGTAGTGGACATATCACACCATGGTTAGCTGCACAAGGAACCAATATGGATTCCAAATGTTCCTGCCCAGGTGGTAATATGGGCGTAAAGTTAGGATCTGATTGGGCGACAAGTGTCCATTTCAGTCTTCAGAGAGCTGACTGATGTGTACCTTAATTTCCTACTTACAGTACCTCATGCTTGGCAAATAATTAGGTATGTAGGTGCATAGAATCTGCCGATGTTCTAGTTAATTATCATAGAAACGCCAAGCACATAAAGAAGAAGAATTGATACGGTGCGATCCATGAGTATATGTGCTTATTATTGCTCATATTGTATATACTACTAATAATCAAGTGCATTGTGGGGAACGTACGGCTCAAAGGTTGGTGTGTAGGCTTTATTCGACATTGTCAAAACATTCCATCTCCCTGTGGTTTCTTTATCAAGGAACGTTGGTTCAATCAAGAATGGACAAATGTACGTGTTTATATCAGCTTTTTTGTTGATTAAACTTAATTTTGGATGTAAAACTCTGTCCAGACACCGAGAGCATGACTATGGAGACGATTCGATGGTATCGCGTGCATGCTACGGACCTAGAAGGTGACACGAGGCCATATCCTAGATGTATATTTTGATTGAAGGCTTAAAAGACACAAAAAATTATTCACTTCTCCTAAACATATCAACGGGAAAGATTTCTCCATACCCATTTATAATAAATGGTAGGATGGTCTTTATCTTTAATATGTCGCGCGTCCACAGAACGTATTCGCCCTACGTTCGGGGAGGCACCCTCGACTGGGCCGGCTCACCGGTTGAGCTGACTAGTGTTTGTGACAAATGAGGAGCGTGCAAACTTAAGAACTAGCACCAACACAGAATCTGGACGCCTTTTCAATTTTTTCGAACATTTGTTGGAATTTCTGAATAAATATTTAAAAATCAAATAATATTTGAAAATCCAATAAAAATGAACAACTTGAACACATCTTCAATTTTCCATTTTTTTATTAAAAGCATGAACATTCCAAAAAAACAAAGAGATATGTTAGTTCAAATGTTAAGAACATTTTTCTAAACAACATTTTCAAGAATTTTAAAGAGATATGAGGACTGTGCAAACTTAAGAGCTACTCCCTCCGTTCGGAATTACTTGTCTCGCAAATGGATGTATCTAGAACTAAAATACGTCTAGATACATCCATTTCTGTGACAAGTAATTCCGAACGGAGGGAGTAACTTAGTGGACAGTTTTTTGAACACAACTTGAACAACTTGCTTTCTTTTTGGCTTCGTATGTGGCAAAAAATGTAACTTTGTGGATTTTCAGGATGGTTTTTTTTGTGTTTTTCAAAACCTGGTTTTGTTCTATTTTATTTTGTTTTTTAACATTTTTTTGTTTTTACCTATTTTTTCAAATGCGTAAACTTAAAAATAAATATTAAAAATACAATTCGTGAATATTTTTCAATATCTCGAAATTTTTTGGTAACCTTTTTTTGGTAACCTTTTTTTGGTGAACTTTTTTTGAAAATCTATGTAAGTTTTCAAATCCATGAACATTTTTTTCAACATGGATGATTTTTTCAAATCCGCGAACGCTTGACCCGGCCCAAAAAGCGCCCGACCGGAGCAATGCCATCGCCTATCAGGGTGGTAGAAATCGAAAAACGGTTTTACCATTTGTTTATTTTAAATTTCGGTAAGCAAACCTAGAAACCGAAAATGTCAACCCAATACAAAAAATCGATATTTTGGTTAACCGACTCATTCCGTTCGGGTTTCAGCTTATAACGAAACCCTTTTTGTGGCGTATACATACAAGCTACAACGCAGCTGCGAGCGCTTCCCATGTGTGGCATCCTCTTATATCCACGAGCACCTTTACCTTTTGAGCATACCTAAGCGATTGTGGCACTAACAAATAAGACAGTTGTCGTTGCACGGTTTGCCAGCCACATAGAAGGGGAATGTATCTGGTGCACCGCACCCCCGTTGCACATTAAAAAATGTTTAAAAAAATTTAAAAAAATAGTGCATCGACACAACATCAATGTAAGTTGTCACAAAAATTCAAATCAAAATTCAAAACAATGCTCAAGATACAAAAATGACAAATTTGACGTCAATATGCTAATGGGCCAAAACTGAAGCCCAACTTGTGTTATGTACTATTCAATGTCAAATTTGTTATTTTTATATCTCGAACAATGTTTTGAATATTGACTTAAATTGTTGTGACAATGTACATTGATGTTGTGTCAATGCACTAATTTTTTTGGATTTTTTCGAACATTTTTGCATGTGCAACGGACGACCGGTGCACTGGTAGCACAAATTGCCCCGATGCACCACATACGTCCCCCACACAGAAGTACTAATAGTTGCTTTTGGGCCTTACAATTAGGCCTGACAATAACTTAGCGACGTGGGGAACAAATCATGCATTGGGCCATTCGTATCGTACGTGGTCAGACACCTCCGCAACTAAGCCGTGATAGTGCGTGAGGGAGCCTCGTACTGGATGCCTGTGCTTTGGTTTTTCTTTTGGTTATACTATTTAATACGGAACCTGATTCGAATTTGGTTATTAAAACAAACACTGATTTTAACTGTACTAGCAATAAAACCCTTTTAAAAAAACAATAAAAACCAAAAATTCGCCGTTTTTGGTTTCGGCTTGGGTTCGGCGTTCTGTTGGTCAGAGTTTTATGCCCACCCCTAGTCACCTAGTTGAACCAAGGCCTAAGAGTTTATTTCTCATTTTTTCATATTTCTTCTCTTTTTTGTTAATTAATTTGTCTCATTTTTAAACTTTATTATTCTTTTTGAACCTGTTTAAATATTGTTTAGAATTTTAAAACATATTCTGGAATTTGAAAAAATGTTCCCATTTTTGAAAAAAATACCAATTTAAGAAATGTTTGCATTTAGAAAACTTGATAAATATAAAACAATACGGGTTTGCAAATTCATCAATTGTTCAGAATTTGTTAACAATTTCGGAAAAAGTGTTCAAGTTTGTAAAATTTTCATACACAATTCAAAATTCAAAAATTGTTGACAATTACAAAGCCTTTTATCCCAAACAAATTGAGGTAAGTTAGAGCTGAAACCCATAAGATCTTACAACTAACTCACAGTTTTGCCACATGGATAACAAGTTTCCACGCACACATGTCTATGGCTAGTTCTTCAGTAACACTTCAGTCTTTCAGTTATGTCTTAACGGACTCCTCCCATTTCAAGTTTGGTCTATCTTGACCTTTTTTTGACATTATCAGCATGCTTTAGCCGTTCGCTATGTACTGGAGCATCTGGAGGCTTGCGCTGAATATGCCCAAAACATCTTAGACTATGTTGGATAAGCTTCTCTTCAATTGATCCTACCTCAACTCTATCTCATATATCATCATTCTGGACCTGGTCCTTCCTTATGTGGCCACACATCCATCTGAAAATGCGCATTTCTGCCAAAACTAACTGTTGAACATGTCTTCTTTCAGTAGACCAACACTCATCGCCAAATTGTTGACAAATTTCAAGAAATGGTTGACATAAGAAAATGTTCCTATTGATTGTTAATGATGGAAATTGCAAATAATAAAAGCATTCAAATTAGGAAGAACTTTATGATCACTGATTTCCTCCGTCTGGCATAGCGTGGCACACCTCTCAACTGGTGGTTTTTTGGACTATGGATAAATAAACCCAACTTCTCGCTGACATGGACATATGAGGCTCCGAAATCGTATGCAAGTTGCGACACGTCCAACCATTTATCAAATTTGTAAAAACAAAAAAAATGGCATGATGCCTTGAATTGGTCATACAAGCCAAAGAAAAAAAGGGGTCATTTAATGGATGTCAAGAAACAATGTGCTCTCAAACGGAACTTTCTGGCCTATCCGCACACCATACTTTGAACATGGTGTTTTTTAGACATTCATGAAATGATCTCAATTTTTGCCAGTAGGTGGGCATGCACATGGTAGGCATCTATGCCATGTCTGAAGGAAAAACGTATTTAAAATCATAATCTAAACTGTTACTTAAAACTGTTATTCTAATTTTTTCCCTGTTTTCGGGTGTGACAAAGGGTAGGCCCAGTCGGGCGGCCTCGTGTGAAATAAGTATTTAATGTAAAAGATTTGTCAATTCATGAACTTTATTTTCAAACCGATGAACTTATTTTAATTTTGTGAACTGATTTTTCAAATTCATCGACTTTTTTAAAATCAATGAACTTTTTAATTTTGCGAACTGTCTTCAAATTCGCAAACTTTTTTTTTCTCCTTGGAGCCTTATGCGCCTGAAAGATAAGTTGGCGCTCATGCCCGTCTTAGTGGGCCGCTTCTTCACTTTGCATTGACCGGTTTGTGATGGTCGGTTTTCATTTGCTCACTATATTTTCTCGGTTTCTCTTCTGCTGCTGTTTTGTTACCTGGAAAAAAAATTTGTCGGGTTTAAAATTTTAAGTAGATTCATGGATTAAAGCAAAGTTCACAAGTTTAAAAAAGTACACAAATTTGACAAATTAGTTCATGAAAATGGAAAAAGTTCATCAATTTTTAAAAAAGTTCACAAACTGGACAAAAATTTTCAGGAATTTGAAAAAAGTTCACAAAATTGAGAAGGTTCATTGATTTTAAAAAATGTTCATGAATTTGATAAAAAAAGTTTCTAGTTTTGAAAAAATTTTATTGATTGACAAATAAGTTGACAAATTTGAAGAAAGTTTGCGAAATTGAAAAAAGTTCATTGATTTGAAAAAATCTTCACTAATCTGACAAAAAATACACAAATATATGAAAAAAGTTCATGAGTTTAACAAATAATTTTGCAAATTTCAAAAAAATCATGAAATTGAAAATTTTCATCGATTTATAAAAAAATGTGAAATTGAAAAACATTTATTCATTTGAAAATAAGTTCATGGATTTTAAAAAAGTTCATGAATTAAAGAAAAGAGAAAAAGAAGAAGAATAAATAAAAATAAACGCGAGTAAAACCGAAGAAAAAAAGGACAAACAAAAAAGAAGAAACCAGACTGAGAAGATGCACGGCAAGTAGAGAAAAAGAAGTAACTAGGCACTACAAGGGAGTTGCCACAGTTGGTTACAGTGGGTGAAAGTAAACCAAGAGGTCGGGAGTTTGAATCCTACTTCACACCCCTATTTTTTGTAGGTTAAAAAAAATGGGCCAGGCTGAGGGGCTCAATATTCTTATGAGCATATCGCCATTTATGCATCAATCTCCCCTTTCCTAACCATATCATCAATAATTAGTACCAACATCCAATAAAATGTCAAAACCAAATAACTGATCCATAGTTCCATACAAGAAATGAATAACCTCGGACTCCACTCAGATGCAAATCTTTCCAGTTTATAGATTTCATCTTTAGTTCGTTTCCACTTATAACATGACATTTTTGTTTGATGAGATGAGAAAGGGGCGAGAAGAATGAAAAACGACATGTTCCTCTCTGGAGACCGAGTTGTGACATCCGTTATGGTTTTGTACGTCAACTCGATCATGGAAAAGGAAAAAAAACGTTGATCAAAAAGGTCGATCGAAAAAAGTAAAAAAAAAACAAGCAGATGTAGCGACATGTCATATATAATTAGGCGTTGCGTTAAGCGTTAAGTAGCAGCAATCCCAGTTACTACATGTTACTCGAAGTTCTCTAGTAAAAATAAGGGCTTGCATCACAAATTTGTGATTATAAAATCGATTTGGGCATCAATTTTTCTTGTTTGCAAGCATCACCTTTGACCAAAAACTTGCAAGGAACCTTCTGTTGGAGCACTTCAGCAGCGACGAGCGGCGTTTCTTGCTTGGTTTGGTCATCTATAGAGCAAAAAATCATTCTATCAATTAGACAATCATTATGTACTCAATCTCGAGAAAGGAAAAAAAGTTACAATTTGTAAGATACATTTTCTTGTCCCGCAATGTTGTATGGCGCTGAGTGTTGGCCGACTAAAAGGCGACATGTTCAACAGTTAGGTGTGGCGGAGATGCGTATGTTGAGATGGATGTGTGGCCACACGAGGAAGGATCGAGTCCGGAATGATGATATACGAGATAGAGTTGGGGTAGCACCAATTGAAGAGAAGCTTGTCCAACATCGTCTGAAATGGTTTGGGCATATTCAGCGCAGGCCTCCAGAAGCTCCGGTGCATAGTGGACAGCTAAAGCGTGCGGAGAATGTCAAGAGAGGGCGGGGTAGACCGAATTTGACATGGGAGGAGTCCGTTAAGAGAGACCTGAAGGATTGGAGTATCACCAAAGAGCTAGCTATGGACAGGGGTGCGTGGAAGCTTGCTATCCATGTGCCAGAGCCATGAGTTGGTTGCGAGATCTTATGGGTTTCACCTCTAGCCTACCCCAACTTGTTTGGGACTAAAGACTTTGTTGTTGTTGTTGCTATCTCATTCATATCTCACTTCGATAATACTTTTACGACTAATCTGATATCAAGTCACGATGTAAACGGCGCCGGTTTAAGCCCACTAATCGGTCTAACAGTTCAAGAAAGTTTATTTTTTAGGGGAAAATGAACTACCAAGCTAACTAAACAGGCCTTGCGGCGCCGTTACATCCCTAACAGCAAGTACAACTTATTCATGATCAAAGTATAGCAGATATAGCTGTACAAGCGGAACAAACAACTCTGTCCAGATTTGAGACTCGTGATCTACTCCATTTAGAATATTCTTCAAAAAATTGCAAGTGCTAAGTGCAGTGTCTGAACTGGTAGCAACATTAGATCATTCAAGAGGCACATCACTTTGCTAAATGAAAATTGTATTGACAGAGAAAACTAAGTAACAGAAACCATGAATGGAACTATGCTACAACAGAACTAATGAAGCAAAGCAAAGACTACTAATGAGCTAGTTCACTTAGATTGAGACTCATGAGCTACTTCATTTAGCTAGTTCCCTACCAAAGTTAAAACAGTTTACATGCTATCAAACCCGGGCAAACAGCCCAAACCCTACCAAGCCCCACCCAAGCAGTCCCGATCTAGCTATTCGCGACATCCCACCTAGACATCTCATACAGGAAAGAGGCCATGTCATTCTTGCCGCGTATAGTGGCATAAGGTGCCTTCTCCCGGCCCCAAAATCTTGCCGCGTATGCCGATCTAGCCGTGAACTGGCCCGAGCCCTCCCAAGCCCATCTGATAGAGTCGCGCACGCCGGGCGTGAGCTGAACCACTGCCGTCGCCGACCACAATCTAATCTGTTAACACTTGCCTTTTTTCCCTCTTAGTTACCGTGAACAACTAGTTCTAAAATAGTATTCCAGTGTGTTTTCTGTTTGTAAATCTGCACCTGAGATAAAGCTATTTAAATTATCATTGGCATCTTTGTACTTGTGCTATCCTTGAGATCTCTAATTTTTCAAGCAACCTGTTACACTCAGTGTCAAGGAAATGTGAACGTACCGGTCTCTTCATCATCAGATAGGCATATCACTTCAGGAGCCGCCGCGCCATGGGGATCACTGGGCACCCCAAGACTGGTTAGATATTGATCCAGTGATTCTGGATCAGAATCTGACTGCGGCGAGCCTGATGCGCAAGGCCCAACACCTTTACTTGGCAGCACATTGTACGCAGCTGAGGAAACACTAGATGTCATAATCAAACCTCGTGGTAATGTTTGTGGAAGAACTGGATTTGGATTCGAAGGCACTGGAAATGGCAGGCGTGTTGGCTGTGAACTTGATGGCAGTGGTGGAACCTGCTGAATTTGATGTGAACTTGATGGCCCCAAGGGTGCAGGTATAGTGGAGTGTGAACTTGGATGCAAGCTTGACAGTGATGGGTTCCCTGGGGGAACTGCATGTGGGCATGTAGACCATGTCCATGCAGACATGCTCTCCAGCCTAGTTGGAAGCTGCTGCTGATTTGCAGATGCCATCGACTGCACCTGTGGAGGCAACCTGTTCTGAAGACGAGGAGCAGGTGCATGTGCTAGTTCACTCTGGACTCCAAAGCTTCCCCGTGGCAAAACTGGCGCAAGGCTAAAACTAGTTGATGCTGATCTGACAATGTTGCTTAGCATGGAGGGATGTGGTCTGACCACTTGCGAAGATGGCGATGATGATGGTGATGGTCGATCGACCTGTAACGGTTGGACATGATGTATCCGCACTGGTGGTCGAGCAGCTGACGACGACGCAGTTGGTGACTCCACCACTGCAGATCTCATCCATATATAAGTGAAAAAATGTCAGCATATTCATTTAGATAGAGGACATAAAAAAATGATTGCTTGTAGTCAATACTCAATAATACCTTGTTCTCCAGAAGATGCGAATTTATCCCGAAGATAGCCAGCTAGTGACTGGTTGAGGAGAACTTTGTCACGAAGATTATCAAGTGTCTTGGTTTGCTGAAGATGAGTGGAATCTTGTTCTTGAAGTAACAAATCATACTTTTGTTTGAGCTTCTTCATTTCTTGGCTACACTCGGTCCTAAGCTGTGATTGCTGTCCATATATAAGTGAAAAAAAATGAGAAGAAGAAGAAGATGAATCCCGGAACTAGCTAGTGTAAGAAATTCACAACCAAGATGTGCATACATGAGCTAGAAGGAATAGCAAACCTTTAATTGGTGGGTTTTGTTAAGCAAGTCAATGTGTAACCGTAATCTGTGCAACTCATTTTTCAGTGGATCATCACCAACTGGTGGATGATTAAACATCATTGGTGGCACCGGAAAGAGTTGTGCTGAAGAACCCGGTGCAGCCTCGGGTTGATGACTTGGTGGTTGACACTGATCAGGGTGTGCTCTTTCAAGCAGAATACTGGACGGTGGAACCGATGGATGCATTGCAGATGGCAAACGCTGAGATGATGGTACACGAGAAAGGCTTGCTTGTTCTGCAACTCTTTGTGAAAGCCCAGTTGGCACCGTACTTGGTTGTGCAGACTGAATTATCAGATCTGTCTGAGTATAAGCTTCCCTGGATGCTGGTGGATGCATTTCAGGTTGCAAAGTCTGAGATGATGTTGTACCAGAATGGTCTACTTGTTCTGCCCCTCTTTGCAGAGGCTGTGCTGGTGCTATAATTGGTTGGACCGACTGCATTACAAAATTTGCCTCAGCTTCAACTTCCATAGACATTTGCAAGCAAGCCTCGCTGGGCACATGAGCCACAGTCTGTGGTTCTAAGTAAGGTGAATCTGCTTGAGTAGTGTCCCCATTGCCGGTGTTAACTTCCATTTCAGCATCCCGTAAATGTTGTTCAGTCTCTTCCGGTAATGGTTCTGAACCCGCACCACTCTGTTGCTCAACATCTTAATTCCTTCTATGGTCACCACTTGAAGTCTGAGCTGGTGTTCTATCAGAAAAGTCTACTTGTTCTGCCTCTATTCGCAGAAGTTGTGCTAGTGCTACAACTGGTTGGGCTGACTGAATTACAGGATTGGCCTCAGCTTCAACTTCCTTGGACATTTGCAAGCAAGCCTGGCTGGGCACAGGAGCCACAGTCTGTGGTTCTACGTGAGGTGGATCTGCCTGAGTATCGTCCCCAATTTCCATTTCAGCATCTCCTAAATGTTGGTCGGTCTCTCCCGGTAATGGTTGCGAACCCACACCACTCTGTCGCTCAACATGTTCAGTCCGTCTATGGTCACCACTTGAAGATTCCTGATGTACGTTACAGGTACATATGATTAGTATCATAATGGGTATTAAATAAAAAAGGGTTCAAAAGGAATACTAGTGCAACCATAATGCAATGATGCACCCTGAATTAGAGCATGAAGACCATGTGGTCAGCACTGACTCAAATGGAAAAACAAGTGCTGCATCAACTATGTTTTGATGTTGTCCACTATTTGGAAGTGCGTTCAAGTAAATGGGCACACAGCGTCACAGACTCTCATAGATGAGCCCACTCTACTGAACATTTCTTTTCCTTTCGCTGTATTACAAGTAACTTAAATGAGTAATCAACAAACCGTAAAACATGACAGAGTATGAAAGGCAACATGCTACATACAGTTTTGTACGCCTAGTGTACTGTACGTCCCATGATGAGCAAGTAACTATGTTCACATTACTACGTGGAAACGACACAACCTAGATGAGCCTACTAACATCTCCTTTCCTTTTCGCTATATCACAAAGGAAACTTATATGTACAATCCATAAAACATGACATGAAACTTGAACCAAAGCTACAATGTGTTGTAACAAGTTGAGTGCAAATTATGTTGGAAGTTTCAGTAAAGAGAGTTAAGCTGATGATAAGCTTATAAAATCAGAATGACACCACCCAAAGAAGTAGCAAGTATAAGACCTGATTATTCCATGCCATGTCTGCAAACATCCCACCAGCAGCTTCCATGTCTTGAAACATCCCACCAGCAGCTTGCGCCGACACCGCATCTTCAGTTTCAGTAGACATTGCCGCCGTTGGCTTCTCCATTTCTGTCTGCACACACCCAACCTTGAGTCCTGTTGACGCGGCGGCATCTTGAGCTTCAGCAGGCATCGCTGCTGATGACTTGTCTTTTCTTGGCCTCCCAGGCCTCCCCTTGGTTCCCGTTGACGCGGCACCTCCAGCTTCGGCAGACATTGCTGCTGCCGACTTGTCTTTTCTTGGCCTCCCGCGCCTTCCCTTGGTTCCCGTTGACATAGTCTTTTTTTTTCTTGGCTTCCCGCGCCTGCTCTTGACCCCCGTTGACGCGGCACCTCCAGCTTCAGCAGACGCTGGTGCTGCTGGCTTGTCCTTTCTCGGCCTCCCGCGGCCTCTCTTGATTCCGGTTTTAGGAGCGGGCGTTGCTGCTGGCGGTGCCTCCTTTGTTTGCCTCGCGAGCAGTCTCTTGGTTCTCATCGACACATCATCACCAGCATGACATGTCTGTTGCTGGTGGTGGCTTCTCCGTCAGCATCGGGCTCGCATGCCCAGTTTGAGTTTCCGCGGTCTCGATCCTCGGTGCTGGAGTGGGATCAGGAGAGCTTGCTGCTTGTGATGGTTGCTGGTCCTTGCTACCGGTTGTTGACGGTGACGGCGCGACTGGAGTTGCTTCAGGATCTGGGTGTTTGACGGCGGCCTCTTGTTGAATGGCCTCCCAAGCTTCTTCTTTTTCTTGATCCCCGACGAAACACCGCCAAGGACTAATCCGGCGATGGCGGCGGCGCGGCCGGAGGTGCCTCCCGGCTCGCTGAGCGCATCCGTGATCATCTGCATCGGAGATTAGAGCCAGCCATCCATGAGATGGAAAAGAAAAAGAGGGAGGGTGGGTAGGAGGAAGCGGGGAGGAGGGGCGGACGGACTCATACCACCGTTGGAGGAGGGAGCAGTAGATCCCTCGACCAAGGGCGGAGGGTCGCCATGGCCGGGCGGTCTAGGGTTTCCAGCACGAGGAGGGGAGGCGGCGGCGGAGTGGAGGCCGGGGTTGGGGAAGAGGACGGAGGTGGGCGGCGCCTCACTGACTCAACTCAACTGAACTTGGGAGGGATCCACACAAGGACAGGAAGAGTGGTTTTCTCTTTCTCGTAGAGCAATTTGTTTTTCTTCTTCTTACATCCTCCTTATCTGCCCAAGAAATAAAAATAAAGGGACGGAAACTTGGTGCTCTCAGGTTCTGCCGCACCCTATATGCGCCAACAAAATTTAGTAATTCAAAAATTTATAAATCTTTTTTGGAATCATACATGATTAGGTATTCTACTCGTATCAAAAGTTTGGACAAGAAATTGATTCATTTAGACTTCAGGGCAAAAAAAAAGGAGAAACTTATGCCGATAGGAGTAATGCTACACGTACATGGTTATACATGGTTTTACAGATTGACTAGAAAATAATGCTACGTGGAGCTTTGTGGTTGGATTTCAGTTGCCAAAGCGGGCCCCACCCCCTGAAAATCAGGGGGGCCAACGTTTAGTTTGTTGGAAGGTCCCGTAAGAGCCTGTAGATGCCTGTACGTTTAGCATTTTCGTGCCGATAATATAGCGTGTGTACTACTTGTATATAGCGTTTTTTGCCGAATCTTCGACCCGGGGTACAACAAAAGTCTTTCTCTGACGAATCTTTTTATACATCTACAATATTTGATCATGTTTGATACCAAAGAAGTTTCGGGATTTTTTTTTCAACTTTTTCCGAATTACTAAATCTTTTTTGTATATAGGGTGCGCTGGTACCCATGTTCTCCTTTGTATTCTACTATAGAGAACGGGCGTTTGGTGACCGAGCTCACTGGAGCTTGAAGTTTTTGAAAAATTCAAGATTCAAACTTTCCGGTTTTAAAAAAATCTAAAAGAAAATCATGCAAGTACACAAGGATGTTACGTGTGTGTGTGTGTGAATTTTTCATGATGAAACATCTTGAAATGCAATCTGTATAAAAAAAGACAAAATTTTCTTGGCCTGGGAGGATGAATGGTATCATGTGTTAAAAAGCCTCTGATTTTTTTTCCCACAGCCCTCATTTCAACTCGTTTTGCTCTGGAAATTTACACACATGTGTGTTATACCTTCATGTATATCTGTATGTTTTTTTTCAGAATTATTTCAAACATAAAAATATGACTTGATGAAATTTGAATTTTGAATTTGGAGGCGGCCAAGCTCCAAAAGCAATTTCCGCTATTCTGTACCATTATACACGTAGTACGAATAATTAGAGCAAACCAGGGCGCACAGAATCAGCTGACAGTCTATAGTTATTTTCAACGGGAGCAACAAACACCAACAAGATTTCATACGATGTAGGGTTCAAAGGTTGGTGCGCAGGCTTTATTTGACACTCCCAAAGCAATGCCATCCAGCAAACATATCAATACCAATCTATGGAACCAACATTTTGAAAAGACCACTATGGCATGCATAGATAGAAACTATATATGGGTCTGCAGATCATAGCATATATAGTCAAGCGGACTAGTATGTCTATAGTTCAAAGAACCGCCGCAAAAACACTTTTAGTTACCTCCAGAAAACAACAGTTTCACAGAGAAACTATAGTACAATGCACGTTTACACAACACACTATCTCTCTTTTTTCTGTAAAAAGGACTCTGGGCTACTCTCAAGCTCAAAAGGAACCGAACCGCAAACGCTGAGGTTTTAACCTTGCCTTGTTTCTTTTTGTTTCCCCAGGGAAGGTATCTAGCAGAGGACGCCATCAACACGCTCATGTCGAGCTGACCTCCGGAGCTAACCACAGTTTCACCTTTTTGTCATCCCCGCAACTCCCCAGAATGAACGCAGGAGCACCACCTGAGAAAAATCAACAAACAATGTGATTTAGACACCTTAAACACATAATATTTCCAGCATGAAACTAGATCAAATAATTTACAAGATGGTGACAAGGATGAGTGAGCACGACACATCAAGTGCATCAGCTATCATAAGTAGATCCAGTCCACAAATTCCATTGTATCTGCACTACTAACCTAAGCAGGTTCCTAAGAGATCTAGTGCAAGATCTAGCAAACAACAGAGATGCACATCACAAAAGAAATGGAGATAAAACGTTACCATTTGGAATTGTCCGTGGAGCCCACGCAATGCCAGAAATAGCACCTGAGTATATACGTACATAAAACACGTCAGCCCATACATTTTTCTTTTAGAGCAGGAGAACCTAAAGAGACTTCACGCTGGAAAATAGGAATATTACACACCTTCATGAGCCTTCTCGGCTGTATCCAAAACCACGCCAGTTTCTGCACATAACCATTGCAACGTCGATCCGCTTGTTACAGCCAGAACTTTACCATCTGGGGAGATGCCCATGTGTTCATACAGGCAAGTAGAGCCTTTTGAATCATGCAGAGGGACTGGCAAAACTCTCAAGGTTTTGGGATCCTCATCAAGGTGATACCTTACTGCAGGAGTAACAGAAACCATTAACCCTTAAGAAAGACTTGTACATTGCAAGATCTGACAAACGACAGGGTTACAGTTGACAAGTGCCATGACCTCAAAAGAGATTATATAATCATGTAAATGTGACAACTTTGGCCATGTCCACTACATATCAATAGCCTAAACTGATTGATTAACATTTTCTGTAATGAAGGGCTTATCAACCTTGGTGAAGAAAGGCAAAAAATAAAAAGGTTTTCATGCATTATCCTCTTGATGCAGACCGAGCAATCCCAAAAAGGGGCACACACACACACACAAGAAGCTGACATGACTTTATGGCAACTTCCGGTAAACAGGGTTAACATATTAAAAATCAACAAGCACAACTGTTGGTAAATATAGAACATACCATTGATATTCCATACTCGGATGGTACCATCTTTCGACGCAGTAATAATCTTCTCAGAATCCGGAGTGAAACACAAACTAGTAACAGCACTCTGAATTCAAAACTTGTCAGTCTCCGCTCACAGGAATAGTTTGAAACTTGCAAAATAAAATGTAAGCAGGGAGGAATTTGACCTTGTGACCCTTGAGCTGCATAACCCTGTTAACCTCCTTCACTGAACTATCCTTCGAATAAACAATCTCCCACACCTAAAGAAAATGTGAATATTATCATAACTGGGAGGCAGCTAATGAGCAAAATAGTGAGATTCATTACAATGAACAGTCTACCAACCTTGACATCAGCAGTGAAAGCTGCAGCAGCAATGAAGCGACCATTTGGGGATATGTCAGCCATATTGTTTTTCAACTGATTAGTGTCAACTGTTCCCAACTCTTTGCCACTCTTTCCATGCCATATTTTGATATCAGTTGCTGCAAACAGTTTCCAAAAACAAATGTTAATACAAAATAGAACTTGTAACCTGGAATTAAGTCCACAATGTCACACGATTACATCTTGTAAATTTGTGATATGTCTGCATATTCCTAGCACACATGTGTTGCATAAAAAAAGGGATGTTGCTTTGCAAATAATAGACGCACAACTTCAGGCTCATGGATCAAGAAAGGAAAGCAGAGAACAGTCTCTGCCCAATTCCTCAATCAAAGCTTGGTGAGGCAGATGGTTGACCAGTTCCCTCACTGATCCAGTTTTATAAACTGGCGTTTATTCTACCGCATCATACCTGCCCCCAGAAAAAAAAATCCTTGCAACCTTGCTAATTAGAGACAGGTCAGGTCACCATGCACCCGTTAATCAACACTTAATTGTGAAGAGTGTATATTACTCCCAAGAGCAATGGCAGACTAACAGGAGGAGGCCTCTGGATTTTTGTTTACCCTCCTCCCGTAAGACTAGCATTTTTGTTTTTCACACAAAAAAAATTGTACTCCCATATATATAAGTGAAACATGGTGCAGCGTTACTCATTAAAGCTTACTAGTTTAGTAAATTTCATTAAAGCTTACTAGTTTAGTAAACATTCTACACTGTATAGTGTTGCTTGCAGCATACGTGAAAAAAGCTCTAGCTGCATATACGGTATTAAGATTCATGGCGAATAATGTGAAACAAAAATTAAGATCCAAATTGACACAGTAATTATGCATGTTCGCAGGTCATTGCATCATGATTTAAAGGCTACTGCAGTAAGCAAATCCTGATTCATGAGTAACTACTTGAAACGGAAACAATCATAAGAAAGTATACAGCTCATCATACCTTCAGAGCAAGAAATCACTATTGTGCTCCCATCACCAGTCCCATGAGTCGCACGAGCTGCCGCAAGGTTCAGCACCGACTCCTTGCCGTGAATCTTTTTGTGGTCCCACTTGATCTCAGGAGGAGAAAGCTTGCCCTGCTGTTTGTTTCCCCCAGTTGGAGGAGCACCAACATCCGCATACATGTAGAGCGACGAGCCTAACAGCGCCTGTGCTGCCACAACAACGGATGATGACCCTTCTGAGTAAGCGATGGCAGTGGGATGTGCCCCAGCAGGCAAGTTTATCTTGAGAATCCTGCAAAACCCTCGTCGTGTTAGAATATGTTGTGACAAGGGATAACTCGCATAGAATGAAATGCCTTACTTAAAGCTCTTGCTTGATGCATCGTCGATCCTGAATACTCTCACAACCCCATCCGCGCATACTGCCAAGAAGATGGAGCAAACATATAAATACTGAAATTCAGGCCAAGAAGATGGAGCAAACATATAAATACTGAAATTCAGGGGAGCGGATGTGATTAGTTGATCAAGCACAACGTTTTCCAAAATGGATGAGTCATTCCAAGAAAGGATCCTTTAATATCACTGAGCAACCCATATGAGCCCGACAAATAACTGGTCTGTGCGAGAAAAAATAAGACAGAACAAATAAATATCTTCACGGCTCCATCCGCACCACGAGAAGCAGCAAATATATAAATATCAACCAAAATTGGGGAAGCAGCTCTGATTGGTCGACCAAGTACGTTATGCAAACCGGATGAGGGGTGGCAAGGTGGAAACCCTTTAATTGATCGCTAAGGCGCGCCGTATCGGCCAGACAAATAAATGAGGATTGCCGTATATCAGTCAGACAAATAAATGGCCCATACAAGAGAAAATTAAAACATTTCCGCGCGAAGCATGATAGATCCTGATCAAATGGGAGGCTGGGGGTAGGCTCACCGGTGGCTAGGTTGCAGGCGTCGGTGGAGAAGTCGAGCGCGGTGACGCAGTCGGTGTGGCCCCTCAGGGTGTTGACGTCGAGGTGGTGGTGCTTCTTGGCCGCCTCCTGGAAGAAAACACACAATACAGTAGAGCTGAGACCACATCCACTGCACATTCCAATATGTCTATGAAACTATGCCTGTCTACATTTCAACACAGTTGCCAGTACCAATGAATGAACTAGCAAGATTATGCTCTACTACGATACACCCCGACTCGAATCGACAAGAAACGCGGTTGCTGTCCTGTTGCTTGGGGTCTGTCAGTGGTCGCTGTCTGATGAGAATCGAATCGAAGACACCACTTGCTGATCCCTGCCTGTGAGAGCAAGATCGGTACTAGCTAGTACTACGTGTGTTGAATCATGGATGATGGATCCCATCTTAGTGTGCGGTATGCGTGTGAGCGAGATGGGGGTGGAGATGAGATGCGATGGAGGACCTTGTCGGCGGCGGGGGTGTGGTGGTGGTGGACGCGGGCGTGCCCTCCGCCCTTCTTGTTCTGGCCGGCGGGGCGGACCTGCTTGGGCAGGTCCGGCGCGGCGGCGGCGGCGGAGGGGGGCAGGTGCGCGATGTCGGCGCGCTTGCGGCGCAGGTACCCGGCGAGGAAGACGAGCGCGACGGCCCCGCCGAGCAGCGCCGAGAGGAGCGGCACGGAGAGCGCGGACGCCATCTTCTCGCCGGAGATGGGAAGGGGTGGGGTGTGTGGGGAAGAACTGCAACTGGATCGGCTTTCCTTCCGTGCTCAGGAGGAAGAGAGCGTCGGCTGGGCCGGGCCGTTCTGGGCTGGATGGGCCACACCGCGTTCTGGCCCAAACATGCGGTGAAGGGAATAACATCTTTCTCCGACGGTCACCTAAAAAAAACATTTCTCTGGCGGAGAACGGACCAAATTAAGACCCTCTATATCAATATCTTTATCTTTACCTAATCTCTACCTCTCTATCTCTATCTCTACCTATATTATATACTAACTAGAAGAACGCCCATGCATTGCAACGGGTAACATTTCCATAACTTTAAGAGTTTAATATTAATCATGTTAATATTACATTTAATATTCTCGTACATATCAAGTGACATTGGCGACCTTTTTTACCATCAAATCCTCACACACACTCTTTCCGTCCCTCTTCTTCACTGTCTCTCCCCCTCTCCCCCCCTCTCTCTCTAACACACGCACATATCCATCTTATTGGGTATGAGACCATAATCCATCTATCTCACACACACACGCTAGTGCATAACAATATGGATTAGGTGTATTATATTTGCCACCACAATTAAGGGAATTAATTTCATGTAAATTGGCCAGTCACAGCTCCGTGACAAACAATGCATCTAAATTCTCAACGTTATTTTTATGTAATATGCTCTCTCTCTCTCTCTGATATTATAGGACCAAAAACTTTTACCAATTACCATACTGTAGAACACCACACTCCTCACTGCATCGATGGGTGGTGGGTGGTGTCTCTCCTCTACCGCCGTGGACCTGTGCTGGCTTGAGTCCATGTCCGCCGTTGGCCGCTGCTCGCATTCGTCCCACCCATCGCCCAAGCCGGCGTTAGGAGCAAACTCAATAGCCTTGCCCACCGTCATGGCTCCATTCCACGAGATTGAATCAAGCATCATAGAGTTCGGGGAGGAGTAGCATTTCCACCGTCAGCTCCTCGCTGATGTATCAGCGTAGAGTGCGGGGAGGACACGGAACGTAAAATACCTGGGGTTTAGCGCTGGTGGCGGGAACGACCGACACGGCCTCCTTGCGCTGCTCCTCGCTGCCCGCCCTGCTTTGGGGATCCTAGCGCCCTGCCCTAGGGTTCCGCGCTGGCGGCGGTGGTGGCGGTGTTTCCCTCAAGAAAAAAAGCACGACTCATGTCCGGCTTGTGCAGGAATCCATCACCAAGTAGGATCAGTAGTTCCGTCCCGAATCGGTTATGTTGCAAGTCCTAGCTATAGCTATATATACGTATTACCCTGCACCCCTATAAACAGTACACCCAGAGACCAATAGAAAGATCAGCGGGCACGAGGCATGCCCGTGTGTATCAATTGCTTGCACGTATCCGTGTTGCTTCTAGTAGATCGATAATACATCAACCGTGGTTAGCCAGCTACGTCCAATCTATTCGAGTGTTTTCGTCTGCGTACGTGTTTTTCTGGTATATACTTCAGAATTTAGTCAGTCGGGGGCGAGATGTCTAAGCAAAGAAGGCAGGGCGAGGAGGATGAGCCCAACTACTACCACGACCGCAGTGGCAACAAGGAGAAGAGCCTCTATCTGGTTCTAGACGACTGGCACAAGGGCTTCACCATCCGCCAGATCGATGCCGACAGTCCCGACCTCAGCGCCCCCTGTCCTCCGGCTAGTGTCACCTGAGCATGGCCGTGCCATGTAGTTCGCAGCCCTGGGCAGCAACATCATCGCCACGAGCAACATACACGCCGGAACCCTCTTCTACGACACTGACACCGCCGGACTGCCCGTCGGCCCTCCCATTCGAGACGCACTGCTTTGTGGCTCCAACACCTTCCTGACCTCCGGCGCCGGCGACGCGCTGTACGCGTTCGCCTTCCACTTCATGGAGCGGCATGTGTCCTTTGAGGCGATGGCGAAGCCACCGACGACGGAAGACGACGACCTGCTGCCCACCTACTGGTCCTGGAAAAGCATGCCGACGCCCTTCACCAAGGACGAGATGATCTTCTCCTACGCGCTGCACCCGGACGGGCGCACCATATTCGTGTCCTCGTGGAGCAGGGCGGTCTGCGGCACGTACTCCGTCGACACCAGGAGCTGCAAGTGGAGGCGCCATGGGGAGTGGATGCTGCCTTTCAGAGGCCGAGGCTACTTCGCCGCCGAGCTAGACGCATGGGTCGGGCTGCACGAGGACGGCTACGTCTGCCCCTGCCAGGTTGCCTCCCGCAGCGGCGGCACCACGCAGTAGCCGGAGTGGAAGATGGCCGACGAGCGTAGGATGTGGATCCCGTGGCATCAGCTGGAGTTTCGCCTGCGTCGGATGTGATGGTGCGGGTGGAGTACCGAGGAGTTGCCGGCGTCAGCCAGGGCCTGGGGCACAGAGGAGCCCTCCTAGTCAAGGAGATCGGAGAGAAGAAGATGATGGCGGCGCGAGGACACATGAGGGTAGACGTCGAGAGGATCGGCCGTCCAGGCTCGTGAGGAGGGCAGCGGTGGGAGGATCGAGTTAATGGTACCGTGTACAAAAATCCCATCAAAACAAGTAAAATATACAAGCAATGCTTGATTGATTCTGATTTAATTTTTATAGGCATTTTCGGATTTGTAGGGCATGTGCCCATGATACTCGCACGCTGTACCTTTTTTTGACGTGTATGATTCATGATAAGAAATGAAAATCACATCAATGTAAGGAAATATCCCATCAATGCTTGATTGATTGTGATTAATTCTTTTATATGGTAACTAATCCGATGGGTTTATGTGGGCGGTGAAGCGAAAAGGTATGTGCAAGGGGAGACGAAAAATAACCGGTCAGAAAAAAATAAATTAATTGTTGCCTTGTATGTTTGGTTTTGATATTTGAAGATTGATTACCATCCGTTAGTTGGGTTACCAAAGAAGAAATCAATCACCATATGCGAATTCATTGTGTTACCAAATAAACGTTGAGTTTGTCCGGCCAGTGGGAGGGGGGCGAATAAAAAACCGACGAAAAAAAACCGACAAAATTGGGAGGTGGGAGCAGGTACCAAATAAAACCATGATAGGTGGGACAAAAATAAACCGTACGAGGCTACCAACTGCTTTATTAGGAGTAGAGATTAGTTGGTTCGATTTTTTTTGCGTGGAGGGAACTACCTGGAAGGTGGGAGGGAGTACGAAAATAAACTGTCTCGACTGAGCGGGAGGTGGGAGCAAGTACCAAAGAAGTACCAAAAATGACCGGGTGAGGTGAGACGAAAATAAAACCCGGAACGCGACCTACCAACTGAGACATTAGGAATAGAGATAAACCAGCGGTTGCTTCCGATCATCCGTCGTTAGTACTTTTGCAAAACAGTCCCTGTACTTTTGGGTAATCAACCCGCAGTCCACGACTAAGTGAACAACGTTTCGCTCAGCACGTTTTACATAAAAACACCTCATATTTTACATAATCAGCCCGCAGTCCATCACTATCTCTTTCCTCCTGAGTCCGGGCGCTCCAAGCCGGTTCCGAGCGAGATGGGGCCGCTATGCAGACGACGCCGGGCGCGGCGGCGGCGATCTCCGGCCAGATCCGGTCAGGGAGGCGAGGCAGGGGCCAGATCCTGTTCCTGGGATGGCGTGGAGGCGATCTACGAGGCACGGGAGGAGGACAGGCGGCGGGGCTTGAACTCCAGCAGGCCCCCTTTTGATGGATGGGGCCGCCCACATCGCTAGCGACTCCTCGGAGGACGACAGGGCCTCCTCCTCCGCGTCCTCTACCGGTTCGGCCTCCTGGCGCTCCTGGCCGCACAAGTGGATTCACCTGCGGGGGCGCCGGCGCCGGCGCCCGTTGTCCGCTCGGAGAGGAGAGGGCGGTGAAGCCAACGGCAAGGGCGACGGTGACGATGTGCAGGACCTCGCGCTGCCGCTGGGGAGATGTCCTTCGCGGCGGTTCTTGCCCGATGCTCCACACTTTGCCGTAATTCAATCTGCCAGTTCTCCGCTTGAGGTACGTACTGAAGCTAACCTGGCAAGAGGCAGGCATGGGAGGCATGATTGTTGCTGAAGCGGAACTCATAAATGTCTCACGTCATGTGGTTCTGTGCTATTCTTAATCTTCTTCTCTGAAGTGTGTAGTTTCAGTTCC
Source organism: Triticum urartu (assembly GCF_003073215.2). Taxonomy (NCBI): domain Eukaryota; kingdom Viridiplantae; phylum Streptophyta; class Magnoliopsida; order Poales; family Poaceae; genus Triticum; species Triticum urartu. Next base: position 617,264,431 of record NC_053025.1, read on the forward strand.
ACATCAAATGTGTTGCGCTTGCAGTGCGTACCAATGTACAGTTTACCGATGTGTATATATGCGGAGTCGATGGAAAACATTGAAGCCAGTAGTTGTATACCTATTTTAAAAATCAGCAAGTGGTTAGTAACATTCTACATCAAGGTATTACAGAGAGAAAGGAGTATCTCCTATTTTATTTTTGTGGGATTGGGAGCAATTTAGAAACTTATGAAAATATAGGAATCATTCTCACTTTAATCTCCAGTCCTCTTGTTTTGCTTCATTTATCATGCATTATGCATGTCATATGTTCCCACAAATGCCTGGCAGAAGCACAACTTTCATAGGGAACGTAGAATGGTCACTTTGGTAGCAGGGCAGATGCACGTTCCCAGTGTATATGTAAAATTATATGCATATCTAGCCATAGAAATACATGCATCTGAACCGCATCGGACATAGTGTCGGACTGTCAGCCTAAAATATTCCTCTTTATATCATTCTCCATTTCTGTGAATATGCAAATATAAGTGCCATGTATGTGCTTGTGGAACTTTTGCTGTAAAATTTCACTCTTCTTTACGAAAAGTAGGTTGAAGAAAGTTTTGATTTTTCTTGGATAGGTTATCATATGACAGAACGTCTGGGGTGAAAGCTAAGCTACTTCCAATGGTAAGAATTGAAATCTGGATGAAACCTCCATTATTTGTTTTATATATTTTTAGATACATGAGAGAACTAATGATATTTTTAGACTGTAGAACAACCCTTTCAAGGATTCTCTCTCTATGAGCATATATATTGCCTCAGCTTATATCCATTGCCGCACGCATGGGCGTGTCAGTAGCATTACTTTGATAACATGTCTATATCACTGTAATGTTGGACATAAGTTCTGCTACATCCAAACAAGCTTATCTGATTTCCAAGAAGAGTAAAAAAAATCTTTAGTAATTTCCTGGATTTTGCTTATATCACTGTAATGTTGGACAATAAGTTCTTAATACATTTGGAGCATCTACTCTCTGGTAAGGAGTCATGGGGAAGACTATATTTTTAGTTGACATTGTAAATAATTTTAATGCCCACAATTTTTTTTCTTGTTTCTTTTCAGGTCCCAAATGAGAAGGCAAGAAGGTATCAGCTGTATGAGAAGACCCCCGCACATGCCCATTCCATTCTCTATGAAGTCAAAAGTTTCCCACTGAATATATTTGGTACTAAAATGGTCGTTATGTCAGCACGACGATCGTGTGCCTATTGTTGGCTCTTAATTCTTTAGGATTATTTGATTTGTTTGATTCATTCTGTTCATATTTATGCAGCAACAAAATACAGTCAAGATCAGGGTGTGTGAGGGTTAAACATGTTAATTTATGTGGCATCAAGCTATGTATGTTAATAGCATGATCTACTTTTCTTTTGCTTTGCAGAATTATTCTCGACACTGGAGATATATGCTAATCCTCTAGCTTTGCTAATTTTATCTTTTGATTTCATTTCGGTGGTGGAGTATTGCACCTCATTCACAGTTGTAGATGTGTGTCAAGATATCAAATCATCTGTCTTTTAGGTCAACGGCATGCCCAAGGTGGTTCACCCCTAGATTTAAATGACTCTAAAGTCCATGGTCCACCTAATAAAGATAGAAATAATTATGTTGGTAAGGTGGGTTAAACCCAACTTAAGCTCACACTGTTTTTATGTTCTCTTACACCTGCAGGTATTATTAAACAATATCCTAACTGAATATCAAACACATTGCTGGCTACATGATATGTAAAGTAAAATGTATGTTGCTACTAAAATTTATATCCGAATGATGGTGGCCATTATCTATTTTTAAGCAAACATATCTCCCAAGTTTGACAAAGGTTTCCTTCATACTTCGATCAATATTTTCCTCCATTCTTGAATATAGCTATTTGTAATGTTCCTTTAGTTGAATTCTGGAAGGATTTGGTACAATAACATTACTTTCACATTGTCACTGGAGGTGAGGGTTACATTATTTTGTGATGTTTGTAAGAGTTTTATATAAGAAGTGACACGTGGAGCTGGTTTTGCGAAATGTGAGACATCTAACAATTATCACTAAGTTTGAATTCACACCAATTTTCCATGTTGCATTCATGGCAAACTCCAATCAGAGCAATGGCGTGGCCATTGGAGTAGATTTATGTGTAATGTTATCTTCTGCCATTTGTTATGTTTGTTAGAGTTGGATACAAAAAGTGGCGCGTACTAGCACGCTGGAATAGGTTTTTTTATATTTTTTGCCCGTTGCAACACACGGGCATTTGTACTAGTAATAATAAAGTAAATTGGGTTTCTTTCGTCTGTCATGGCATTTTTCAAAAAAATCCCTCAATTTCAAATAATTCAACCTGCAGTCATGTTTTAAGTTAAAACGAATCGTTGTTTTTGTATTTTACAAAAGTCTCTGTCTTTTCTTGAAATCAACCCGCCGTTCGGATTTAAGTCACACCCGAACTGTTATTTTACATTTTTCGGTGTTTTAAGTAATTCATCCGCGGATCATATTTAAGTCAAACAAATGCTTTTTAAAATCATCCATATCTTTTAAACCGTAACTCCGATTTGAACATGTTATATATGAAATTTGATTAGAAAAATATGTAGAATATGAATATGCGATTATTTTTACCAGTTAAGTATTTTATATTATTTTGGAATATATTTGAGTCAAACCAAATGATTTTCTAAATTATCTGTATCTTTTAAACCGTAACTTTAATTTTAACATATTATATATGAAATTTTATTAGAAAAATGAGTGGGATCTAAATATGATGTTAATTTTACCTGTTAAATATTTTTAAAATATTGTTATGGAAGCAAACTTATAATTTATAGTGCAAGATCCTTTTTTTTCATACTGGCGGTGATCCAGATTGCAAATAAACACCCACTATAACCATATAGGGAAAAGAAAACATCAATAACTACACATGCATACCTCTGAAAAATGTCACAGGGGAAAACAACAGATTTCTCATCGCGAGAGTGAGAGGCGAGCGAGAGAGAGAGAGAGAGAGAGAGGGAGGGAGAGAGAGATGTCTTAGGATTAACCATATTCAACGCACGTTTTTTGTTGTTTTGTGTGAACACCGAGTCCATCGCCGGCGAGGGTGAGAAGGAGGATAAACGGCAACACAAATATGATGCTTCGTAAAAATAAAGGAGATTAACCTATTATGGTCTTGAGTGATGGTTGTTGAGTTAAGAGCGTGTGTTATGTTTTCTCTCCCGTTGCAACGCATGGGTTGTTTTGCTAGTAAAAAGATCTAAATGGGCAGATGTTGGAAATATGCCCTAGAGGCAATAATAAATTAGTTATTATTATATTTCCTTGTTCATGATAATCGTTTGTTGTCCATGCTAGAATTGTATTGATAGGAAACTCAGATACATGTGTGGATACATAGACAACACCATGTCCCTAGTAAGCCTCTAGTTGACTAGCTCGTTGATCAATAGATGGTTACGGTTTCCTGACCATGGACATTGGATGTCGTTGATAACGGGATCACATCATTAGGAGAATGATGTGATGGACAAGACCCAATCCTAAGCCTAGCACAAGATCGTGTAGTTCGTATGCTAAAGCTTTTCTAATGTCAAGTATGATTTCCTTAGACCATGAGATTGTGCAACTCCCGGATACCGTAGGAATGCTTTGGGTGTACCAAACGTCACAACCTAACTAGGTGGCTATAAAGGTGCACTACAGGTATCTCTGAAAGTGTCTGTTGGGTTGGCACGAATCGAGACTGGGATTTGTCACTCCGTGTGACGGAGAGGTATCTCTGGGCCCACTCGGTAGGACATCATCATAATGTGCACAATGTGATCAAGGAGTTGATCACGGGATGATGTGTTACGGAACGAGTAAAGAGACTTGCCGGTAACGAGATTTAACAAGGTATCGGGATACCGACGATCGAATCTCGGGCAAGTAATATACCGGTAGACAAAGGGAATTGTATACGGGATTGATTGAATCCTTGACATCGTGGTTCATCCGATGAGATCATCGTGGAGCATGTGGGAGCCAACATGGGTATCCAGATCCCGCTGTTGGTTATTGACCGGAGAGTTGTCTCGGTCATGTCTGCATGTCTCCCGAACCCGTAGGGTCTACACATTTAAGGTTCGGTGACGCTAGGGTTGTAGATATATTAGTACGCGGTAACCCGAAAGTTGTTCGGAGTCCCGGATGAGATCCCGGACATCACGAGGTGTTCCGGAATGGTCCGGAGGTAAAGATTTATATATAGGAAGTCAGGTTTCGGCCACCGGGAAGGTTTCGGGGGTAATCGGTATTATACCGAGACCACCGGAAGGGTCCCGGGGGTCCACCAGGTGGGGCCACCTATCCCGAAGGGCCCCATGGGCTGAAGGGGCATGGGAACCAGCCCCTGGTGGGCTGGTGCGCCCCCCTTGGGCCTCCCATGCGCCTAGGGTTGGAAACCCTAGGGGTGGGGGGCGCCTCCACCTGGCTTGGGGGGCAAGTTTCCCCCCCTGGCCGCCGCCCCCCTTGGAGATGGGATCTCCTAGGGCTGGCGCCCCCCTAGGGGCCCTATATATAGTGGGGGGAGGGAGGGCAGCTGCACCATAGCCCCTGGCGCCTCCCTCTCCCTCCCGTGACACCTCTCTCTCCCGCATGCGCTTGGCGAAGCCCTGCTGGGATCCCGCTACTTCCACCACCACGCCGTCGTGCTGCTGGATCTCCATCAACCTCTCCTTCCCCTTGCTGGATCAAGAAGGAGGAAACGTCTCTCCCAACCGTACGTGTGTTGAACGCGGAGGTGCCGTCCGTTCGGCGCTAGGATCATCGGTGATTTGGATCACGGCGAGTACGACTCCATCAACCCCGTTCACTTGAACGCTTCCGCTTAGCGATCTACAAGGGTATGTAGATGCACTCTCCTTCCCCTCGTTGCTAGATGACTCCATAGATTGATCTTGGTGATGCGTAGAAAATTTTAAATTTCTGCTACGTTCCCCAACAGTGGCATCATGAGCTAGGTCTATGCGTAGTTTCTATGCACGAGTAGAACACAAGTTGTTGTGGGCGTCGATTTTGTCAATTTACTTGCCGTTACTAGTCTTATCTTGATTCGGCGGCATCATGGGATGAAGCGGCCCGGACCAACCTTACACGTACTCTTACGTGAGACAGGTTCCACCGACTGACATGCACTAGTTGCATAAGGTGGCTAGCGGGTGTCTGTCTCTCTCACTTTAGTCGGATCGGATTCGATGAAAAGGGTCCTTATGAAGGGTAAATAGAAATTGGCATATCACGTTGTGGTTTTGGCGTAGGTATGAAACGTTCTTGCTAAACCTATAGCAGCCACGTAAAAATTTGCAACAACAATTAGAGGACGTCTAACTTGTTTTTGCAGCATATGCCGTGTGATGTGATATGGCCAAAAGGATGTGATGAATGATATATGTGATGTATGAGATTGATCATGTTCTTGTAATAGGAATCACGACTTGCATGTCGATGAGTATGACAACCGGCAGGAGCCATAGGAGTTGTCTTAATTTATTTATGACATGCGTGTCAACATAAACATCATGTAATTACTTTACTTTATTGCTAAACCGTTAGCCATAGTAGTAGAAGTAATAGATGACGAGACAACTTCATGAAGACACGATGATGGAGATCATGATGATGGAGATCATGGTGTCATGCCGGTGACGATGATGATCATGGCGCCCCGAAGATGGAGATCAAAAGGAGCAAAATGATATTGGCCATATCATGTCACTATTTGATTGCATGTGATGTTTATCATGTTTTACATCTTATTTGCTTAGAACGACGGTAGCTTAAATAAGATGATCCCTCGCAATAATTTCAAGAAAGTGTTCCCCCTAACTATGCACCGTTGCGAAGGTTCGTTGTTTTGAAGCACCACGTGATGATCGGGTGTGATAGATTCTAACGTTCGAATACAACGAGTGTAAGCCAGATTTACACACGCAATACACTTAGGTTGACTTGACGAGCCTAGCATGTACAGACATGGCCTCGGAACACGGAAGACCGAAAGGTCGAACATGAGTCGTATAGAAGATACGATCAACATGAAGATGTTCACCGATGATGACTAGTCCGTCTCACGTGATGATCGGACACGGCCTAGTTGACTCGGATCATGTATCACATAGATGACTAGAGGGATGTCTATCTGAGTGGAAGTTCATTAAATAATCAGATGAACTTAATTATCATGAACATAGTCAGAAAGGACTTTGCAAATTATGTCATAGCTTACGCTTTAGTTCTACTGTTTTAGATATGTTCCTAGAGAAAATTTAGTTGAAAGTTGATAGTAGCAACTATGCGGACTGGGTCCGTAAACTGAGGATTGTCCTCATTGCTGCGCAGAAGGATCATGTCCGTAATGCACCGCTCAGTGAGCTGAACCTCGAGCGTCGGTTGTGGATGTTGCGAACATCTGACATACACGTTTTGATGACTACATGATAGTTCAGTGCGTAATGCTAAATGGTTTAGAATTGAGGCACCAAAGACGTTTTTGAAACATCGTAAAACATATGAGATGTTCCAAGGACTGAAATTGGAATTTCAGGCTAGTGCCCACGTCAAGAGGTATGAGACCTCTGACAAGTTTCTTAAGCCTGCAAACTAAGGAGAAAAGCTTAATCGTTGAGTATGTGCTCAGATTGTATGAGTACTACAATCGCTTGAATCGAGTGGGAGTTAATCTTCCAGATAAGATAGTGATGGTTCTCCAAAGTCACTGCCACCAAGCTACTAGAGCTTCTTGATGAACTATAACATATCAGGGATAGATATGAGCCTTGAGCTATTCGCGACACCTCGAAAGTAGAAATCAAATAGGAGCATCAATTGTTGATGGTTAGTAAAACCACTAGTTTCAAGAAGGGCAAGGGCAAGAAAGGGATACTTCATGAAACGACAAATCAGTCGCTCTAGTGAAGAAATCCAAAGTTGAACCCAAGCCCGAGACTAAGTGCTTCTGTGATAAGGGGAACGGTCATTAAAGCAGAACCACCCTAGATACTTGGTAGATGAGAAGGCTGGCAAGGTTGACAGAAGTATGTATTGGACATACATTATATTAAATGTGTACTTTTACTAGTACTCCTAGTAGCACCAGGGTATTAGATACCGGTTTGGTTGCTAAGTGTTAGTAACTCGAAATAAAAGGCTACAGAATAAACGGAGACTAGACAAAGGTGAGACGACGATATGTGTTGGAAGTGTTTCCAAGGTTGATGTGATCAAACATCGCACGCTCCGTCTACCATCAGGATTAGTGTTAAACCTAAATAATTGTTATTTGGTGTTTGCGTTGAGCATAGACATGATTGGATTATGTTTATCACAATACGGTTATTCATTTGAGGAGAATAATGGTTACTCTGTTTATTTGAATAATACCTTCAACGGTCTTGCACCTAAAATGAATTGTTTATTGAATCCCGATCGTAGTGATACGCATGTTCATGCCAAAAGATATAAGATAGTAATAATAGTACCACATACTTGTGGCACTGCAATTTGAGTCACAATGGTATAAAACGCATGAAGAAGCTCCATGTTGATGGATCTTTGGACTCACTTGATTTTGAATCACTTGAGACATGCGAACCATGCCTATTGGTATATATGCATGAAGAAACTCCATACAGATGGATCGTTTGAGCTCACTTGATTTTGAATCACTTGAGACATGCAAATCATACCACATGGGCAAGATTACTGAAAGGCCTCGTTTTCAGTAAGATAGAATAAGAAAGCAACTTGTTGGAAGTAATACATCTTGATGTGTGCAGTCCAATGAGTGCTGAGGCATGTAGTGGATATCGTTATGTTCTTACTTCACAGATGATTTGAGTAGATGCTAAGTATGTTTACTTGATGAATCACAAGTCTGAATTATTAAAAGGTTCAAGTAATTTCAGGGTGAAGTTGAAGATCGTCGTGACAAGAGGATAAAATATCTATGATATGATCATAGAGATGAATATCTGAATTACGAGTTTGGCACACAGTTAAGACATTGTGGAAATTGTTTCACAACTAATACCGCCTGGAACACCATAGTGTGATGGTGTGTTCGAACATCATAACTGCACCCTATTGGATATGGTGCATACCATGATGTCTCTTATCGAATTACCACTATAGTTTATGGGTTAGGCATTGGAGACAACCACATTCACTTTAAATAGGGCGCCACGCAATTCCGTTTGAGTCGACACCGTATGAACTATGGTTCAGAGAAACCTGAGCTGTCGTTACTTAAAAAGTTTGGGGCTGCGACGCTTATGTGAAAAAGTTTCAGGCTGATAAGCTCAAACCCAAAGCGGATAAATGCATTTTCATAGTACACCCAAAAATAGTTGGGTATACCTCCTGTCTCAGATCCGAAAGCAATAGGGATTGTTTCTAGAATCGGGTCCTTTCTCGAGGAAAAGTTTCTCTCGAAAGAATTGAGTGGGAGGATGGTGGAGACTTGATGAGGTTATTGAACCGTCACTTCAACTAGTGTGTAGCAGGGCACAGGGAGTTGTTCCTGTGGCACCTACACCAATTGAAGTGGAACCTTATGATAGTGATCATGAAACTTCGGATCAAGTCACTACCAAACCTCGTAGGACGACAAGGATGCGTACTATTTCAGAGTGGTACGTAATCCTGTCTTGGAAGTCATGTTGCTAGACAACAATGAACCTATGAGCTATGGAGAAGCGATGGTGGGCCCGTATTCCGACAAATGGTTAGAAGCCATGAAATCTGAGATAGGATCCATGTATTAGAACAAAGTATGGACTTTGGTGGACTTGCCCGATGATCGGCAAGCCATTAAGAATAAATGGATATTTAAGAAGAAGACGAACGCGGACGGTAATGTCACCGTCTATGAAGCTCGACTTGTGGCAAAGAGTTTTCACAAGTTCAAGGAGTTGACTACGATGAGATTTTCTCACCTGTAGCGATGCTTAAGTCTGTCGGAATCATGTTAGCATTAGCTGTATTTTTCGATTATGAAATCTAACAGATGGATGTCAAAACAAGTTTTCTTACCAATTTCTGTAAGAAACGTTGTATGTGATACAATCAAAGGTTTTGTCGATCCTAAGGATGCTAAAAGGTATGCTAGCTCCAGCGATCCGTCTATGGACTAGAGCGAGCATCTCGGAGTCGGAATATATGCTTTGATAGAGTGATCAAAGCTTTTAGGTTTATATAATGTTTGCTAGAAACTTGTATTTACAAGAAAGTGAGTGGGAGCACTACAAACATTTCTGATAAGTATATGTGGATGACATATTGTTGATCCAAAATGATGTAGAATTTCTGGAAAGCATAAACGGAAAGCATAAACGGTTGTTTGAAGAGTGATTTTCAAAGGAAGACCTGGATAAAGCTGCTTACATATTGGGCATTAAGATCTATAGAGATAGATCAAGACGCCTGATGATACTTTCAAAGAACGCACACCTTGACATGATTTTGAAGGAGTTCAAAATAGACCAGTCAAAGAAGGGATTCTTACCTGAGTTGTAAGGTGTGAAGTTGAGTAAGACTCAAAGATTGACCACGACAGAAGAAAGAGGAAGGACGAAGGTCGTCCCCTATGCTTTTGTCATAGGCTCTATACGGTATGCCATGCTGAGTACCGCACCTGATGTGTGCCTTGCCACATGTCTGGCAAGAGGGTACAAAGGTGATCTAGGAGTGGATCACCAGATAGCGGTCAAAATATTATCCTTAGAGGAATAAGGAAATGTTTCTCGGTTATGGAGGTGATAAAGAGTTCGACGTAAAGAGTTACGTCGATGCAAGCTTAACACCTATCCGGATAGCTCTGAATAGAGATACCGGATACGTATAATGGAGCAACAATTTGGAATAGCTCCAAGTGGAACGTGGTAGTAGCATCTATGATATGACATAAAGTTTTGCGAAATACATAGGGATCTAAATATTGCAGACCCGTTGACTACAACCTCTCTCACAAGCATAACATGATCAAACCCAGAGCTCATTGAGTGTTAATCACATAGTGATGTGAACTAGATTATTGACTCTAGTAAACTCTTTGGATGTTGGTGAAGGAAATATGCCCTAGAGGCAATAATAAAGTTATTATTTATTTCCTTATATCATGATAAATTTTTATTATTCATGCTAGAATTGTATTAACCGGAAACATAATACATGTGTGAATACATAGACAAACAGAGTGTCACTAGTATGCCTCTACTTGACTAGCTCATTAATCAAAATGGTTATGTTTCCTAACCATGAACAAGGAGTTGTTATTTGATTAACGGGATCACATCATTAGGTGAATGATCTGATTGACATGACCCATTCCGTTAGCTTAGCACCCGATCGTTTAGTATGTTGCTATTGCTTTCTTCATGACTTATACATGTTCCTATGACTGAGATTATGCAACTCCCATTTGCCGGAGGAACACTTTGTGTGCTACCAAACGTCACAACGTAAATGGGTGATTATAAAGGTGCTCTACAGGTGTCTCCAAAGGTACATGTTGGGTTGGCGTATTTCGAGATTAGGATTTGTCACTCCGATTGTCGGAGAGGTATCTCTGGGCCCTCTCGGTAATGCACATCACATAAGCCTTGCAAGCATTGCAACTAATGAGTTAGTTGCGAGATGATATATTACGAAACGAGTAAAGAGACTTGCCGGTAACGAGATTGAACTAGGTATTGAGATACCGACGATCGAATCTCGGGCAAGTAACATACCAATGACAAAGGGAACAACGTATGTTGTTATGCGGTCTGACCGATAAAGATCTTCGTAGAATATGTAGGAGCCAATATGAGCATCTAGGTTCCGCTATTGGTTATTGACCGGAGACGTGTCTCGGTCATGTCTACATTGTTCTCGAACCCGTAGGGTCCGCACGCTTAAGGTTTCGATGACAGTTATATTATGAGTTTATGAGTTTTGATGTTCCGAAGTTAGTTCTGAGTCCCGGATGTGATCACGGACATGACGAGGAGTCTCGAAATGGTCGAGACATAAAGATTGATATATTAGACGGCTATATTCGGACACCGGAAGTGTTCCGGGTGATTTCGGAGAAAACCGAAGAGCCGGAGGGTTACCGGAACCCCCCCGGGAGAAGTAATGGGCCATATGGGCCTTAGTGGAGAGAGAGAGGGGCAGCCAAAGGTGGGCCGCGCGCCTCCTCCCCCTGGTCCGAATTGGACTAGGAGAAGGGGGGCGGCACCCCCCTTTCCCTCTCCCTCCCCACTTCTTTCCCCCTCCTAGTAGGAGTCCTACTCCTACTAGGAGGAGCACTCCTCCTTGGCGCGCCATAGAGGCCGGCCGGCCTCCTCCCCTTGATCCTTTATATACGGGGGCAGGGGGCACCCCTTGACACACAAGTTGATCCACGTGATCATATTCTTAGCCGTGTGCGGTGCCCCCTTCTACCATAGTCCTCGATAATATTGTAGCGGTGCTTAGGCGAAGCCCTGCGACGGTAGTGCATCAATATCGTCACCACGCCGTCGTGCTGACGGAACTCTTCCCTGACACTTTGCTGGATCGGAGTCCGGGGATCGTCATCGAGCTGAACGTGTGCTAGAACTCGGAGGTGTCGTAGTTTCGGTGCTTGATCGGTCGGGCCGTGGAGACGTACGACTACATCAACCACACGCTTCCGTTGTCGATCTACAAGGGTACGTAGATCACACTGTCCCCTCTCGTTGCTATGCATCACCATGATCTTGCATGTGCGTAGGAATTTTTTTGAAATTACTACGTTCCCCAACAGTGGCATCCGAGCCTAGGTTTTATATGTTGATGTTATATGCACGAGTAGAACACAAGTGAGTTGTGGGCGATATAAGTCATACTGCTTACCAGCATGTCATACTTTGGTTCGGCGGTATTGTTGGACGAAGCGGCCCGAACTGACATTACGCGTACGCTTACGCGAGACCGGTTCTCCCGACGTGCTTTGCACATAGGTGGCTTGCGGGTGACAGTTTCTCCAACTTTAGGTGAACCGAGTGTGGCTACGCCCGGTCCTTGCGAAGGTTAAAACAGCACCAACTTGACAAACTATCGTTGTGGTTTTGATGCGTAGGTAAGATTGGTTCTTGCTTAAGCCCGTAGCAGCCACGTAAAACTCGCAACAACAAAGTAGAGGACGTCTAACTTGTTTTTGCAGGGCATGTTGTGATGTGATATGGTCAAGACATGATGTTAAATTTTATTGTATGAGATGATCATGTTTTGTAACCGAGTTATCGGCAACTGGCAGGAGCCAACTGGCAGGAGACATGATGTTCTGTATGTGATGTGATATGGTCAAGACATCTTGTACTTTATTGTATGCAATGCAATCGCGCTGTAATGCTTTACTTTATCACTAAGCGGTAGCGATAGTCGTGGAAGCATAAGATTGGCGAGACGACAACGATGCTACGATGGAGATCAAGGTGTCGCGCCGGTGACGATGGTGATCACGACGGTGCTTCGAAGATGGAGATCACAAGCACAAGATGATGATGGCCATATCATATCACTTATATTGATTGCATGTGATGTTTATCTTTTATGCATCTTATCTTGCTTTGATTGACGGTAGCATTATAAGATGATCTCTCACTAATTATCAAGAAGTGTTCTCCCTGAGTATGCACCGTTGCGAAAGTTCTTCGTGCTGAGACACCACGTGATGATCGGGTGTGATAGGCTCTACGTTCAAATACAACGGGTGCAAAATAGTTGCACACGCGGAATACTCAGGTTATACTTGATGAGCCAAGCATATACAGATATGGCCTCGGAACACGGAGACCGAAAGGTCGAGCGTGAATCATATAGTAGATATGATCAACATAGTGATGTTCACCAATGAAACTACTCCATCTCACGTGATGATCGGACATGGTTTAGTTGATTTGGATCACGTAATCACTTAGAGGATTAGAGGGATGTCTATCTAAGTGGGAGTTCTTTAAGTAAATTAATTGAACCTAAATTTATCATGAAACTTAGTACCTGATAGTATCTTGCTTGTTTATGCTTGATTGTAGATAGATGGCTCGTGCTGTTGTTCCGTTGAATTTTAATGCGTTCCTTGAGAAAGCAAAGTTGAAAGATGATGGTAGCAATTACACGGACTGGGTCCGTAACTTGAGGATTATCCTCATTGCTGCACAGAAGAATTACGTCCTGGAAGCACCGCTGGGTGCCAGGCCTGCTGCTGGAGCAACACCAGATGTTATGAACGTCTGGCAGAGCAAAGCTGATGACTACTCGATAGTTCAGTGTGCCATGCTTTACGGCTTAGAATCAGGACTTCAACGACGTTTTGAACGTCATGGAGCATATGAGATGTTCCAGGAGTTAAATTTAATATTTCAAGCAAATGCCTGGATTGAGAGATATGAAGTCTCCAATAAGTTCTATAGCTGCAAGATGGAGGAGAACAGTTCTGTCAGTGAGCATATACTCAAAATGTCTGGGTATAATAATCACTTGATTCAATTGGGAGTTAATCTTCCAGATGATTGCGTCATTGACAGAATTCTCCAATCACTACCACCAAGCTACAAGAGCTTCGTGATGAACTATAATATGCAAGGGATGAATAAGACTATTCGAGCTCTTCGCAATGCTGAAAGCTGCGGAGGTAGAAATCAAGAAGGAGCATCAAGTGTTGATGGTCAACAAGACCACTAGTTTCAAGAAAAAGGGCAAAGGGAAGAAGAAGGGGAACTTCAAAAAGAACGGCAAGCAAGTTGCTACTCAAGAGAAGAAACCCAAACCTGGACCTAAGCCTGAAACTGAGTGCTTCTACTGCAAGCAGACTGGTCACTGGAAGCGGAACTGCCCCAAGTATTTGGCGGATAAGAAGGATGGCAAGGTGAACAAAGGTATATGTGATATACATGTTATTGATGTGTACCTTACTAATGCTCGCAGTAGCACCTGGGTATTTGATACTGGTTCCGTTGCTAATATTTGCAACTCGAAACAGGGACTATGGATTAAGCGAAGATTGGCTAAGGACGAGGTGACGATGCGCGTGGGAAACGGTTCCAAAGTCGATGTGATCGCAGTCGTCACGCTACCTCTACATCTACCTTCGGGATTAATATTAGACCTAAATAATTGTTATTTGGTGCCAGCGTTAAGCATGAACATTATATCTGGATCTTGTTTGATGCGAGACGGTTATTCATTTAAATATGAGAATAATGGTTGTTCTATTTATATGAGTAATATCTTTTATGGTCATGCACCCTTAAAGAGTGGTCTATTTTTGTTGAATCTCGATAGTAGTGACACACATATTCATAGTGTTGAAACCAAAAAGATGCAGAGTTGATAATGATAGTGCAACTTATTTGTGGCACTGCCGTTTAGGTCATATCAGTGTAAAACGCATGAAGAAACTCCATACTGATGGACTTTTGGGACCACTTGATTATGAATCACTTGGTACTTGCGAACCGTGCCTTATGGGCAAGATGACTAAAACACCGTTCTCCGGTACTATGGAGAGAGCAACAGATTTGTTGGAAATTATACATACAGATGTATGTGGTCCGATGAATATTGAGGCTCGTGGCGGATATCGTTATTTTCTCACCTTCACAGATGACTTAAGCAGATATGGGTATATCTACTTAATGAAACATAAGTCTGAAACGTTTGAAAAGTTCAAAGAATTTCAGAGTGAAGTTGAAAATCATCGTAACAAGAAAATAAAGTTTCTACGATCTGATCGTGGAGGAGAATATTTGAGTTACGAGTTTGGTGTACATTTGAAAAATTGTGGAATAGTTTCGCAACTCACGCCACCCGGAACACCACAGCGTAATGGTGTGTCCGAACGTCGTAATCGTACTTTACTAGATATGGTGTGATCTATGATGTCTCTTACTGATTTACCGCTATCGTTTTGGGGTTATGCTTTGGAGACGGCTGCATTCACGTTAAATAGGGCACCATCAAAATCCGTTGAGACGACGCCTTATGAACTATGGTTTAGCAAGAAACCAAAGTTGTCATTTCTGAAAGTTTGGGGCTGCGATACTTATGTGAAAAAGCTTCAACCTGATAAGCTCGAACCCAAATCGGAGAAATGTGTCTTCATAGGATATCCAAAGGAGACTATTGGATACACCTTCTATCACAGATCCGAAGGCAAAACTTTTGTTGCTAAATTCGGAAACTTTCTGGAGAAGGAGTTTCTCTCGAAAGAAGTGAGTGGGAGGAAAGTAGAACTTGACGAGGTAACTGTACCTACTCCCTTATTGGAAAGTAGTACATCACAAAAACCTGTTTCTGTGACACCTACACCAGTTAGTGAGGAAGCTAATGATGATGATCATGAAACTTCAGAACAAGATACTACTGAACCTCGTAGATCAACTAGAGTGAGATCCGCGCCAGAGTGGTACGGTAATCCTGTTCTGGAAGTCATGCTACTAGATCATGATGAACCTACGAACTATGAAGAAGCGATGGTGAGCCCAGATTCCGCAAAATGGCTTGAAGCCATGAAATCTGAGATGGGATCCATGTATGAGAACAAAGTATGGACTTTGGTTGACTTGCCCGATGATCGACAAGCAATTGAGAATAAATGGATCTTCAAGAAGAAGACTGACGCTGACGGTAATATTACTGTCTACAAAGCTCGACTTGTCGCAAAAGGTTTTCGGCAAGTTCAAGGGATTGACTACGATGAGACCTTCTCAACCGTAGCGATGCTTAAGTCTATCCGAATCATGTTAGCGATTGCCGCATTTTATGATTATGAAATTTGGCAGATGGATGTCAAAACTGCATTCCTGAATGGATTTCTGGAAGAAGAGTTGTATATGATGCAACCAGAAGGTTTTGTCGATCCAAAGGGAGCTAACAAAGTGTGCAAGCTCCAGCGATCCATTTATGGACTGGTGCAAGCCTCTCGGAGTTGGAATAAACGTTTTGATAGTTTGATCAAAGCATTTGATTTTATACAGACTTTTGGAGAAGCCTGTATTTACAAGAAAGTGAGTGGGAGCTCTGTAGCATTTCTGATATTATATGTGGATGACATATTACTAATTGGAAATGATATAGAATTTCTGGATAGCATAAAGGGATACTTGAATAAGAGTTTTTCAATGAAAGACCTCGGTGAAGCTGCTTACATATTAGGCATTAAGATCTATAGAGATAGATCAAGACGCTTAATTGGACTTTCACAAAGCACATACCTTGACAAAGTTTTGAAGAAGTTCAAAATGGATCAAGCAAAGAAAGGGTTCTTGCGTGTGTTACAAGGTGTGAAGTTGAGTAAGACTCAATGCCCGACCACTGCAGAAGATAGAGAGAAGATGAAAGATGTTCCCTATGCTTCAGCCATAGGCTCCATCATGTATGCAATGATGTGTACCAGACCTGATGTGTGCCTTGCTATAAGTCTAGCAGGAAGGTACCAAAGTGATCCAGGAGTGGATCACTGGACAACAGTCAAGAACATCCTGAAATACCTGAAAAGGACTAAGGATATGTTTCTCATATATGGAGGTGACAAAGAGCTCATCGTAAAAGGTTACGTTGATGCAAGCTTTGACACTGATCCGGACGATTCTAAATCACAAACCGGGTACGTGTTTACATTAAACGGTGGAGCTGTCAGTTGGTGCAGTTCTAAACAAAGCGTTGTGGCGGGATCTACATGTGAAGCGGAGTACATAGCTGTTTCGGAAGCAGCAAATGAAGGAGTCTGGATGAAGGAGTTCATATCCGATCTAGGTGTCATACCTAGTGCATCGGGTCCAATGAAAATCTTTTGTGACAACACTGGTGCAATTGCCTTGGCAAAGGAATCCATATTTCACAAGAGAACCAAGCACATCAAGAGACGCTTCAATTCCATCCAGGATCTAGTCCAGGTGGGAGACATAGAGATTTGCAAGATACATACGGATCTGAATGTTGCAGACCCGTTGACTAAGCCTCTTCCACGAGCAAAACATGATCAGCACCAAGGCTCCATGGGTGTTAGAATCATTACTGTGTAATCTAGATTATTGACTCTAGTGCAAGTGGGAGACTGAAGGAAATATGCCCTAGAGGCAATAATAAAGTTATTATTTATTTCCTTATATCATGATAAATGTTTATTATTCATGCTAGAATTGTATTAACCGGAAACATAATACATGTGTGAATACATAGACAAACAGAGTGTCACTAGTATGCCTCTACTTGACTAGCTCGTTAATCAAAGATGGTTATGTTTCCTAACCATGAACAAGGAGTTGTTATTTGATTAATGGGATCACATCATTAGGTGAATGATCTGATTGACATGACCCATTCCGTTAGCTTAGCACCCAATCGTTTAGTATGTTGCTATTGCTTTCTTCATGACTTATACATGTTCCTATAACTATGAGATTATGCAACTCCCGTTTGCCGGAGGAACACTTTGGGTGCTACCAAACGTCACAACGTAAATGGGTGATTATAAAGGTGCTCTACAGGTGTCTCCAAAGGTACATGTTGGGTTGGCGTATTTCGAGATTAGGATTTGTCACTCCGATTGTCGGAGAGGTATCTCTGGGCCCTCTCGGTAATGCACATCACATAAGCCTTGCAAGCATTGCAACTAATGAGTTAGTTGCGAGATGATGTATTACGGAACGAGTAAAGAGACTTGCCGGTAACGAGATTGAACTAGGCATTGAGATACCGACGATCGAATCTCGGGCAAGTAACATACCGATGACAAAGGGAACAACATATGTTGTTATGCGGTCTGACCGATAAAGATCTTCGTAGAATATGTAGGAGCCAATATGAGCATCCAGGTTCCGCTATTGGTTATTGACCGGAGACGTGTCTCGGTCATGTCTACATTGTTCTCGAACCCGTAGGGTCCGCACGCTTAAGGTTTCGATGACAGTTATATTATGAGTTTATGAGTTTTGATGTACCGAAGTTAGTTCGGAGTCCCGGATGTGATCACGAACATGACGAGGAGTCTCGAAATGGTTGAGACATAAAGATTGATATATTGGACGGCTATATTCGGACACCAGAAGTGTTACGGGTGATTTCAGAGAAAACTGGAGAGCCGGAGGGTTACCGGAACCCCCCGGGAGAAGTAATGGGCCATATGGGCCTTGGTGGAGAGAGAGGGGCAGCCAAAGGTGGGCCGCGCGCCTCCTCCCCCCGGTCCAAATTGGACTAGGAGAAGGGGGCGGCGCCCCCCTTTCCCTCTCCCTACCCACTTCTTTCCCCCTCCTAGTAGGAGTCCTACTCCTACTAGGAGGAGCACTCCTCCTTGGCGCGCCATAGAGGCCGGCCGACCTCCTCCCCTTGATCCTTTATATACGGGGGCAGGGGGCACCCCTTGACACACAAGTTGATCCATGTGATCATATTCTTAGCCGTGTGCGGTGCCCCTTCCACCATAGTCCTCGGTAATATTGTAGCGGTGCTTAGGCGAAGCCCTGCGACGGTAGTGCATCAATATCGTCACCACGCCGTCGTGCTGACGGAACTCTTCCCCGACACTTTGCTGGATCGGAGTCCGGGGATCGTCATCGAGCTGAACGTGTGCTAGAACTCGGAGGTGCCATAGTTTCGGTGCTTGATCGGTCGGGCCGTGGAGACGTACGACTACATCAACCAAACGCTTCCGTTGTCGATCTACAAGGGTACATAGATCACACTGTCCCCTCTCGTTGCTATGCATCACCATGATCTTGCGTGTGCGTAGGAATTTTTTTGAAATTACTACGTTCCCCAACAGTTGGTTACATGGCGATGTTGAAGGAAATATGCCCTAGAGGCAATAATAAAGTTATTATTTATTTCCTTATAATCATGATAAATGTTTATTATTCATGCTAGAATTGTATTAACCGGAAACATAATACATGTGTGAATACATAGACAAACAAAGTGTCACTAGTATGCCTCTACTTGACTAGCTCGTTAATCAAAGGTGGTTATGTTTCCTAACCATGAACAATGAGTTGTTATTTGATTAACGAGGTCACATCATTAGTTGAATGATCTGATTGACATGACCCATTCCATTAGCTTAGCACCCGATCGTTTAGTATGTTGCTATTGCTTTCTTCATGACTTATACATGTTCCTATAACTATGAGATTATGCAACTCCCGTTTACCGGAGGAACACTTTGGGTACTACCAAACATCACAACATAACTGGGTGATTATAAAGGAGTACTACAGGTGTCTCCAATGGTACATGTTGGGTTGGCGTATTTCGAGATTAGGTTTTGTCACTCCGATTGTCGGAGAGGTATCTCTGGGGCCCTCTCGGTAATACACATCACATAAGCCTTGCAAGCATTGTAACTAAAATGTTAGTTGTGAGATGATGTATTACGGAACGAGTAAAGAGACTTGCCAGTAACGAGATTGAACTAGGTATTGGGTACCGACGATCGAATCTCGGGCAAGTAACATACCGATGACAAAGGGAACAACGTATGTTGTTATGCGGTCTGACCGATAAAGATCTTCGTAGAATATGTAGGAGCCAATATGGGCATCCAGGTCCCGCTATTGGTTATTGACCGGAGACGTGTCTCGGTCATGTCTACATTGTTCTCGAACCCGTAGGGTCCGCACGCTTAAGGTTATGATGACAGTTATATTATGAGTTTATGCATTTTGATGTACCGAAGGTTGTTCGGAGTCCCGGATGTGATCATGGACATGACGAGGAGTCTCGAAATGGTCGAGACGTAAAGATTGATATATTGGAAGCCTATGTTTGGATATCGGAAATGTTCCGGGTGAAATCGGGATTTTACCGGAGTACCGGGAGGTTACCGGAACCCCCCGGGAATCATATGGGCCTTAGTGGGCCTTAGTGGAAAGGTGAAAGGGCTGCCCATAAGGGCTGTGCGCCTCCCCCCCTCCCCTAGTCCTATTAGGACTAGGAGAGGTGGCCGGCCACCCTTCTCCCTCTTTCCCCCTTGGGAATCCTAGTTGGAATAGGATTGGGGGGGGAGTCCTACTCCCAGAAGGAGAAGGACTCCTCCTGCGCCCTCCTCCTAGGCCGGTGCCCCCTCCCCCTTTGGCTCCTTTATATAGTGAGGCAGAGGCACCCCAGAAACACACAAGTTGATCCACGTGGTCTATTCCTTAGCCGTGTGCGGTGCCCCCTGCCACCATATTCCTTGATAATACTGTAGCGGAGTTTAGGCGAAGCCCTGCTGCTGTAGTTCATCAAGATCGTCACCACGCCGTCGTGCTGACGGAACTCTTCCCCGACACTTTGCTGGATCGGAGTCCGGGGATCGTCATCGATCTGAACGTGTGCTCAAACTCGGAGGTGCCGTAGTTTCGGTGCTTGATCGGTTGGATCGTGAATACGTACGACTACTTCCTCTACGTCGTGTCAGCGCTTCCGCAGTCGGTCTGCGTTGGGTACGTAGACAACACTCTCCCCTCTCGTTGCTATGCATCACATGATCTTGCGTGTGCGTAGGAAATTTTTTGAAATTACTACGTTCCCCAACAGTGGCATCCGAGCCTAGGTTATTTATGTTGATGTTATATGCACGAGTAGAACACAAGTGAGTTATGGACGATACAAGTCATACTGCCTACCAGCATGTCATACTTTGGTTCGGCGGTATTGTTGGACGAGACGATCCGGACCAACCTTACGCGTACGCTTACGCGAGACCGGTTCCCTCAACGTGCTTTGCACATAGATGGCTTGCGGGCGACTGTCTCTCCAACTTTAGTTGAACCAAGTATGGCTACGCCCGGTCCTTGCGAAGGTTAAAACGGAGTCTATTTGACAAACTATCGTTGTGGTTTTGATGCGTAGGTGAGATTGGTTCTTGCTTAAAGCCCGTAGCAGCCACGTAAAACCTGCAACAACAAAGTAGAGGACGTCTAACTTGTTTTTGCAGGGCATGTTGTGATGTGATATGGTCAAGGCATGATTTTTATTGTATGAGATGATCATGTTTTGTAACCGAGTTATCGGCAACTGGCAGGAGCCATATGGTAGTCGCTTTATTGTATGCAATGCAATCGCGATGTAATGCTTTACTTTATTACTAAACGGTAGTGATAGTCGTGGAAGCATAAGATTGGCGAGACGATAACGATGCTACGATGGAGATCAAGGTGTCGCGCCGGTGACGATGGTGATCATGACGGTGCTTCGGAGATGGAGATCACAAGCACAAGATGATGATGGCCATATCATATCACTTATATTGATTGCATGTGATGTTTATCTTTTTATGCATCTTATCTTACTTTGATTGTCGGTAGCATTATAAGATGATCTCTCACTAAATTATCAAGAAGTGTTCTCCCTGAGTATGCACCGTTGCCAAAGTTCATCGTGCCCAGACACCACGTGATGATCGGGTGTGATAAGCTCTACGTCCATCTACAACGGGTGCAAGCCAGTTTTGCACACGCAGAATACTCAGGTTAAACTTGACAAGCCTAGCATATGCAGATATGGCCTCGGAACACGGAGACCGAAAGGTCGAGCGTGAATAATATAGTAGATATGATCAACATAACGATGTTCACCATTGAAAACTACTCCATCTCACGTGATGATCGGTTATGGTTTAGTTGATTTGGATCACGTAATCACTTAGAAGATTAGAGGGATGTCTATCTAAGTCGGAGTTCTTAAGTAATTTGATTAATTGAACTTAAACTTATCATGAACTTAGTACCTGATAGTATCTTGCTTGTTTATGTTGATTGTAGATAGATGGCTCGTGCTGTTGTTCCGTTGAATTTTAATGCGTTCCTTGAGAAAGCAAAGTTGAAAGATGATGGTAGCAATTATACGGACTGGGTCCGTAACTTGAGGATTATCCTCATTGCTGCTCAGAAGAATTACGTCCTGGAAGCACCGCTGGGTGCCAGGCCTGCTGCTGGAGCAACACCAGATGTTATGAACGTCTGGCAGAGCAAAGCTGATGACTACTCGATAGTTCAGTGTGCCATGCTTTAGGCTTAGAATCGGGACTTCAACGACGTTTTGAACGTCATGGAGCATATGAGATGTTCCAGGAGTTGAAGTTAATATTTCAAGCAAATGCCCGGATTGAGAGATATGAAGTCTCCAATAAGTTCTATAGCTGCAAGATGGAGGAGAACAGTTCTGTCAGTGAGCATATACTCAAAATGTCTGGGTATAATAATCACTTGATTCAATTGGGAGTTAATCTTCCGGATGATTGCATCATTGAAAGAATTCTCCAATCACTGCCACCAAGCTACAAAAGCTTCATGATGAACTATAATATGCAAGGGATGAACAAGACTATTCCCGAGCTCTTCGCAATGCTGAAAGCTACGGAGGTAGAAATCAAGAAGGAGCATCAAGTGTTGATGGTCAACAAGACCACTAGTTTCAAGAAAAAGGGCAAAGGGAAGAAGAAGGGGAACTTCAAAAAGAATGGCAAGCAAGTTGCTGCTCAAGAGAAGAAACCCAAGTCTGGACCTAAGCCTGAAACTGAGTGCTTCTACTGCAAGCAGACTGGTCACTGGAAGCGGAACTGCCCCAAGTATTTGGCGGATAAGAAGGATGGCAAGGTGAACAAAGGTATATGTGATATACATGTTATTGATGTGTACCTTACTAGAGCTCGCAGTAGCACCTGGGTATTTGATACTGGTTCTGTTGCTAATATTTGCAACTCGAAACAGGGACTACGGAATAAGCGGGCACTGGCAAAGGACGAGGTGACGATGCGCGTAGGAAACAGTTCCAAAGTCGATGTGATCGCGGTCGGCACGCTACCTCTACATCTACCTTCGGGATTAATATTAGACCTAAATAATTGTTATTTGGTGCCAGCGTTGAGCATGAACATTATATCTGGATCTTGTTTAATGCGAGACGGTTATTCATTTAAATCAGAGAATAATGGTTGTTCTATTTATATGAGTAATATCTTTTATGGTCATGCACCCTTGAAGAGTGGTCTATTCTTATTGAATCTCGATAGTAGTAATACACATATTCATAATGTTGAAGCCAAAAGATGCAGAGTTGATAATGAAAGTGCAACAGGTGATTATAAAGGAGTACTACAAGTGTCTCCAATGGTACATGTTGGGTTGGCGTATTTCGAGATTAGGTTTTGTCACTCCGATTGTCGGAGAGGTATCTCTGGGGCCCTCTCGGTAATACACATCACGTAAGCCTTGCAAGCATTGTAACTAAAATGTTAGTTGTGAGATGATGTATTACGGAACGAGTAAAGAGACTTGCCAGTAACGAGATTGAACTAGGTATTGGATACCGACGATCGAATCTCGGGCAAGTAACATACCGATGACAAAGGGAACAACGTATGTTGTTATGCGGTCTGACCGATAAAGATCTTCGTAGAATATGTAGGAGCCAATATGGGCATCCAGGTCCCGCTATTGGTTATTGACCGGAGACGTGTCTCGGTCATGTCTACATTGTTCTCGAACCCGTAGGGTCCGCACGCTTAAGGTTACGATGACAGTTATATTA
Source organism: Triticum urartu (assembly GCF_003073215.2). NCBI lineage: Eukaryota > Viridiplantae > Streptophyta > Magnoliopsida > Poales > Poaceae > Triticum > Triticum urartu. The sequence goes on from NC_053025.1 coordinate 617,288,015, forward strand.
TGAGTTTATGCATTTTGATGTACCGAAGGTTGTTCGGAGTCCCGGATGTGATCATGGACATGACGAGGAGTCTCGAAATGGTCGAGACGTAAAGATTGATATATTGGAAGCCTATGTTTGGACATCGGAAGTGTTCCGGGTGAAATCGGGATTTTACCGGAGTACCGGGAGGTTACCGGAACCCCCGGGAATCATATGGGCCTTAGTGGGCCTTAGTGGAAAGGTGAAAGGGCTGCCCATAAGGGCTGCGCGCCTCCCCCCCTCCCCTAGTCCTATTAGGACTAGGAGAGGTGGCCGGCCACCCCTCTCCCTCTTTCCCCCTTGGGAATCCTAGTTGGAATAGGATTGGGGGGGAGTCCTACTCCCGGAAGGAGTAGGACTCCTCCTGCGCCCTCCTCCTAGGCCGGCGCCCCCCTCCCCCTTGGCTCCTTTATATACTGAGGCAGAGGCACCCCAGAAACACACAAGTTGATCCACGTGATCTATTCCTTAGCCGTGTGCGGTGCCCCCCACCATATTCCTCGATAATACTGTAGCGGAGTTTAGGCGAAGCCCTGCTGCTGTAGTACATCAAGATCGTCACCACGCCGTCGTGCTGACGGAACTCTTCCCCGACACTTTGCTGGATCGGAGTCCGGGGATCGTCATCGAGCTGAACGTGTGCTCGAACTCGGAGGTGCCGTAGTTTCGGTGCTTGATCGGTTGGATCGTGAAGACGTACGACTATTCCTCTACGTCGTGTCAGCGCTTCCGCAGTCGGTCTGCGTTGGGTACGTAGACAACACTCTCCCCTCTCATTGCTATGCATCACATGATCTTGCGTGTGCGTAGGAATTTTTTGAAATTACTACGTCCCCAACAGTGGCATCCGAGCCTAGGTTTCATGGTTTGATGTGATATTTGACTCTAGTGCAAGTGGGAGACTGTTGGAAATATGCCCTAGAGGCAATAATAAATTAGTTATTATTATATTTCCTTGATTCATGATAATCGTTTATTATCCATGCTAGAATTGTATTGATAGGAAACTCAGATACATGTGTGGATACATAGACAACACCATGTCCCTAGTAAGCCTCTAGTTGACTAGCTCGTTGATCAATAGATGGTTACGGTTTCCTGACCATGGACATTGGATGTCGTTGATAACGGGATCACATCATTAGGAGAATGATGTGATGGACAAGACCCAATCCTAAGCCTAGCACAAGATCGTGTAGTTCGTATGCTAAAGCTTTTCTAATGTCAAGTATCATTTCCTTAGACCATGAGATTGTGCAACTCCCGGATACCGTAGGAGTGCTTTGGGGTGTGTCCAAACGTCACAACGTAACTGGGTGGCTATAAAGGTGCACTACAGGTATCTCCGAAAGTGTCTGTTGGGTTGGCACGAATCGAGACTGGGATTTGTCACTCCGTGTGACGGAGAGGTATCTCTTGGGCCCACTCGGTAGGACATCATCATAATGTGCACAATGTGATCAAGGAGTTGATCACGGGATGATGTGTTACGGAACGAGTAAAGAGACTTGCCGGTAACGAGATTGAACAAGGTATCGGGATACCGACGATCGAATCTCGGGCAAGTAATATACCGGTAGACAAAGGGAATTGTATACGGGATTGATTGAATCCTTGACATCGTGGTTCATCCGATGAGATCATCGTGGAGCATGTGGGAGCCAACATGGGTATCCAGATCCCGCTGTTGGTTATTAACCGGAGAGTTGTCTCGGCCATGTTTGCATGTCTCCCAAACCCGTAGGTTCTACACATTTAAGGTTCGGTGACGCTAGGGTTGTAGAGATATTAGTATGCGGTAACCCGAAAGTTGTTTGGAGTCCCGTATGAGATCCCAGACGTCACGAGGTGTTCCGGAATGGTCCGGAGGTAAAGATTTATATATAGGAAGTCAGGTTTCGGCCACCGGGAAGGTTTCGGGGGTAATCGGTATTGTACCGGGACCACCGGAAGGGTCCCGGGGGTCCACCGGGTGGGGCCACCTATCCCGGAGGGCCCCATGGGCTGAAGGGGCGTGGGAACCAGCCCCTGGTGGGCTGGTGCGCCCCCCCTTGGGCCTCCCATGCGCCTAGGGTTGGAAACCCTAGGGGTGGGGGGCGCCTCCACCTGGCTTGGGGGGCAAGTTTCCCCCCTGGCCGCCGCCCCCCTTGGAGATGGGATCTCCTAGGGCCGGCGCCCCCCTAGGGGCCCTATATATAGTGGGGGGAGGGAGGGCAGCTGCACCATAGCCCCTGGCGCCTCCCTCTCCCTCCCGTGACACCTCTCTCTCCCGCATGCGCTTGGCGAAGCCCTGCTGGGATCCCGCTACTTCCACCACCACGCCGTCGTGCTGCTGGATCTCCATCAACCTCTCCTTCCCCTTGCTGGATCAAGAAGGAGGAAACGTCTCTCCCAACCGTACGTGTGTTGAACGCGGAGGTGCCGTCCGTTCGGCGCTAGGATCATCGGTGATTTGGATCACGGCGAGTACGACTCCATCAACCCCGTTCACTTGAACGCTTCCGCTTAGCGATCTACAAGGGTATGTAGATGCACTCTCCTTCCCCTCGTTGCTAGATGAATCCATAGATTGATCTTGGTGATGCGTAGAAAATTTTAAATTTCTGCTACGTTCCCCAACAGCAGATCCAAACCATCTCGACCATTAAATCATGTTATCTAGCGGTTGAAATGGCTTCAATGTTGAGCACTAAACACGTTTAATGCTTTAATTATCCACCACTGACATTGGTTATAAACACGTTTTGGCTCAACGCTATCCCTTAAAATCTGCCATGTAATTAATATCCTACCATTCCCGCGAAAAAGTAATTGATATCTTACCAAATACCAATGTGCAACAGATATATCTGACCTAATATAATGTGCAACTAATATCCTACCTAATATAAACGTGCATTGCACGTACATTATTACTAGTTACAGCACAAGCACACGATGTTATCGTAATTTTGGGGATGCTGCTCAACTATGATCTATAAGCTGGGCATGTTTTGTGATCTTGTGTGTGTCGGCAACTCCGGTGTGTATTTATATACCTCCATTCGAGTAGATTTTTCCAATCGTAGTGATGTGTTTCCTTTATGACCCTTCTTCAAGTTTGCAAGATAATCTTGCAACTCCTTCTCTTCACGCACATTCATATACTCCTCATAAGGTTGACGGTGTTCGGCCGAAAATTTGTCAAGGCTAGGATTGAGGATGTTATCGGCGTCAACCCAGATGGCTTGTGAAGATAAGACATGATGGATGATGACGATCTTGATGTCCCATTGGAATCGACAAAAAGAGTATTCACTTCAACCCCGAACACGTTCACGTGTACCAGGGAAGCAAGAGTGATGCACCACAAGCGTCCATGTGAGGCCGACTGGAAGCACGATCCGCAGGATAATCCAGTAGATGCTTTTCAACCAGATACCCCACTTTATTGAGAGGGACCCCGTCAGGGCTTGCGGCGACGATTTGGATGATCTTTGATTCACTTACCTCTAGTTGTTGATCAACGAGCAATTCTTTAGGTAACAGAGTCGCCAATGAACGGAAGTAGGGACAACAGAGGTAGTTGATACGTTTCCGTCCTATCTATAATTTTTGATTGCTTCATGCCAATATTATACAACTTTTACATACTTTTGGAAACTTTTATATGATTTATTGGACTAACCTATTGATCTAGTGCCTACTGCCAGTTCCTGTTTTCTGCATATTTTTTGTATCGCAGAGTATCCATATCAAACAAAGTCCAATTACAATAAAATTTTACGGAGAATTATTTTGGAATATATGCGATTTTTGGGAGTTGGAATCACCGCAAACGGAGGCCCACATAGCCCACAAGACACCAGGGCAGCCAGAGGCCCCTGGCATGGCGTGGTGGGTTGTGCTCTCCTCGAACGTCGGTTGGGGCTCTACTTCGGGCGCAAGGAAGCTTATATCTAGAAAAAAATCGTGTTCAAATCTCAGCGCAATTGGAGTTATAGATCTCCCGGAATATAAGAAACGGTTTTCGCCAGATCAGGAGAACGCAAAACAGAAGAGAACAGAGAGAGAGAGATCCAATCTCGGAGGGGCTCCCGCCCCACCGCGGCCATGGAGGCCATGGACCAGAGGGGGAACTGTCCTCCCATCTAGGGGGGAGGCCAAGGAAGAAGAAGAATGAGGGGGCCTCTCTTCCCCTCTCCGCTCTCTCCCCCTCTCTCTCCCGGTGGCGCCGGAGTGCCGCCGGGGCAAGGACCGTGACGGCGATCTACATCAATAATCTTGTTACCGTCAACACCAACTTTCTCCCCCTCTATGCAGCGATGTAACACCCCTTCTCCCCGCTGTAATCTCTAATTAAACATGGTGCTCAACTCCATATATTATTCCCAATGATCTATGGTTATCCTATGATGTTTGAGTAGATTCGTTTTGTCTCGTGGGTTAATCGTGATCTTGGTTGGCATGATTGTATATTTTATTTATGGTGCTGTCCTACGGTGCCCTCCGTCTCGCGCAAACGTGAGGGGCCCCCGATATAGGGTATTGCAATATGTTCATGGTTTACTTATTGTCAGTGTTGCGGGGGATGACAACAGCCCAAACGCGGATAAGTGGGTTATGGCGTATGGGAGTAAAGAGGACTTGATACTTAATGCTATGGTTGGGTTTCACGACCTTAATGATCTTTAGTATTTGCGGATGCTTGCTAGGGGTCCAATCATAAGTGCATATGATCCAAGTAGAGAAAGTATGTTAGCTCATGCCTCTCCCTCATATAAAATTACAAGAATGATTACCGGTACTTGTTATTGATTGCCTAGGGACAAATATTTCTTGATGACAAAAGCTCTCTACTAAAACTAACTTAGTTGTGTCTTTATCTAAACAACCCCTAGATTTTATTTACGTGCTCTTTATTATCTTGCAAACAAAAGCTCTCTACTAAAACTAACTTATTTACGTGTCTTTCTTGCTGACAAAGTACTTCTAGTTTCATACTTGTTCTAGGTAAAGCGAACGTAAGCGTTCGTAGAGTTGTATCGGTGGTCGATAGAACTTGAGGGAATATTTGTTCTACCTTTAAGTCCTCATTGGGTTCGACACTCTTACTTATTGAAAGAGGCTACAATTGATCCCCTATACTTGTGGGTTATCAAGACCTTTTTTGGCGCCGTTGCCGGGGAGCAATAGCATGGGGTGAATATCCTCGTGTGTGCTTGTTTGCTTTATCACTAAGTAGTTTTTATTTTCTATTCTAAGTTCTTCTCTATCTTTAGTTATGGATATGGAACACGAAACACCAAAAAAAGTAGTTGTACCTACTACTCATGGAGATGGGGAACCTCCTAAACCCCTCGATGCTCGTTATGTGAAAAATATTATGCACTACTTTGATAATCCTGAGAAAACCCCATTCAACTTGATAATGGGAGTAACGTTGGATCAACATGAATACTTTAGGGATTACCGCTTGACACAAAAAGGGGAAACTTTTATGGGATCAAATTCATATGTTGCATTGGTATGCTTGGAATTTATGTCAGAGATATGATTTTACTTGTTGCTTTAGGATGAATGCTCCACATCTTATCTTTTCATGTGAATTTAATGATAATGAAACCTTGGCTTCTTATGCTAATGGTATATATGATTATTATGATGTGGAACGAATAGAAGAATTTGTTGCTTTTAAGGGTGCTTATGAAATTGAATCTTTGTTTGAAAAATATGAAGCTTTTGATGATGATGTTTATAGACCTGAAAATTTTGCCATCCTTAAATATTGCTATGATAATTATAAATACAATTCTGATATTGATGAATTTATTGAGAAAGTCTCTGCTGTCCAAGAAGAGACTAATATTTTGAAGGAGTCTATGGAAGAAGAAATTGATGAAACTGTGAGCTCATTGGATGAAAAAGATGATGAGGAGAGCGAAGAACAAAAGGGGGGAGATCGGATAAGCTACCCGTGCCCACCTTCTAATGAGAGTAACTCTTCAACTCATACATTATTTCTAACTCTTCAACTCATACATTATTTCCCTTCGTGCGTACCGAAGGATGATTGCCATGATAATTGCTATGATCCCATTGATTCGTTTGAAATATCCCTTTTTGATGATGCTTGCTATGCTTGTGGCCATGATGCCAATATGAATAATGCTTATGGAGATGAACTTGCTATAGTTCATTATGTTAAGAATGAAATTGTTGCTATTGCACCCACACATGATAGTCCTATTATCTTTTTGAATTCTCCAAACTACACTATATCGGAGAAGTTTGCTCTTATTAAGGATTATGTTGATGGGTTGCCTTTTACCGTTGCACATGATAATTTTGATGAATGTAATATGCATGTGCTTTCTGCTCCTACTTGCAATTATTATGAGAGAATAACTATATCTCCGCCTCTTTATGTTTCCAACACGAAAAAATTGCAAGAAACTGCTTATGCTATGTATTGGCCTTTACTTGATGTTCATGAATTGTTCTTGTATGACATGCCGATGCATAGGAAGAGAGTTATACTTCGTCATTGCTTGATATATGTTTCTTTGTGCTCACTACTAAATGCTAAATCATTGCTAATTAAAATTGGCTTTGATATACCTTGGGATCCGGGTGGATTCATTACTTGAGCACTTTATGCCTAGCTTAATGGCTTTAAAGAAAGCGCTGCCAGGGAGACAACCCGGAAGTTTTAGAGAGTCATTTATTTCTGTTGAGTGCTTTTATAAAGTTTAAAAACAAAAAAATATAGAGGGGAACATAAAACTTTTCACAAAAGAGAAGCGATTGTAAGTTATGCATTGGAGAAGTGAGCGTCGACCTTGAACACTTGTGTTCATGCTCATGAAAACAATGTAGAATTTTTCATGAAGATTCTCACAAAAATAATTATCCCCTTGTACAATTCCATTGTATTATAAAAGTAATGTGCCAAGGTTTGCCTTTAGCATGTTTAGATTGCTTGTTGGTTTGTGCGGTGCAAAACAGAAACTTTGGCTATAGTGAGCGATTTTACTGGAACATCAAACGGTTCTGAAACTTTTTGCACTGTCTTTATATACAAATTGTTTATTTTTCCTAATATTTTCCAGAATTTTTGGAGTACGAGAAGTATGGTGAATGTTCAGATTACTACAGACTGTCCTGTTTAAGACAGATTCTGTTGTTTATGCATTGTTCGCTTGTTTTGATGAAAGTATCCATTTCTATCAGTGGATTAAGCCATGAAAAAGTTATATTACAGTAGCTACAATGCAAAAACAAAATATGAATTGGTTCGCAACAGTACTTAGAGTAGTGATTTGCTTTATTATACTAACGGATCTTACCGAACTTTCTGTTGAGTTTTGTGTGGATGAAGGGATCAAAGATCGAGGATGTCTCGATATGAGGAGAAGGAGGAGAGGCAAGAGCTCAAGCTTGGGGATGCCCAAGGCACCCCAAGTAAATATTCAAGGATACTCAAGCGTCTAAGCTTGGGGATGCCCCGGAAGGCATCCCATCTTTCTTCAACAAGTATCGGTATGTTTTCGGTTTCGTTTCGTTCATGTGATATGTGCAAATCTTGGAGCGTCTTTTGCTTTTAGTTTTCATTTTTATTTTATGCACCATGCTGGTATGAGATAGTCCATGGTTGATTTATAGAATGCTCATTGCACTTCACTTATATCTTTTGAGTGTGGCTATATAGAATGCTTCATGTGCTTCACTTACATCATTTGAAGTTTGGATTGCGTGTTTCTCTTCACTTAGAAAACCGTTATTTGAAGAATGCTCTTTTGTTTCACTTATATTTATTAGAGCATGGTCTTTTGTAGAAAGAATTAAACTCTCATGCTTCACTTATATCTATTTAGAGAGTCAACATGAATTGGTCATTTGCATGGTTAGTCATAAAATCCTACATAAAACTTATGGATCACTGAATATGATATGTTTGATTCCTTGCAATAGTTTTGCGATATAGAGATGGTAATATGTGGGAGGTACTAGTGAATGGTTATGTTTAGTAGGAATATTGGTGTTAAGGTTTGTGATTCCCGAAGCATGCACGTATAGTCTCTTGTTATGCTATGATGTTGGAGCATGATTTATTATTGATTGTCCTCCTTATGAGTGGCAGTCAGGGACGAGCGATGGTCTTTCCCTACCAATCTATCCCCCTAGGGGCATGCGTAGTAGTACTTTGCTTCAAGGGCTAATAAACTTTTGCAATAAGTATATGAGTTCTTTATGACTAATGTGAGTCCATGGATTATACGCACTCTTACCTTTTCGCAATTTGCTAGCCTCTTCGGTACCGTGCATTGCCCTTTCTCACCTCGAGAGTCGGTGCAAACTTTGCAGGTGCATCCAAACCCTGTGATATGATACGCTCTATCACACATAAGCCTTATTATATCTTCCTCAAAACAGCCACCATACCTACCTATTATGGCTTTTCCGTGGCCATTCCGAGATATATTGCCATGCAACTTTCACCGCTTCCGTTTGATGACTTGAACATTCATTGTCATATTGCTTTGCATGATCATATAGCTGACATAGTAGTTGTGGCTCAGCCACCGTTCATCATTTTTCATACATGTTACGCTAGATCATTGCACATCCTGGTACATTGCCAGAGGCATTCATATAGAGTCATACTTTGTCATGGTATCGAGTTGTAATTTTTATTTCTTTTGAGTTATAAGTAAATAGAAGTGTGATGATCATCATTATTCATTTTTAGAGCGGTGCCCCAGTGAGGAAAGGATGATGGAGACTATGATTCCCCCACAAGTCGGGATGAGACTATGTACAATGAAAGAAAAAGAAAAGGAACAAAAAAGGAAAAAAAGGAAAAAAAGAAAAGAAAAAAAGAAATAAAAGAAATAAACAAAGAGAGAGGGGGCATATCCTTTACCACACTTGTGCTTCAAAGTAGAACCATGTTTTTCATATGGAGAGTCTCCTATGTTGTCACTTTCATATACTAGTGGGAATTTTTCATTATAGGATTAGATGCACACTCACTTAGTTTTCATATTGAGCTTTCATACACTTATAGCTCTTAGTGCATTCGTTGCATGGCAATCCCTACTCCTCATATTGATATCGATTGATGGGCATCTCTATAGCCCGTTGGTTAGCCGCGTCGATGTGAGACTTTCTTACTTTTTTGTCTTCTCTATATTTACCCCTATCATCATACTCTATTCCACCTGCAGTGCTATATCCATGACTTGCGCTCATGTATTGCGTGAGGGTTGAAAAAGATGAAGCGCGTTAAAAACTATGAACCAATTGCTCAACTTGTCATCGGGGTTGTGCATGATAAATACTGTGTTAAGAAGACAGAGCATGACAAGATTATATGATTTTGTAGGGATAACTTTCTTTAGCGTTGATATTTTGAAAGACATGATTGTTTGTTGGGATGCTTGAGTATTGATGTCTTTATGTCAAATTATAGACTATTGCTTTGAATCACTTATGTCTTAATATTCATGCCAAGACTAGACATATGATCAAGTTTATGCTAGGTAGCATTCCACATAAAAAATTATCTTTTTTATCATTTATCTGCTCGAGGACGAGCAGGAATTAAGCTTGGGATGCTGATACGTCTCCGTCGTATCTATAATTTTTTATTGTTTCATGCCAATATTATACAACTTTTACATACTTTTGGCAACTTTTTATATAATTTATTGGACTAACCTATTAATCTAGTGCCCAGTGCCAGTTCTTGTTTTCTGCATGTTTTTTGTATCGCAGAGTATCCATATCAAACGAAGTACAAATGCAATAAAATTTTACGGAGAATTATTTTGGAATATATGCGATTTTTGGGAGTTGGAATCACCGCAAACGGAGGCCCACACAGCCCACAATACACCAGGGCGCGCCAGAGGCCTCTGGCATGGCGTGGTGGATTGTGCCCTCCTCGAACGTCGGTTGGGGCTCTACTTCGGGCGCAAGGAAGCTTATATCCAGAAAAAAAACCGTGTTCAAATCTCAACGCAACCAGAGTTATGGATCTCCCGAAATATAAGAAACGATTTTCGGCCAGATCAGGAGAACGGGAAACAGAAGAGAACAGAGAGGGAGATCCAATATCGGAGGGGCTCCCATCCCTCCGCGGCCATGGAGGCCATGGACCAGAGGGGGAACTCTCCTCCCGTCTATGGGGGGAGGCCAAGGAAGAAGAAGAAGGAGGGGGGCTCTCTCCCCCTCTCTCCTGGTGGCGCCAGTGTGCCGCCGGGGCAAGGATTGTGACGACGATCTACATCAACAATCTTGCTACCGTCAACACCAACTTTCTCCTCCTCTATGCAGTGGTGCAACACCCCTTCTCCCCATTGTAATCTCTACTTAAACATGGTGCTCAACTCCATATATTATTTCCCAATGATCTATGGTTATCCTATGATGTTTGAGTAGATCCGTTTTGTCCCGTGGGTTAATCGTGATCTTGGTTGGTATGATTGTATATTTTATTTATGGTGCTGTCCTACGGTGCCCTCTGTCTCACGCAAACGTGAGGGCCCCCGTTGTAGGGTGTTGCAATATGTTCATGGTTTACTTATTGTCAGTGTTGCGGGGGATGACAACAGCCCAAACACGGATAAGTGGGTTACGGCGTATGGGAGTAAAGAGGACTTGATACTTAATGCTATGGTTGGGTTTCACGACCTTAATGATCTTTAGTAGTTGCGGATGCTTGCTATGGGTCCAATCATAAGTGCATATGATCCAAGTAGAGAAAGTATGTTAGCTCATGCCTCTCCCTCATATAAAATTACAAGAATGATTACCGGTACTTGTTATCGATTGCCTAGGGACAAATAACTTTCTTGTTGACAAAAGCTCTCTACTAAAACTAACTTAGTTGTGTCTTTATCTAAACAGCCCCTAGATTTTATTTACGTGCTCTTTATTACTTGCAAACCTATCCTATCACACCTACAAAGTACTTCTAGTTTCATACTTGTTCTAGGTAAACCGAATGTCAAGCGTGCGTAGAGTTGTATCAGTGGTCGATAGAACTTGAGGGAATATTTGTTCTACCTTTAGCTCCTCGTTGGGTTCGACACTCTTACTTATCGAAAGAGGCTACAATTGATCCCCTATACTTGTGGGTTATCAGTAGTGGAAACCAAAGTAGAGATAATAGTGCGATTGATTGATTTGTGTGCTTAAGCTAGCAGTTCGCCATCACCCTAACATTAGATAGGGCGGCTGGACTTCCCGTGCAAGTCATGGTTTACATGTTTGAATTCGAGTACAGTCCCTATCTAGCTGAAACTAGGCAAGACTACGACTTCGTACTAGAACCGGACTCCTAGTGTCCGTCTTCCCATTCATCGCAACATCCTTCCTTTGTGCCGGTGTATTTTCGAAATCTTTTTGCCCCAAATCTGAAACCATGTTCAAATCTACTGATGGTAGCCTTTCTGCTCTTTACTGCCTACTTTTCATATCCTGGTTTTTCCAAGCTTATTCCTCTGAGGACCTTATACTATCCGGAATATCTTCTTCAGCGAGAGAACTATAGAAAACGAGTGTAAACATCACAAAACGACCAGTACCGCTGCAAGAAGGAGCCACCGATGATAACCCACAAGTATAGGGGATCGCAACAGTTTCCAAGGGTAAAGTATTCAACCCAAATTTATTGATTTGACACAAGGGGAGCCAAAGAATATTCTCAAGTATTAGCAGCTGAGTTGTCAATTCAACCACACCTGAAAGACTTAATATCTGCAGGAAAGTATTTAGTAGCAAAGTAGTATGGAAGTAACAGTAACGGTGGCAAAAGTAACAATAGCAGTTTTTGTAGTAATCGTAACAGTGGCAACGGAAAAGTGACTAAGAAAAGATCAATATGTGAAAAGCTCGTAGGCAATGGATCAATGATGGATAATTATGTTGGATGCGATTCCTCATGCAATAGTTATAACATAGGGTGACACAGAACTAGCTCTAGTTCGTAAATGTAATGTAGGCATGTATTCCGAATATAGGCATAAGTGCTTATGGAAAAGAACTTGCATGACATCTTTTGTCCTACCCTCCCGTGGCAGCGGGGTCCTATCGAAAACTAAGGGATATTAAGGCCTCCTTTTAATAGAGTACCGGACCAAAGCATTAACACTTAGTGAATACATGAACTCCTCAAACTATGGTCATCACCGGGAGTGGTCCCGATTATTGTCACTTCGGGGTTGCCGGATCATAATACATAGTAGGTGACTATTGACTTGCAAGATAGGATCAAGAACTCACATATATTCATGAAAACATAATAGGTTCAGATCTGAATTCATGGCACTCGGGCCCTAGTGACAAGCATAACAAAGTCATAGCAACATCAATCTCAGAACATAATGGATACTAGGGATCAAACCCTAACAAAACTATCTCGATTACATGATAAATCTCATCCAACCCATCACCGTCCAGTAAGCCTACGATGAGATTACTCATGCACGGCGGTGAGCATCATAAAATTGGTGATGGAGGATGGTTGATGATGACGACGTTGACGGATTCCCCTCTCCGGAGCCCCGAACGGATTCCAGATCAGCCCTCCCGAGAGAGATTAGGGCTTGGCGGTGGCTCCGTATCGTAAAATGCGATGAATCCTTTTCTCTGATTTTTTTCTCCCCGAACGTGAATATATGGAGTTGGGGTTGAGGTCGGTGGAGTCCCAGGGGCCCCATGAGGCAGGGGCACGCCCTGCACCCTCGTGGACAGGGTGTGGGCCCCCTGATGCTGATTCTTTCGCCGATATTTTTCTTTTATTCCAAAACGTGTCTCCGTGGATTTTCAGGTCATTCCGAGAAATTTTATTTCTACACAAAAATAACACCATGGTAATTCTACTGAAAACAACGTCATTCCGGGTTAGTTCTATTCAAATCATGCAAGTTAGAGTCCAAAACAAAGGCAAAAGTGTTTGGAAAAGTAGATACGTTGGAGACGTATCAACCGACGTGTTGTTGTTGTCACTCCTATATCAGAGCCGGCTTGACCTTGTCAAGGATAGCCAACAAGTCTTCATGAAAGTTCCCCCAGCGACTGGCACCTTGGGGCCGCAGTCATCGCCGTTTAATCCTTTAATAGATCAGAAGCACCTGACACTAAATCTTGCCACATGCTGAGAAACCCTATCCTCACTGCCATAACAAGACGACAGGAATCTACGCTGGAGCTCCATCGACTACATCGAAGAAGACGTACTCGAGGAGGATTGGAGCATGGAAGACAAACTCAAAGAAGAAGTGTCGCCATGCGCCCGAGCACTGAAAGGGCAAGACTAAAAACCCTAACTTAAACTACTAACAAGAGCGGAGCTACCTAGATTCCCCTCACAGCCACTGGCCGTCAGAGTGGCAGGCAGAAAGGAGACAAATCCACGGGCTTGCCAACGAAGTCTGGAGGGGAGAGTTTGTCCTATCTGCCAAGGGATAGGAAAGGAAAACAATCTCCTTTTCCTTGGCGTGCTCTGCTATGAAAGTACTTGATCAATAAGTTTCTACACTTTCCTTAAGGGTGTTGAATTACGTACTAGAGCTATAACTAAGTCACTCACCTAAATATACTACGAGTTTCAGCTGTACTAGACTAGTAGTATGCCATGATAGCCAAAAAATAGGAATTACATTTCTAAGATGCTTCAATAGAACAATTCCAGTTGCAATATTATTACTTGGTGCACAATTAGAGATATTCATTTATGAAACCAGAGCAAGTATTTAACATCACCCAGCCAATACGCTTCTCCTTCGGTGGGAATAAAAAAGAATATTTATCTCAATGAAAAATATCGGGATTCATTTTTTTTCTTTCATATATTTATCTCATTGAAAATTGTTGAGTGCTCGCTCGATGAGGGAGCTCTGATTGAACAGATGCTTTCGACCATTATTTTCTACTCCCTCCGTCCCAAAATAAGTGTCTTAACTTTGTACTAACTTTAGTATAAAGTTGTATTAAGGTTGAGACACTTATTTTAGGATGGAGGGAGTACAATTTAGGACCATTATTCAAACTCATGAACATTCTTTCAAATTCATGAACATCTTCCAAGTTTGTGAACATTTTTTAAAAATTCGTGATCATTTTCAAGTTCATGATTTTTTTTTAGTTTGGAATCTAATTTGCAAATTATAATTCTAGTTTGCAGATTTTGTGTCAAACTCGTTAATATTGCGTCAATGTGCGAGAAAAATCAAACTGGCGAACATTTCAGAAATTATGAACATTTTTTGAATTACTGAACTTTTTTAAAAATTCACGAAGCTTTTCCAAATTAATATTTTTTAATGCCATAGTTTTTTTTTCATATTCACGAACAAGTTTTAATTTCTCTAACATTTTTTTCACATTCACAATTTTTTGTAAATTCACAAACATTTTGTAAAGTTCATGAATTTTTTATGTAATTCGTGATATTTTTTAATTCTCTAATATCTCATCATATTCGTTAACACTTTTTTGAGTACAATAACATTTTTAAACCCGTGAACATTTCTCGAGTTCATGAAGATTTTAAAAATTTGCAACCATTTTATTAGTTTTCATTTTTTCATATTCATGGACATGCCTTGTATTTGTATGAACATTTTGTAATTCGCTAATTTCTTTATATTTGCTAACACTTTTGAATTCAAAGTCTTTTAAAAAATTAGAAACATTTTTCATGTTTGTGAGCATTTTTTAATTCATTAATGTTTTGAATTCATAAGTATTTATTTAAAATTTATGAACATTGTTTTGAGACTAATTTTATTGTGCTACTATTAAGCGTGAGCTTAATAAAGCAAGTCACACACTTGTTCTCCTAAAACTGTTGTGTGGTTAAGATGCGCCCCGTGATGAGATTGACCTGTTGTGCAATGAACCTGTTTGAAGTAATAGAAGTGTTTTATTCGCACAAAAAATGACGTGCTAGTATGTTTTTTTTCCTCGCCTATTGCTACCGAGCGTATTTGTTGGGTCGGCTTAATTATACTGTGTTGGTGAGCGACCCGACGGCTACCAACCACTCCGACGGGTAGTATTTTATGGGCTGTTCTAGGCTGGGTTGGGCCGCATTGCTTTCGGGGCCGAGCAGCCATCCAGCTTCTTCTTTCTCTACAAAATAGTCCCATCCCAGACGAAAAACATTCCCCACCCACCCGCTACCGCTAGGGTTCCTCCTTCCCTTCCCCGCCGCCACCGGCCATCGCCGGCCGGCGAATCGGAGAAGACGCCGCGACTATCCCGTTCCCGGAGCCGCCTCCACTCGCCACCGCCCTCTCCCCGTCACCAGGCCTCATCCATCCGACGCCTCGACGCCAAGGTACCCTCCCCTCCTTGATGCGCCTCTCTCCCTCCCTATGCACTGTCTCGTCTCCATGTGTGTGCTGTGCCTGCGCGTCATGGCCGTGTGTGTGTGATCCGTCTTGTGCGCGAGCTACTAGTGCATGCTCTGTTTAGTGTTTATATAAACTGAAAATTTGACTGTTTGATTTGGTACTAGCCAGCCAACTGCTAGTGTGTATCTATTCTGCTTATATAAATGTGCAAATTTGACTGCTCGATTGGGTAAAGACATGAACTGCTAATGCTATTTTCATCTACCACTAGTGTGTGTATTCTGCTTTTAGAAAAGTGCAAATGTGACTGCTCGTTTGCGAAAAGGCATCAACTGCTAATGGTATTTTCATCTGCCACTAGTGACGCTGCTCATACTCATAGTGATCTCTTTATATATAAATGTGTAATTTCCAGCTACAGCCAGCCGGAGCCCTTGCAGCTGCAGCACGGACAACCACACCCTAACCCAGCGACCAAGAAGCCCAGGCCAGCGACGATCCATCATCGATGGCCGCGGTTCGACACGCAATGAGGAGGCTCGGCGGCTCCCTGCTCCGGCCAACGGCCACCTCACCGGCAGCGGCGGCGCCAAGGCGGCTCACGCACAGCGAAAGCTTGGCCTCGGAGCAAGCTCGTCACGAGGAGGTGCTGCGCAAGGTCCAGCAGAAGACGGACGAGCTGTACGATGTGTTGTGCGAGGCGGAGCGGGACTTCTGCACGAGCAGCTGGCGCAACACGCGCATGCTCCAGCACCTCTCCATGAGGGTCACGCCGAGGCCGTGGGACTGGAGGTGGCGCATCCGGCGCTTCAACAGAAGGTTTCACAATGTGGCAGAGCTTGCCGGGTTTATCTCGCTCTACTTCGGCTTGGAGGCGCTGAAACAAGAAGTCAAGGAAAAGGAAAAGCATGCGGCCGAGGCAACGACGGCGTCCTGCCCGATCGACTGAGAACCAACCAAAGATCCATCAAGGACGAGTAGGAGAGGCGATAACATTATCTTGCATTGCGTTACGACGGACAACCAAAGACGAGATGGTGATCTTGTCTAGTGTTATCTAATTTGGTAGCTATCTTTTGTGACCGGTATTGTCTTGTGTGACATGGTACTAAGTTGTTATATCCATGAAACCATGACTTGTTTTGGTTATCTGCGAATGCACCAAACCCTAGTTAAATGTTAAATGTGTATGGATTCTCCATCGAGCTGGATTTTATAGGAGAGTTGGTTCTTTAACCAAGCATGATTCTCCACCAACTGGTCATGTATATATTCTTTAACCAAGCATTGTGTGAGCTGAACATTCATATATAGGAGCACTTGATGCAAACATGTATATACTATTAGTATGGCTAGCTAGCTTGAATGTTAACCGTCCAGTGCTTCGAGCTCCAGGTATCAGACTCTATGTGCCATAATTGTGGAGAGCCTAGTTTTGAATTCTGAAGCAAAACTATCTACAATAATATACTATTACTGAAGCAGCTAATTCCGCACATGTTATTTCAGGTCCAAAGTTGATTGTTAGCATGGATGTGTCTAATTTTTCAACTCATATGAGGGCTAAAAGAGAGATGAGTGGCGCGGCTAGGGTTTGCAAAGGGCGCACGGGTAGGGGCAAGGCATTTACTTTTACACA
Source organism: Triticum urartu (assembly GCF_003073215.2). Taxonomy (NCBI): domain Eukaryota; kingdom Viridiplantae; phylum Streptophyta; class Magnoliopsida; order Poales; family Poaceae; genus Triticum; species Triticum urartu. Next base: position 617,305,022 of record NC_053025.1, read on the forward strand.
ATTTGAATTTCTGGGGGTCAAGACCTTTACAATAAGATCATTCTTTTATATATTTCAAACATGTTTGAATTTCAATGTTTCAATTCACTTATTTCGCTAAATCTATTAATTCATTGTTGTAAATCAGTTTTTGATTTTAGTGAAATTATAATTTTGAAATGAACTAAAGTTATTTTTGAGGAGTGAATGTTTATTTTAGTAAAATTACTTTTTCAGAAGAGCAGATTGTTTTTGAATGAGCGAAAAGTTTCAAATGAGTCAAATCAGTTACGTCAATTTGAAGCGATTGTGAAAATCAATTTTTTGAAACAAGTGAAATATAGCATTTCAATAGTATTTTTGAAATGAGTAAATATATCTTCCGTTATGAGTGAAAACTTTGAAAGAAATTAGTTTTGTAATGTTTGAAATATAGTATTTCAATAGAGTTTTTGAGTGAAATATATTTGAAACGAGTGAAATATAGTATTCCAGAAATGAGTGAAATATCTTCATTGAAGTGATTGAAATTAATTTTTATATGACTGAAATATCAGTTTCGCAAGGACGTAGTGAAATTAGTTTTCAAATATATCTTTTGTAATGAGTGAAAAAGCTTTTTTTGAAACGAGTAGAATATAGTATTTCAATTGAGTGTAATGTGTTTTTCTGGAATGAGTGGAATATGTTTTTGAGGGAAATAAGTTTATTGAAACTGAAAAATTATATGTTTTTTGAGGGAATATGTTTGCGATGACGCTTAAACAAATATTCAAAAGAAACCTAGTTCAAAAGAAATATCTCGAACAAACCTTTTTCATAAGAAATATGCTAAACAAACCTATTTCATAAGAAATGGGTGAAATATGGTTTATTGAAATGAGTGAAATCATTTTTATATGAGCGAATTATCAGTTTAGCAAGCGTGCAGTGAAAAGGTTTTGAAATGTATCTTTTGTAATGAGTGAACAAATTTTTGGAACGAGTGAAATATAGTATTTATTTCAGTGAGTGTGTAATGTGTTCCCTGAGAAGAGTGAAATCTATCTTTTGTAAATGAGTGTAATGAATTTTCTGAAATGAGTTAAGTCTATCTTTGCAAATGAATTTAATGTGTTTTCTAAAATGAATGTAATCTATTGATTGTAAATGAGTGTAATGTGTTTTCTGAATCTAGTGAAATGTGAAATTGACTGAAAGGTTTTCTGAAACTAGTGAAATGTGAAACTGACTGAAATGTGTTTCCTGAAATGAGTGAAATGGTTAAACTCAAACTAGCCAAACTGTATCCAAGATTGGTCTTATTTTAAAGGTCTTGCCACCGTGAATTCAAAAATATAAGAAGTTTCAAAACTGAATATTTAGTGCAAAAGTTATCAACCTTTTAAAAATGTCACATGGAAACAAAGTGCATGTATTTTAGTGTGTGCATACAGCCATGGTGTATGTGTTTTCTCTCACCACGACACCTGACAGAAAGTGCTGTTGTGGACCCCATCCAGTGCATGCAGCCGTGGTATATCTGTTTGTACAACATTTGTATTGCTAAAAGAGAGAAATAATAGCATGGTGGGGTCTTCAGCCACATCAATCTCAAAGCAAGTGTTGACGATAAATTCCTAACGGTAGGTACTGGTAAATTTACTTATTCGGGGAGGGACGTCTCCTGGTTGATCGAGGCTATGGGCTACGTGGTGGGCCCCAGCTGTTTCTTTTAAAGCTCCCAAGGAATGCTTTTCCTGTGGTGCATTAATGCTTGTGGGTCACCGGCGTGTGAGCCATCCGGATCTCACAAGAATAAGAAACGCCCAAGCAAAATCTTTACCTCCCATGTCTTCGAGTCTTCTCGATTCTCTCCTTCAATGCCTTTCGGTACCCGGTTTCATGAATTCTTCTTCCATGAACCTTTCATGGGCAACCTTCTTTGTTATATTTCGCGGTATAACACACCTTTTGGTTGTTATGCCAAACAACATTTGGCCTATGGTTCCCAATGGCTTAGTCACTTAGCCGGAATTGGAACTCCTCACAACACCCAAACTTCACGCCTTTCTTCAAATGAGCATTCTCGCCCTCATTCTTTGGCCTTGGTTCGCCTGGTTTTAAGGATGGTGTGGGTTTAAAGAACACCATTCTCATGCCACCATCAACTACGGTCTTATGGGCAAGGCTAAGATCACATAATGATGGAGTAATCCTTTCCTTGGTTGTGAATGGTTACATTGGTTTTTTTTTCTATATGCCACCAAGGTCCGATCACACCGCTTTGACCCTCCTAGGTATTTCCTTCCATTTTTCATGCTTCTCGCACTATCTGGAAATAAATATTTTGTCCATCTCAGCGAACCGAGTGTTTTCGTTTCGCCGAACTAAGTGTTCTCAACGAACTGAACTGTCTACCGAATATGCAATATTGTCGAGTGTGGTTCTTGGTAAAGGCTGGTGTGCCGAGAGACCATGAAAGGGACCACGACAAAGGGCAAGTGCATTCAGGAAGCAAGATTTTTCCACTAGTGTAGCGTTCCAAATTGGTTTCTTACAAAAGCAAAAGGGATACATGAGTATACCATGTGCTCTATTAGAGAAAATCGGTGAGAATGTAGAAATTCTACGCTTATACTTGCAACGTACCTTGGGTACCAAAGTATTATTTCTTGCTTGTACCGTTGTACTAATTGAAACCTTTATCTAGAAGAAGAGAGATATTAGATGGAGCCCACGTTCTATGAGCTGTCTGAATATACTTCCGTATTGGCGCAAGCAATGGCCTTCTTGTACTAGTCGTCTCACCAAAATAAGTCATAATATGTACGCACGAGTGCAGTAATCACCTCGGCAAAACAACTTTGGATACATCCTATAAATTGATGCCTCCGAGTCGGCATAGGCACCAACGTCGACCTTCTTGTTTGCACAGCCGCAGCAACTAAACATCAGCAACAATAGCCAGTTATAGCCACCATCAACACCAAAGCCATGGCGCCCTCTCGCATCCTCCTCCTAGCCGCGATCCTCCTGGCCCTGGCTTCTGTCCAGGTGCGTGGCCAGAGCATGCCGCCTTCACCGGCAATGGCACCGGCATCATCCGCTGGCGGTGGCAAGTGCATGTTGAATGACGCAGCTGCGCTTGGAGTGTGTCTTAACCTTCAATCGGGCAGGACAAGCCTGTCCGAGAAGAACCGGTGCTGACATCGGATCCAGGAGATGCAGAGCGCCGCCGACTGTCTGTGCTTGGCCTTCAAGCTGCCTGGTGGCCTTGTCGGCGCCAATGTTGCCGATGGCGTCAATTCCGTGCTCGGTGTGTGCGGCATGGCCCGCATCCCCAACCTGGTTTGCCTGGTGGCCTCTGGAACAGTCTAATTGGCCTCGGCCTCGCTGGTGAGCTCAATGAGTGCTGGCTGCAGGCAGGCTCACACTCTGCGAGGTGCATCAGCACACCTACATCACCTATAAAATATAAGTGATGCCTAAGGGGGTGTTTGTTTCCAAGGACTGGAGGAACTTTTTAGAGACTAAACTAGGCATTTGGGACTAAATGAAGAAGACTCTCAAGGAGAGTCTTTTTGCGACTTTTCCAACAATGCCCCTTTATGCACCCATTGGCCCGCCACCCCATGGTGTTATTTGATTGTTATTTTTCTATATACTAGGGGCAACATGGTCATTTAATAACCTCTAGAAAAGGACTAGGGATTTTTTAGTCTCTGAAAACAAATAGGAAGGGACTTCTTAGGGACTAGGGACTTTTTAATTGGGATTAGAAAAAGTTTTAGGACTAGAGAACCAAACATCACCTAAATAATCTGCCATACTAGCATGTACCAGCTTCGACCCGGCTTACTATATGTGTGCATACTGGCTTATACAAATAAATAAGAATTTGCGATCAACTCATGGTATTTGTTGTGTGGCCCCATCTGACGACTGTGTATTTAGATCATCTACCACCACAGGCATCAAAATCCGGCCTCCAAACGCCTACAAACGCGTTCAGGCGCCTCTGCGAATGAAACTTTTACGTAATTGGCCAGTTGGCAGAATATGATTGGGATTAGGGGAGAGGAGGGGCCCACCCCACTGATCAACGGGGGAGAGAATTAGTTAAGGAAGTTACGTAGCCCCTTCGTAGGTCTAGGATTATTGTCGTGGACAATGACAGTACAACACACAAAGAATTGATTCCACAACCACAAATACCATTTTCAAAGTATCAAATCCATACCATTACATGCAACATAAAACTAAACTTGGGCCGAGCTCGTCCGGCTTTGCCCTGTCCATGACTGGTGGATGGCTGCGCCCCTTAAGGTGTTGGTGCGGTCACTGGCGAGGTAGAGTAGGATATGAAACACGTACCGGCTCATGGGATTCGATTTGCCGCCGTCTCCCATTGTCCTACTCTTCCTCCTCGGAGCCCGTCACCTCGTGTACATGATATCAATGATGGGTTCATCATGGTCGGAGCCGTAGACGTCCACCACGACGCAGTTGCAGCACCCGGGGTTGGTGGGCACCGTACATGGTTCTCGGAGAGTGCGACTTACATATTTTTTTAGCGATATATTTTGTTAAGGGAGTATAATTTAGCGCTCAGGGGAGTGGAGCACAGGCAGCACGAGCAAAACTTAGAGCTGCAAGGGGAGCTAGCGATAAGCGGTGGGGCGACCCTTTTGCACCTCTCGGCTGACGACGGATCCGGCCGAAACTGTAAATATGGCGACGAGTGGAGGGGAGGGGTGACAACGTGGTGGATGGGATGGGAGGCGGCGGTGGAGGGGTGGAAGCAGATCCAAGCCATGACGAGGAGAGATATGGCGACAGCGACATCGTGGAGAGGAGATATGGCGGTGGCGACGCCGTGGCGAGGAGACATGGTGGTGTCGACTTGTGCGGGTTGAGTGAGATGTGAGTAAGGGCTTGTGTCCCTACAGCGAGGGAGTGAGAGGGGTGACTTGTTTTTTTTTAGAAAAAATGGTTGTTTTTTTATATAAAGGGAAATCAGCTATTTGCTCCTAGAGAAATGTAACATATTTTTATAGTGAACAATATCACATACCTTAAATTTTAAATCCCCTAGAATAATCATCAACAAGTGATTTATAAGTGAGCCTAAATCTATTAAAATTGGGATGCAACTTATATATAAAAACTTATATGTTTGTCGCCCGTGGCAACGCACGAACACTCTACTAGTAAATACAAGATGTTACTTTTTCTTAATTGAATGCATATAGACACGTTTTAATGTATTTGTTCACTAACTTTAGCGTGTACATAGTTGATATTCAAATATTGAACACATCTTATATTTATGAATGGAAGGAGTAATAGTTAAGAATTTAGTCTGCACCGAGGATATGTACCATTAAAGGGGAGCTGGTAGCGTCGCCTCCACCTTCTCCCCCGATTTTTCCTCCCCATGCCCTCTTCTTCCACTTTTTTTTGGTAATTTCAACAGATGTCGCATGAAATAAAACCAATGTAAATAGAGTAACTTGAAGTAATCAAAACAAAATCGATACTTTCTAAAACCACGTCACGTCTCAACTCAATCGAAGAAAATGAAATGAATTCTTACCAAAATCTCAGCTCAATAAAAAAAATCTTACTCTTTCCTACCCATATCCAAATCAAATCAAATCAAATCTTGCCAAAATCTCAACTAAATGAAGACTATACTTGTCTTCCTCTACCCGTACTCAAACTAAATTAAATTTTATCAAAATCTAGAGTACACGAGTGTAAGATACACATTGGACATGATTTATGCTGAACACTAGAATATTTATACCCCCATTTCAATGCATGGGCAAATAGCTACTAGTAAAGAAGAAACTGTAGTACCTCACTTAAGTACAACAAGAAATCGGGTCGAGTACATCCATCCATCATAAAACATTAGTAAGTAGGCGCGCAATAGGCGTTGCTCTCGTCGGACAGCGACGACAGCGGGGAGTTGCCCATGAGTTTGAGCGGGATGCAGATGTAGGTGGCGCGGTGGGCCACACCCGGGCCGTAGTCGGTGATGAAGCCATCCACCTCCATGGCCACGTCGATGCTGTTGTGGCCTGTTTGGTTGGGCAAGAGCTTCCGGAGGTACGACAGGTTCAACTTCATGCCTACGCGCTCCGTCAAGATGTATTCGGCCTCCTTCCCTTGAGACAAGAATATCTTAGCCTTCAGGTTGAACGTAGCGATGAAGGTCCGGTTCTCCGGTGGCAAGGATAGGTACTCCTGGCTGTCGGCGAGCCGGATGGTGACGTTGTGGTAGTAGATGGATGTGCGATTTCTGAGGTTGGTAGCCTGGAGAAAGAAGGTGAAACGGTACAGGTCATCGGATTCGGAGACTCTTCTTACCGCCACGGAGCTGCTAGGGATCCGGAGCTGGAGCTTGAGGGGATTGAACAGAAGGAACACCGCCCAGACAACGAGGACGCCGGCGAACACGGCGACCGCCGTGGCGACCACGCTGCGCACCAAGCATAGCCAACGGAACCTTGAGGCCTTGCAGAAGACGCTGGCACCGGCTGCCATATATGAAAATGACAGCTGATAGCTGGTGTGTTTCAAAATTCTGAACCGATGAGGTACGTATCTATGCAGCGCATAGTTCTTTTCAAAAAGAAAAAAAAAGGACCGGTTGTGTGTCTCAGAGAAAAGAAAAAATTAACTACTTCAATGGCAAAGAAAGGGCCCTACGTAGATTTTGGCGATTTCAATGAGGTAGGTTAGGTACCCATGCAGAACATGATTATCTTTTCTTTTCGAAAAGAAAAGAAAAGGCTGTGTGTTTCCCAAAAGCAAAGAGAGAGGCCCATACGCAGATTTCGGCTAATTTCAGTGTTGTATACCCATGCAGCGCATGATTATCTTTTTCTTTTCAAAAAGAAAAAGGACCGGCTGTTATTTTCCTTTGTTGCTACTTACGTATCCATGCACGCAAACATTTATTTTCCAAAGTAATTATATTATTTTCCTTAATGCATTTGTTTCAAGTGCACGCTCCACACCGCTTTATCTTCATGGAGTATGCACGATTCATGCATAGTCGATACACACAATGATCAGATGAAGTAAACTCTTCAATTTTGACCTCGCCTATTGGTACTCTTGGGAGTAGGCATCCCTGTTGTCACGGCCGCACAATGACTTTGAGATCGGCACTAGTGCTCATTCCATTTTGAAATACAAAGGATCCTAGCCGAAACACATGTTAGATATCACTAATTTTTTCATAGCTTTCTGAAAATATTTTTTAGTTTACAAAACCTTGATCAAAATTTTAAGTAGTTTCAGACGTAATAAAACCTTTCTGTAGCTAGGTGACTAGGGTAAACTCTCCCCTCCAGTCTTCACCGACAAACCCGTGGATTCACCTCCCTTCTGCCTGCTGCTTCAGCGGCCATCGATTGGAAGGGGAATCCCGATGCCTTCGATCCAGTTAGCAGTTTAGCTTAGGCTTTTTAAGTCCTCACAGGCACAGCGATCGGGTGGATAGCGGCGCTTCTTCTTCGAATTTGTTTTCTGGGCTCCAATCCTCCTTGAGTTTGTCTGTCTGTACGTCATCGACAGAGCTCCGACGTACATTCCCGCTGTCTTCTTGGGGCGGTGAGCTTAGAGTTTCTCGTCATGTGGCAAGATTTGATGTCAGGTGCTTCAGATCTAGGCAAGAGTTCAAAGGCAACAACTGAGGCTCCGTCCTTAGAGGCACGTGCACGAAGACTTCCTGACTGTCATTGACAAGGTCAAGCCAGCTCCGGTAGGGGAGCGGCAACAATGGCGCGTCGGTGACTCGTTCTGGCAGCAGTAGTGATCGTTCGGTGCTCTCGAAAATCTTGATGTAATTTTATTATGTTTGAGATGCTTTGTACTTTTGGTGAACTTTTATAATATATCTGTAGTTTTCCAATGTTCATAAAAACTTGTTGACTATCTGACAAGGTGTCCAGCAAGAATACATCGCATCAAACACATCCAATGGTGGATGTAGTTTGAGTATACAATCAAATACATACCTGTCTGTTTCAATAGTTTAAGGGATTGTGTGTTTCAAAAGAAAAAAGTGTGTAGCAGACTCACACGCATCTACGATTTCTATCCCAAAGGGAAAGAAAAAGGCCCTACGTATATTTTGGCCAACTTCAAAGATGTACCCGAACGCATGATTACCTTTTCTTTTTCTAAAGAAAAAGACCGGCTGTTATTTTTCCTTTCATTTAACATCATGGATACACACATGACGTAATGATACATGCACGTGGATACAGACAATGTGCGGATGAAATAAACCCTACAAGTTTACCACTCGCTCTCTTCCGGTCCACCGGGACTCCTTGGGCATACCTGTTTAGTGGACTGTGCAATGACTTTGAGATCCACACTATTAGTTTTATTTACTAGAGTATATTGCACATACTTGCTGATATGGACATATATTTTGGAGAGTACGCATATGACAAATCTCAGTAAACTTGCCATAGCTTTCCGAAATCTTTCATCGTTTACAAAAAATTAATTAAAATTTTAGACTTTTTCAAACTTCATAAAAACTTAATGAGTAACTGAATTCTCCTTTATTTCATGAAAACTTGGTGAATTTTTAGTAGTGCGCAAAACTTAACGAAAATTCAAAAAATCTTTCAGTTCATAAAGCTTTGATGAAATTATTCATTGCTTACACAAAACGAATGGATTTTGTCCAAATTTCTCATAGGTTTTTTGCTTACTTATAAACTTGGTCTAGGGTGTACGTAACACCAGGTGTCCCACATCAGCACCTCCCACTAATAGCCTAATTACTTTCCCGATCCAGTCCCGGTTTGCACAAATTTGTTTTTTTCTAACACATGGTTAAAAATGGACTTGGTTTTTCCTTAGAAGAAGTGCTAAAAACAGAAATTAAGAGTACTAAAATTCAATCTAAGAAAGAAAGAATTCTAGAAGTGGTATTACCTCAAAGAAGAAATGAACTTAAATAGAAGGAGAGAATAGCAAGTTTCTTTCTAGTTAAGAAAAAAATTGTAAGCTGACAGAAGTAATGTACTAAGAAAAAAAAGAAATTTCTTTATAAGGAAGAATGGATTATGTGAGTGGATTAACCCTAAAAATGAAATTAATGGTATACAAGTAACAAATCATAATGACTTATTATCAACCTCTTTTCTTATATGCAAAAATCAGAATGATTTGAAAACTTGCAAATAAATTACACAAAACTTGCACTCTTCTGTGCTATGCAATAACAAGTGTAAAGTAGTGCAACTTCAATAATAATTATGATTTAAGTAGCTCAATTACAGAAATGAATTCCAATCTATAGTCCTATTTTTTTTTAAAATAGTGTCACATGATTGCACCATCAAATCTCTGCCGCAGGCCCACATATAGGAGAAAAGCCAATCGACATAAAATCAACTAAACAACAACAACAAAATAGGAGCCAGAAACATTAGCACAAGTGAAAGTAAATGTCCTTTTTATGTCTTACTTATTTTCTTATCAGTAAACAAAGATATCTATAGACCAAAACAAAAATGTATTCTAAACAAATGATGACAAAACTTGCTACAATTTGCGTTGTTCCACAATATGCTAGAACGAGCATTTACAGTAGTGTAAATTTGCAGATAATGGTATTATTTTGAACAGAGATTGCATATATCTTGCATGTACACCTTCACGTTATACTCGGTGTTCAAACAACAGAACAACAACATTGAAGATTTGTCAACCATTGACATGTCCATGGTGAATTGCATCTCATGTCGGTGGCGTTGCCTCCCCCATCCCTCGATCTAAATAACGATGAGTATGTCGTGCAGTGCTTGACAACTCCCCCGTCCCCCGTGCCACTCCCGCGAGCGGCCCGGGCGGAACCCTAGATCACCGCCGCCGCTCCCTTCCTTCGCCTTCCTTCTCCCTCGCCGATCTGATGGCTCCACGGTGGCGCTAGTGCTCGGGCGGCGGTTGGCGTCGACAAGCGGTGGCGGGCGCTGGGATCTCGGCGGCGCTCCGACGTGTGCAGGCGGCGGCGGTCCCTGTGCGCGGTCGGCAGCTTCGTCTCTGACCCGGACGGCGCGGGGGATGGCGGCGGCCCGGCGTGGCCGGCGATCTGGATGCGGTGGTGCCGGTGGCTCGCTGATCTGCCGGTACTCCAGGATCTGCCTGGTGGTGCTGGTGGTGACGGCGGCCCGTGCACGAGAGTTGGATTCCCTCGAACTGATCTGGGTGAAAACTTGCCTTCGGCTTCTGCTAAGGCCGGCGGTGGCGGCGCTATCTGCGTCGTTCCCTTCTTGAAGGCATCGCCGTGGAGAAGTTCAAGGCCACTCTCTGCTACCTCCGGGGGAAACCCTAGATCGGATGATCGGATGACGGCGGCGCTCTGGTGTCGTTCCTCCCTTGGGGGCGTCATTTTTGGAGGTACACACGTGATCGAGGGACCAGAGGACGGATTCTTTGGTGGAGCGGTGCTTCATCCTACACACTGATGGCGACGGATCTTGACGGCGTGGCGCAGTGCAGATTCGGAGTTCGCTGTGGGAGGATGGATTCGCGCAGGAGGACGGCGCTATCGGGCGTCGTGGTGGCGTCGATGGCAGAGAGACCTGGCACGGTACATGCAACAGTACAGCTCTGAAGATGGATTTATGGCAGGTGGCTGCGGCGGCCTCATACCCGCCAGGCGTCCTGGTTGAGGAGTGCGCCAGACTGGTAGGTGCCCCATATCCGGCAGGCGTCCTGGTTGGGACCTCAGGTCTTAGATGTTTAGGTTTGGCTGCGATGTCTGTTTGGTATTAGGCCCAGACTATCTGTGCCCCTTCATCAATTGGATAGGTGTAGCGACAGTTGTTGTTTAGACGGTGGCTTTAGTCTTGCTGTTATATGGCTTTGTAAGGTTTTATGATAATAACTAATAAAGTGGTCGTATGCATCGCCCAGATTCAGAGGCCGGGGGTCATCCTCCTTTTCTAAAAAAAATTGTCGTGCAGTGATTAATGAGCTGTTAAAGGAAAAGCGTGTCCTTTACAATGAAGCGCAATGATGAGCGGCTGGGCCTAGCCGGTAAAAATATAAATCCCTCGCTTATCAGTTTGGCTGGGCCGGAACGGACTGAACAAAATGGACAAAAATGTCATCTTTAAGGCATCTGACAAATAGCTACGTGAGCACTATTTAAAGTGGTAAATCTAGCATTTACCGGTATGTAATGACAGAAGGTACGCCACTCAACTTTGTGTTCGTGATTCGTGCTAACTTTTGCCTTATTTTATTGATTGATATCTTATAAATATACGTTCAAGTTGAAACTTTTTATATATTTGAAATCCTGATGATAAAACCTTTAAAATAATGGATATAGTTTTAACTCGTTAAAATTTCATTGTTGGATTGAGTGAGATATATATTTCAGAAAAAAATTGTTTCACATACCGAGACAAATTTAACTCATTTGACAACACTGATTTCACTCAATTAAAAAAACTCCCAGTTTGGAAAGTATTTCATTTGTTTCAAACGCCGATTCATTCATTTCAGAAAACACTGATTTCATTAAACTCAAGTAATTTCACTAATTTCGAAAACTGATTTCACTCGATTTAGAAAATAGATTTCAGACATTCCAAAAAAACATATTTCACTCACGCCAATAAAACTGATTTATATCATATCAGGAAACTACGTTCACTCATTTTCAAAACTGATTCCACTCATTTCAGAAAAAAAAGATTTCAAATTATTTAAAAAAACTGATTTCACTCTATTTTATTTTATTTCACTCTCAAAAACGGATTTCACTTGTTTAAAAAAAATAGATTACACTCAATTTAGAAAACAGACTGAAACAAAAAAACAAACTAGTTAAAATATATCAAACACTATTGGTCTTGTTTTTCTTTTTTGAATAGTTTCGTTTGCTTATATTGCCAGGAGTCCAAATATATAAAAAAAAATTGTTAAAATTGAAATACTGATTCTGTAGATATAAACAATTTAACTTAGGAAAGGTGAAATAAAATAGCAGATTTGTTTGGGAGAGAGAACATGCAACTCTGTTGCACTGCCTTACAGAAAGTGGTGAACCACGTGACTTAGGTAAAGAGATATATGAAGGAGTGTTTGCACAATACAATAAAATAGTACTGGCATCATGGGACCCCTATTACACGAATCTTGAAGCACTTGAGTTGTGGATTCCTTGTCATTACATACGGTCACAGGTAGAAATGTGGCACTATTAAAAGTCGATCTGCATCCGGCCAAGAGAAGCAGCTTCAGCATTGGTTAGCTATAGTGCCAACTGCTCCGCGCGCAGATGCATGCTTTCCATGGCGAACCAGCTAGAGCACCATGGTGGCTGAAACACAAGATCCTCATCCTGACAGGCATGGCCCTAATCCTCGCCGCCAGCACTGTTATCATAGTCACCTGCATCATCCTCAGCCCCGCGCACATCCACTTCTCCATCACCGCGGCCAACAGTACAAACAGCACCATGGACGGCGAGAACGGGCTGTCCTTCAACTTCACCCTCGCCGTCGACAACCCCAGCCGCCGCGCAGGGGTGGACTATAGGGAAGTCATCGTGAGCCTGCAGCTCCCAAGTAAGCGTTTGAAGAACAACTCGGTGCCGGCGACGGTGAATGGATCCATGCCGCTGTACCAGCCGCGCCACAGCCACATATCCATGGCCGTGGCAGCGTTCGTGGAGAAGGACTTGTTGGACCTTTACCTGAAGAAGTTCTACAGAGGCCATCCGACGTTGACAATCATGGTCACAGCACTGGTCCGTTTCAAGGTTGGGGTGGCCTACTCCAGGCTCTATGACATTACGGTCTACTGCCCGCCTTTCGTCTTCTTCGACGTCTTCCAGGACGGCAACTTCAGTTATCATTTTGCGAAGGGCAACGCCAATTGCTCTGCCTGACATGCATCAGCCTATATATTTCATGATTGGGTCTGCAGATTTGTTGTGCAAATGCAAGTTTACAATTAACAGTTGGTATGATGTATGTGCTCGCTTGAGCTTCGATCTGCCCTAAATGTAGTGTGCTGTTCTAGTAATTTTTTCACTGCGGTACGGGTCTCATTTCTAAATTCATCGATTCCCTTCTTCAATCTTCTTCGATTCTAGTATTAATAAAACTGTATCACGTCCGATTAGTCTGAGGGGTCAAGGCCGTTTTTTTTTGTTTGCTTCAATATATGTCCCATTTGGCCCAAAGGTTATGCCGAAATTTTCTATAACGTCGTTTGTTATAATTCTTTTTCTTATACCTTGTAGGGCGTTTGTTCGATCGAACGATTCTCTGGACAAATATAAATTGGTTCTTCAAGGTGGCAGAGGAAGGTATCATTCGAAAGGGTAACACAGAGATATTATGTCTTTGTAAGAAGTGCGAAAACAGAGTTTTGATCGAACCCTTTTTACTGGCGCTGTGAAGATGCACTTGCTCAAATATGGTTTCCTGCTAGGTCTGGACAAGGCACGAGGAAGATGAGGAGGACATTGTTTCCGACGTCGATGAAGGGACGACAGATAAAGGAGCGGGAAACCATGTCGATGAAGAGCGAGAAGAAGGTAACGACAAGGAGGTGCCCAAATATGAAGAAAATTAGGACTGACATGAAGAAGAGTCTCTGACGCAGGAGTGGTCATTGGCTACAATGTTGGAGGACCCTAATTTTAAAACTGAAAAGGATGAGTAATGGAAGAGTTGTTTTTAGAGAGGCTAGCACAAATTGATGCAACTGGAAGTAGACTTGACAACTCTACTGTATGAGGCTACAATCCGAACACACCCACCAGGATGTCAGGCTCAAACTTCTAGGCAACAAGACAAAATACAAAAGCACGGGCGCAAGCCTGGACGCGACATCTGAGTACCTATACCGAGTTTTCCCCGCGGGGAACATGTTGCCTCGTAGTGTTGAAGAGTCCAAGAAGATCGCGTGCCCTCTTAATTTTCCGCATCACATGTGCGTCAATAGTTGCATCATTTATTGAAACGAGCACGATAAGAATAGAGTCCAAGGTGCAACAAACCCCAATTCAAGCGTGGAAAGAAAAATGCTCAGTGCCCAGTGCCGGTTGTTGAGAACTAACCTATATATGTAATTTTATATCATTTTTGAGAACTAACCTATTAACTCAGTGCCCAGTGCCGGTTGTTGTTTTCTACATGTTTTTTGTTTTTCAGAAAATCAATATCAAACAAAGTCCAAATACGATAAAACTTTACAATGATTTTTTTCTGGACCAGAAGGGACCCTAGGAACCTCGGGATGAGACCGAGAGAGGTACGAGAGTGCCACAAGCTCACACGACGCGCCCCCTAAGCTTGTGGGACCTTTACAACTCTGTTTGACCTAATTACAACTCCATAAATTCCATAAATCCTGAAACTTACAGGCAGCCACCCTAAACACTTTTTTCGCCGGCGCAAACTTCTGTTCTTTTTTGCAATTCCATCTGGAGTCATTCTCTGATCCTCTGTCGGAGGGAGAATCTATGACAGAGGGCTTCTACATCAACCTTACCGCCCTCCAATGATGTGTGAGTAGTTTACCATAGACCTACGGGTCCATAGCTAGTAGCTAGATGACTTCTTCTCTCACTTTGATCTTCAATACAAAGTTCTCCATGATCCTCATGGAGTTATATAAAATGTAATTTTCTTTTGTGGTGTGTTTGTTTGGACCCGATAAATTTTGGGTTTATGATCCGACTATTCATTAAAAGTAATTGAGTCTTTGCTGTATTTTATTATGCATGATTGTTATAGATTTGGATTTCTCTTCGATTTATCCATTTGGTTTGGCTAACTAGATTGATTTATCTTCAGTGAGAGAGGTGCTTTGTGACGGGTTCAATCTTGCGGTGTACTCAACTCGTGACAAAGGTGTAGCGAGGTACGTATTTGTATTGTGTTGTCATTAAGGGTAAAATGATGGGGTTTGATTGAGTTTATTCTTTTTAAATTTGTCTTCTTGCTTCATGCATTACTTTGTTTGTTATGAACTTAATACCATAGATGCATGCTGGATATCAGTCGATTGGTGGAGTAATAGTAGTAGATGCATAATCGTTTCGGTCTACTTGTCACAGACGTAATACTTATATACATGATCATTGCCATGAATAACATAATAACTATGCGTTTTTCTATCAATTGCCCAACAATAATTTGTTTACCCGCCGTATGCTATGTCTCAAGAGAGAAGCCTCTATAGTGAAAACTATGACCCGTGGGTCTACTTTATTCATATTATAAAAACCAAAAATACCTTGCTACAAATTATTTACTTTATTTTATTTTACAATTTATCTATCTACCACTACCATATTTGATCCTTGCAAGTAACGAGTTCAAGGAGATTGACAACCCTCTTGCCAGCGTTGGATGCAAACATTTGCTCTTGTGTGTGCAGGTGTTGTTCACTAGGCTTTTTGTGATTCTCCTATTGGTTTGATAACCTTGGTTCTCACTCAGGGAAATACTTATCAACTACTATATTGCTTCACCCTTCCTCACCGGGGAAAATCCCAACACAGCTCATAAGTAGCAGAAAGAATCTCCGGCGCCGTTGCCAGAGAGACATCATCAAAAACCTACAAGTACCTGCACTCAAATTATCATCTACTTACTCTACTTTTTATTTGCTTTATTTTCTTTTACTAATCTCGTAAAAAATATAAAAAACATATTTTTTTTACGTTGCTAGTTTGCTTGTTTGCTCGCTTGAAGTTGCTACCATGTCTGAATTTGTTACCGCTAAATGAGGAAGTGAGGATAGCAAAACTAATGAGAATAAAACTCCCGTAAATTAGAATACTAAAGCTTTTGTGACGGAAGTGGGAACATTATAGGGAAAAGTATTATTCAAGAGTTCTTCACTTGTAAAATCTTCTTGATGTGCGGGATTAGTGATTATAATCGCCATAATCATTGTTACTGGCTTCCTAGTAGGATCATCGGCGACCACGTTGGATTTTCCTGGATGGTAAATGATCCCAAGGTCATAATCCTTGATTAACTATAGACATCTTCTCTGCCTGAGATTGAGGTCTGGTTGGGTGAAAATATATTTGAGACTCTTGTGGTCCATATATATCTCACACCTTTGCCAATAAGGAAGTGCCTCCAAATCTCCAAATCAAGAATCACGGCTTCCAATTCCAATTCATGGGTGCGGTAGTTTTGTTCATGTGGCCATAGCTATTTACATTTATATGTCACAACTTCTCCCTCTTGCATTAACACGCAATCAATCCCACATCTGGAAGCATCACAATATATGTGGAAACTTATGTGAATATCCGGTAGAGTCAAGACGAGGCTTGTAGTCAATATTGTCTCCAGCACCATGAAACTAGAATCACAAGCCTCAGTCCAAACAAATTTGTGATCCTTCTTCGCCTCAAACTTGCTTTACAAGCCTCAGCCCAGACAACTTTGCCATCAAAGGGGTATGTCGGAAAATAGAAACTGGTGGAGAAAACAGGTTGAACACATGCTTCTAACATGTCTAGACAAATAAAATACTCCTTTTATACACAATTGCGCGGGGGCAATAGTGTAATCGTTCAATTTCCTTAGTTTATTTTAGTAGTCTTGTCGTGTCAAATATGTCGGCTATGACAAAACATCAGAAACTGCCTGGCCTCTTCTATCCTTGACGCAATTACATTTGTAATGTAATAAAAATATGTACACGTGTGTTTCAGTGAGCGAAAGAAAAAAAAACTAACTATCGCAAAGGCAAAGAAAGAGTTCCTGCGTAGATTTTGGCTAATTTCAGTGATTTCCGTACCCATGGAGCGCATGATCATCTTTTCTTTTCAAAGGAAAAAGGATCGACTTTGTTTTAACACAATACAAACGCAAACACTAATACACAAACATACACTCACCCCTATGAATGCACACACCCTATCCTATGAGCACTTTTGAGAGACCAAGCCGACACATCATCTTTAGATCGACGAAGTCGCCACAGACATCTCCTCCCACTAAACGCACATCGTCGAAAGGCCTAGAATAAATTCTGGAAAATGCGAGCGCCAATTTCATGTCTAGGAATTGAACCTTGGTGGGACGTGGATAACAATGTCCTCTGGACCATCCAACCACGGGTTGGTGAGCAAAAGGACCGGCTGTTATTTTCCTTTATTGATACATACACATGCAGCATGATAATCTTTTCTTAAAAGAACAATATTATTTTTGTTTATTGATTCTTTATTGTTTCTAGTGCATGTACCGCCGCTTTATTTGCTACATATACCAGTCTGATTCAATACTTTGGGCAATTGTGTGTTTCAACAGAAAAGGTGAGTACCAAACTCACAAGCATCTATGATTTCTGTCCCAAAGGAAAAGAAAAAAGCACTACATATATTTTGACCAACCTCAAAGATATACCCATGGAACGCATGATTACCTTTTCTTTTTCTAAAGAAAAGAGCCGGATGACATAATTCTATAGTTTAACATCATGGTCGTGGACATGATGATGGACTACTCATGACGTAATGATGCATGCAGGTCGATACACGCAATGACATGATGAAATAAACCCAAGAATTTTACCACCGGCTCTTTGTTCTACACCAACAACTTCGCCGCCGTCATCATCAACTTTCCCCCCTCTATGCAGCGGTGTAATCTCTGTATTCCCACTGTAATATCTACTTAAACATGGTTAAAGTTGTATATTACTACCCAATGATGTGTGGTCATGCTATGATGTTTGAGTAGATTCTTTTTGTCTTACGGGTCAATTGTGGTATTGGTGTGACTGATCTGAGTTGTATGTTCATATGGTGCTTTTCTATGGTGCCCTCTGTGTAGCGCAAACTTGTGGGATTACCGCTATAGGGTTTGCCATACGTTCATAATTTTCTTATAGTGGGTGACGAGAATGACAGAAGTTTATACCTGCGTAAGGGAGTTGTTGCGTATGGGAATAAAGATGACTTGTTACTTAATGCTATGGTTGAGTTTTACTTTAATGGTTTTTGGTAGTTGCGGATGCTTGCTAGAGTTTCAATCATAAACACATGTGATTCAAGTACGGAAAATATGTTAGCTATGCCTCCCCTCATTGCATATAATAAGTATCACACATGTCATATTCAATTGCCTATGAACAATCTTTCTCTTTGTGATGCAAAAAGCTCTCTACTAAAACAAAGTAACTTTTATTATCTAGCTAAGTACTTCAAGTTTTATTCTTGCGAACTTGTCCTATTACACCTACAAAGTAGTTCTATTCTTGTTCTAGGTAAAGTAAACATTATGTCTGCGTAAAGTTGTATCATTGGTCAACATAACTTGAAGAGAATATAAATTATACCTTTAGCTCCTCATTGGGTTCAACACTCTTACTTATCGAAAACGGCTACAAACGATCCCCTATACTTGTGGGTTATCACCTTCCGGTCCTGTTCATCACCATCCTCAAGTGATAAGTTGACCTTAGAGAAAATTGTCATGTTTTTGTGTGGTTCCAAGCAAGGTAATCAACCATTCCAGGTCCGCCGATCTTTATCTGCTTGATGTTGTCTACATCACTTTGGGTAAATATGCTCTCTAGCTTCCCACTGTCCCACTCCCTACCACATGGCGTTAGCAGGTCACACACATGCGTTATTCCATGCACACACTCATGTCCCAACGGCCTCATCAGGGCCGGCCCTGTGAGGCCCTAGGCGAACTCGACGACATGGGACCCTACGTCCTCTCTGTGTGTGTGCGCGCGCGCGCGCGCGCGTGATACATAGACAATATATATAACTTCATTTGCATAATATTAAAAGTAAATTTCAACCATACATCTTTAGTTGAAAATTTGACTACAATAATTGTTGGACAATGCAAAATAGAACTGACATGACATGATTACCTCAAATAGGAAACAAATTTATTTGTTCCTCTGTACTTGCACCATCTCTACTGACCTTAACATCTGAATTTTCATGCTCGGGATTAGTTCCTTGCCTACGTTCTTCACTAACATCAACAATACTTGAAGATGTAAAATACTTTGTCAAAGAACCCTTCGGTGGTTGAATTTTCAGATCTATTTCATTCTTTCTTTTCCTTTTTCCAGCACCCAGCAAATGCTTTTTAGGCAACATGGCATGCTAAATGTCCTAATATTACGAAGCAAAGAGTAGACAACAAATTAGAAATTTCTAGATCGGATGATCGGAACCCTAGACATGTACACAGAATGACAAAAAATTAGGATGGTTGAATACATACTATGAAAGATTGAATTAGAAAACTATACATAAAAAATTTGATACTTCATGGGATGAATCATGGATGAATAGTTTAATATACATACTAAAAAAACTACTGAAATTGGGGTATGGATGAATGGATCAGGAACATCCGAACATGGATATTGGGTATGTACCTGCGTTCGCATACATACGTATTGCCGTATTGCTGGAAGGCCGAGTTGCGGGACTGCTGCGTGCACCGAGCGACGAGCGGCTGAGGCACCGAGCGAGGAACGACGGAGCGACGGGCGGATGAGATGACGAAGACGAACCGACGAGCGACGAATAGGAAAATCCAGATATTCAGATTGATTTGTTTCACATGTACGCGTTGTGCGGCCGTGACTTGCGTGCACGACGCTTCGCTACGCATTACCAGGCGATCTGATGGGCCGAGCTCATCTTGTTTTCTTCCTCTCATAATTTTTCCCTTGTCTATATTTTTTGCTGGGCTATACTATATGTGTGTACTACATTATGGGCCTCCCTCTGGCCTGGGCCCTGGGCCGTCACCCCTCTGGCCATACCCCCAGGGCCGGCCCTGAGCCTCATACTCCCCTGCTTGGGTATCCATTTAGCATGATGGATGTGGACCTTCTGGCATCACATATGCACCATATTGTGCCCTCTCGCAGCAGGTCACGCCCATACAATATGCTCCTGAAAGTATATGATGCTCCCGCCGGACATGTAGCGGTCATGACGCTTTCGTCTATGAAATATCTTGCCTTGAGCACCCTTGTGCATAACGATGAGGGTACCTGTAAAATCGTCCACGTCTATTTAGCCAACAGAGCTTGGTTAAAGGCTACATAATCTCTGAATCCGAGGGCCCCATCTTACTTAGTTGTACACATTTTATCCATGCTATCCAGTGTATCTTCATTTCACCATTAGCTACCCCCACCATAATTTCGACGTGATCGAAGTCAGGTTTTGGCGCATCTTCTTTGTGAATTGAAAACAACTCATAGTGTGGTTGGTATTACTTGTAGCACAAATTTCACTAACCCCTCGCGTGCAACTTTTGACAGTCCTTGTCCTTTCCTTTACTGATAGCATGACAATCTTTTCTTAAAAGAACAATATTATTTTTGTTTATTGATTCTTTATTGTTTCTACTGCATGTACCACCGCTTTATCTGCTACATAACAGTCCGATTCAATACTTTGAGCAATTGTTTGTTTCAAAAGAAAAAGTGAGTAGCAAACTCACAAGCATCTATGATTTTTGCCCCAAAGGAAAAGAAAAAGGCACTACATATATTTTGACCAACTTCAAAGATATACCCATGGAACGCATGATTACCTTTTCTTTTTCTAAAGAGAAGGACCTTCTTTTTCTAAAGAAAAGGACTGGATGACATAATTCTATAGTTTAACTTCATGGTCGTGGACATGACGATGGACTACTCATGACGTATTGATGCATGCAGGTCGATACACGCAATGACCGGATGAAATAAACCCTACAATTTTACCACCGGCTCTCTTCCAGGTGTATTGGGATTCCTTGGACCAGGCATCTCTGTTCCGATCGAGGAGAGCACAATGACTTTGAGATCCGCACTGGTAGTTGTATTTAGAGAGTATATTGCATGTATTTGCTGATATTCACATATATTTTGGAGCGGACACACATGGCTAATCTCACTAAGTTTCCATAGCTTTCTGAAATCTTTCATAGTTTATATAAAGATGATGAAAATTTCAGATTTTTCTAACTTTATAGAACTTCTTTTTGTCATATTTCAAAGTTCATAAAAACTTAAAGAGTATCCGAATTCTCCTTTTTCATGAAAACTTATTGAATTTTCTATAGTGCATTGAAGTCGATGGACACTTTAAACTTCTTACAGTTCATAAAGATTTGATGAAATTATATATAGCTTAGAGAAAACTAATGGATTTTGTTCAAGCCGGGTTTTTTTTTTCAAATTTATAAATTTTGGTCTAGGGTGCTACACCAGGTCTCCCACATCAGCACCTGCGTCGTCCCACTAACAACACAATTCTTTTCCCCGATCCACTCCTGATTTCCACATATTTGTTTCTTTTTCCAACACGTGGTAAAGATATATTTGTTTTTTAACACATGGTAAAGAATTGATGATCGGGTCTTCATTGAGCAAAGAAAGAAAAATGTTATCTCCACTGTATGCCAATGCTAATAGACATACTAACGATTAATCGCGCTAAAAAAGAAGAGTAGGTCTCCCAGTGATTAAAGAGCTTTTGTTTAGGCTATGTGATTAAAGAGGTGTTAAAGGGAAAGCGTGTAAGAGCTGGTCTGGTTCTCTTTCGTGGGGTGATACTTTTTTTTTTGAAAGGTGGGGTGATACATGGAAGAAGGAGCACACACTTACATATCTGATGATCTCTGGCCTGCGTGCCATGATGGATGGTCCCTGTAGTGGAACATGAAGGCTTTGATGTAATCTGCTTTTTTGCAAGTTTTTGTGAAACTGTAGTCTTAGGAATCTGCAGCAAAGGGAAAGCGTCTTCTTCATATTGAAGTAATGATGAAGGGCAGGGGCCTGGCTCATCATGGCTTCGTGGCTGGGCCAGATCAATGCAAAGAAAATTGACTTAACAAAATGAAAATTAAAATCGAGTGAGAAATAGCTAGCCTGCGCGAGCAATATTATTATATAACTCGATCTGCATCCGGCGTAAAGAAGCAGCTTCCCCAGCTGGTAGCTATAGTGCCAACTGCACCGCGCTCGGCAGCATGCTTTCCATGGCGAACATG
Organism: Triticum urartu; assembly: GCF_003073215.2. NCBI lineage: Eukaryota > Viridiplantae > Streptophyta > Magnoliopsida > Poales > Poaceae > Triticum > Triticum urartu. The sequence continues at coordinate 617,327,044 of NC_053025.1, forward strand.
CTCATCCTTACAGGCATGGCCACAATCCTCGCCGCCAGCACTGTCATCATAGTCACCTCCGTCAGCCTCAGCCCCGCGCACATCCACTTCTCCATCACCGACGCCAACGGTGCAAACAGCACCGTGGACGGAATGGCCGGGGTGTCCTTCAACTTCAACCTCACCGTCGGCAACCCCAGCCATCGCGCAGGGGTGGAGTATAAGGACGTCATCGTGAACCTGCAGCTTGCCCGTAAGCGCGTGAAGAGGAAATCGGTGCCGGCGACGGTGAATGAGTCCATGCCGCTGAACCAGCAGCCCAACAGCCCCATATCCATGGCCGTCGCAGCGTTCGTGGAGCAGGACTTATTAGATCTCTACTTGAAGAAGCTGCACTACAGAGACCATCCTACGTTGACAATCATTGTCACAGCACTGGTCCATTTCAAGGTTGGGGTGGCCTACACCAGGCTCTACGACATTACAATCTCCTGCCCGCCCATCGACTTCTCCGACGTCAAAAACATTTTCCCGAAGGGCAACGTCAATTGCTCTGCCTGACATGCATCAGGATCAATTTCAGGGTTACATCTGCAGATTTGTTGTGCAATGCAAGTGTACAATTAGCAGTTGGTATGATCTATGTGTTCGCTTGAGCCTCGATCTGTGCTAAATGTAGTGTGCTGTTCTAGTAAAAAAAAAATTCACTGTCGTAAGTGTCTCATTTCTCAATTCATCGACCCCTTCCTTCAATCTTTTCTGATTTTAGTAATAAAAGTGTATCACGGTCTGATTAGTCTCAAGAGTCGGGATCTGTTTTTGGTTTCTTATGCGGGTCGAAATTCATTTTTGTTTTGACTATAGAATTGAACTTACCATGTGGCAACTTTGATATCAACACACAACTTCATTACCTACCTAGATGGTAACTTTTCAAGATGAATTTGCTCTGCCCCACAATAAAGAAAGTTGCCATTGTGTCTCTCTCAAAGTTGTCACCGTGTTTGTTTCTGTCAAAAAAAAGTTGTCACCATGTTTGTATCATAGTTGCCAGGTGGCAAATTAAATACAAATACCAAGACAATTTTATTAATTACTAGGTGGAAACGTTTAAGATGATTCTTCTCTGTCGAAATCTACACAGACATGATCTAGTATCAAATCTCTCACCGAGGCACAACCTGACGGTGAAGATGGATCGTTAATCGGATACCTGTTTCAGAGTTAAAACATTTGAAAATGTTGAAGAGCATTTATGATGCCGTTGTCATTGCCTTTTTATCCTCCCACGCATTCCATGCTGCATGTAAGACGTTGAGCGGGGCTCACTAGCTAGGGAACACTCGCTCCCTATTAACGTTCTTCTCTTTCTCACTGTAAATGAAAAGGCAGAACAACTGTTAGTTCCTGCGTTTTGTTTTCGCTCGAAATTTCAAGATCTCGAGCGGTTACCTCGT